>NW_024097414.1:6142500-6452973 GCF_016545835.1 Crotalus tigris
TATGTGACTCTTTGGGGCACTTGGCTGGGTCTTGCCCTTTTCCAGCCCTTTCAATATGTACCCCCCTTGGTTTGTATGAGGCAGCTGCTGGATGTGCCCCCTTCCCCTTCCTTCCCCCACTCCCCTGTCTTGTACACACTTTGTCACGGACATCTGGGTCTGCCCCATGGGACAGCAACAGCTCCACCAGTCTCTTGTGCCTGTATTCCGTGGCCCAGAAAAGGGGGGTTCTGCCAGTGGCATCCTGGAGGAGAGCCAAAGCAAGAGGTAGTCTCGCACTGACAGCCATCTGGTCAATCAGGCTGCTGGGTGGATGCAGGAAGGAAGCCTCCCCCTCCTCGGGGCTCTTGCCTCATTGCTCTACCTGGCTGTTAATGGCCCCTCTTCCTTGGGAGAGGAGCTGCTGGGCCATGTCATAGCAACCCTTCCTTGCAGCTGCGCACAAAAGGGCTGCCGTCTCATCTTCCTCCTGCAGCAGGAGATGCTCAAAGCAATTAGAAACCTCCCAGTAAAATTTGCAGTGACATGCAAGCACCCGCACACACACGCGCACGCACACACACACACACACACACACACACACACACACCATTCCTCCAGCCAGCCTTGGTCAAACTTAATTGCTGGGCAGGACTCAGTTTAAGCAGAGGCAGAGCTGAGCCAAACAGCCTGAATGAAGCCTCTCGCGGGTGCTTCAGAGGCCAAGAGGAAGGGAGGCTGATGCCATTCTGGAGAGCTTTCTGCCACTTCCTTGCTCCCCTTTACCTGTCTTTCAGGAGAGTCTCTGTTAAGGCCTGACTCTTTGCTTTCTGCAGGAAGGAATTCACAACGGATACAGAGTCTGATATATTGCTGCAGGAGACTGGCCCTACCCCACCCCTTAGAAAGCAGCCAGTTATATGCTGCCCAATGGATCATGGACCAGCTGACTTGCTCTGCATCTGAGACAGCCCATCCCCACCTTTCACTTCTGTCCCCCATTCCAGACCCAGGGCTGCCTCACCATTCAGGCCCATGCTGCTTCCTAGCAACACTGAAAACTGTTAAAGAATTCAGCAGTTGACCGAGGTGATGGACATTCCACAGAATCGTCTTGGGTTCTGCCCAGGCTGGGTAGTACAAGAGAAAGATGTTACTGGAATACCTTGGTACTGAAAAGTGCCATTGCCTCCTCCTGCTCCTCCTTCCCCGGCATTTGGGCCATTTTTGTGTCACCCTGAGGAAGCAGCTCAGGCATCACCCGTAAGGGGACTGCTGAGAACATTTTGGAAGAAGACCTTCCAGGCACAATGCCCAGTCCCTAAAGTCTGCTGGGAAGCCATGGAGCTTCCTCCTCTGACCCACTGGCATTCCTGAAAAGAGGGCAGGAATGAGGAGCAGCACATGGCTGCCCTTGCTCTCCCTTCAAGGACTGAAGCCTTCGCTTTGGCTTCTGTCTCCGTTTGGCAGCCACTATTGAGAATGCCCATGACTCCTTTCAGCTCCTGGGCTCCTTATGGATCTCTGCCCTCCCATGCTAGCAGATGCCTCTACAAGCTTCAGACTTTCCTGGGTCGCCCACTCTGGCCCCAAAGATCAACTGGCCAGAAGTGCAGCTGAAGCTCTCCAAGCTCAGAGGTCTTTGGGGGCTGCTGTGAGTAACCTTCCTTTGAACTCTGCCTGAAAGCCCAGAAGAGCCAGGAGGACTAGCCACGGGAGCCCCAATGCTGCAGGACTTTCCTCTTGACAAGGAGAATAAGGTCTCCTTCAGAACTTCCCCCCTCGCAGCAAGGTCAGAACAAGCAAGTTGGCAGGTGGACGTTCCTGGCCGGGATTGGCACAGCCATTCACCAGAAGCCACGTGTCTGGGCACAGGGGCCTTATCAGGGCCAGCCCTGCCCTGCCTGGCGTCTCTGGGTCCATGTCGGTATGCTGAGTTCCACCATTCACACTGCCATGGGTTTCCTGCTGGCCTTGTGGCTGGCCGTGACTTCCCTTCAGCTTGCGAAGACACAAGAGGACAAGAGCTGGGTGGAGGAGGAAGACATCTTGGTGCTGAACCAGCACAATTTTGCCAGGGCTTTGCAGACATATAAGCTGCTCTTGGTGGAATTCTGTGAGTAGAGGAGGAGGAAGAGGGTGGGGCAGCTGGAAATCTTCACAGGGCTCCCTTGGGGCTGCCTTACTGCAGGGGAGGGGCAAACTACCAATCTGAGTGAAGAGAACTGGATATGGGGCGCAGGTTTCATGTGAGGCAGGGCCATCATGGTGCCATCTGTGGCCTCAGAAGACAACCCTTATTCTTCCTGCTCCCGGCTGCTTTGGGGACAATCAATACACACCGCTGTGCCTGTTGGGACAAACTATCCCACAAACCACAGATTGGAGTGCTTGAGATTGGGCTGGTTTGACCTTTGAGCTATAGCCCCTTTCTGATGATGCCCTGCATGAGGAAGGGCATCCCGTCACTCAATCACAGTAGGTGCCCCCCCCCCAAGATTCTGGTGTAGAGAGGAAAAGGTTCTCTACCACTCTTTTGTGCATCCTTTTCAGCCGCTGCCCTTCTTGATTGCCTCTCTTCTCTCTCCCTCAGACGTCCCCTGGTCAGGACATTGCCAGGCCCTGGCCCAGGAGTTTGCCAGAGCAGCTGTGTTGCTAAAAAAGGAGGCAGGTCCCCTAGCGAGACTGGGCAAGGTGGACTGCACCCAGGAGGAGGCATTGAGGGCAGAGTTTGGAATCACTGGCTACCCTGTCCTCAAACTCTTCAAAGATGGAAACCGCACCCATCCCATGGATTTTCCAGGTCAGTCAGGAAGTGAGTGAAACACAACCAGCCCTAGTAGAGGAACTCACTGCAGGAGAGTAGCAGAGGAGATGACCAGCATCTTCCTTGGAATCTGATGGAAACCTGCCACTCCCAGACTTTTGCAGTGGCTACCTGCTAACACCTATCTCCGTGTTCCCAGTTTGTAGCAGCTTCCGCCTCTCTCTCTCTCTCTCTCTCTCTCTCTCTCTCTCTCTCTTTGCGCTGCATGGTTTTATGAGCAGCCCAGCCTCTTGTTTCCCTTTTATTGTTATCGAGTAAGCACAATTTTTTGTAGAGAGGAGCAGAACATCTGTTCCGTTGGACGTGATAGTAGTCCTTCAGCTACTGCTCAGATTTTCCCATATTATCTGATAAGCATTATGGTCCTCTTGTTCAAAGAGTTGCTGGCGAGGAAGGGGGTTGACAGCCGTCCTCACAACTCCTCCCCTGGTTCCCATGTTAGATGAGCAAGAGGCTGCAGGCATAGTGGAGTGGCTAAAACGGAAAGCCGGGCCCAGTCTGGTGCTACTCGAAGAAGTTGATGCAGTCGCTAGTTTTGTGAATCTCCACAATGTTGCGGTAGTTGGATTCTTCCAGGTGAGTGACATCTTACGTTCCTCCCTTTTGAAGCTGCCACAGGCAAGACACGCCTTCTCTTCCAAATTTCACCAGAGCCTTTGAACCTTTTCCATGGGAATGCGGCCAGGGATTTTCCCGTTGTTGTCCAGTGGCAAGTTCTGTCCAGAAAGCAAAATGTGCTCCCTCTCCCCCGGCCTCACACTGCAGCCCTTCCTTTCTCCATGCTGGTTGTGTCCAGAGCTGCCTCTGGCTGTGCCGTTCTCTCTAGGATTTGCAGGATCCAGATGTGGGTCTCTTTGCTGATGTAGCCAGTGACACTCCTGAGGTAGCCTTTGCCATCACGGACAACCTGCTGCTCTTTGAACAGTACAATATTACTGAGGATACCATTTCTCTCTTCCGGAAGGTAAGATGCTTTGAAGGGCTGGTGCAACTGTGCCTCTGCAGACACTGTTTGCTGATTGGTGTATTTGCAGGATGATGGCCAGCGGGTAGATTTCTTCGCTGACACAGAGCTAGGCCTGGATGCAAAGGACCTGGCTCAATTCATCTCTGTGCAGAGTCTAGACCTGGTGATGGAGCTCACAAATAAGGTCAGTCAGCTGTGATCCCATCAGGGAGCCCACAGCCTCCTTGCTGGCAGATGCGGCCCCTCCTCTCTCTCTTGCATGTGGTGGGATTCATCAAAGGGGCTGCCGTGGGCAAGTCATCCATTGGTGCAGTGTGGAGGTACCTCCTTCAGACCTGTTCTGCTGCTCTGTGCAGGAGCCAGTTAGGTCAGGGTAATTCAAAGGTCAAAGAGAAGAGGAGGGATGTTTCAGACCTTCAAGATGGCCAGGCCTGCTTGCCCCGCTGCACCACATGGGCTTTTTGTGTCCAATGGCTTGAGGTCTCTCTGCTCAGGGGAAGTAACTGCCGATGGTTTTCCCCTAGAACTCCTCCAAGATATTTGGGGCAAAGATCCCAAATCATTTGCTGCTCTTTATCAACAAGTCAGTGGATTCCCAGTTAAGGCTCCTGGGCCCTTTTCGAGAGGGGGCCACTGCATTTCGGGGTCAGGTAAGTCCAGGGTGGAGATGGGAGAGCAGGTAGGGCTGCTCCTAGGGAAACCACTCCCTCTTCCTTCCTGTTTGGCAACAGGTACCCTCTTGCTAAGCCAGCCAGGGGGAGAGGAAACACAACTGGCTGTGATGAAAAGGCCACCAGGGCAAATATGCACCCATCATCTGTGGCTGGGGGGCTTCTGTCTGAGACTACAGGTGCTTTTTGTGCTGGTGGATGTCAATGGGGAAGGGGCTGGCGTATTACAGCACTTCGGTCTTAAGGTCTACGATGCTCCCGCCCTCCGTTTCATCAATATTGAGGCCAACAAAAAATACCGGCTAACCACAGAAGGGCTCACAGCACACGGTCTCCACACCTTTTGTCAAGAGGTTTTGCAGGGGAAAATTCAGGTGGGCAGCCGACATCTGGCAAAGGGGGGGGGCACCCTGGTACACGTGGACCTCTGGGAAGAAGGCAGCCCCCTAGCCAGCTCTTCCTTATCCCGTTCCCAAGATGTCAACAGGAAAGGCCCTTCTGTGCACAGCTCCGGGAAAAAGCCACAGATGCATTTCCAGCATCCGCCCCTCTCCCCAATTAGGTACTACCTTTCCCAGAAGCCCCACCTCTGGTTTGCCTTCTCTTCCAGCCCCATCTGATGAGCGAGGAGATCCCCAGTGACTGGGATAAGAAGTGGGTGAAAGTCGTGGTGGGCAAGAATTTTGAGCAAGTTGCATTTGATGAAACCAAAAACGTGTTTGTGAAATTCTGTAAGCATCTGGACCTCAAAGACAGACACAGCTAATGCTAAGCTTTTATAAAGGTCCCAGCATGGCCTGAGGTTCGGGGTGGGTAGCTTTTATGACCACAAGGCCTGCCAGAGGGGTGTAGAGTTGCACACCTGCCCAAAGGATTTTGCCTCTCCCAGCAGCAGGTAACTCTCAGGGTTGAAAGGGATGGTGTATGAAACACAGAGTGAATTATGAAAATGTTCTAGGCACTTTAATCTTTAGAGCTGAAGGAGAGACACATATTCTCCCTTCTCCCCCCTTCCCCAAGCCTGCTGGCTGCATTCCAGAACAGGCTTTGCCCAGATAACCACGGAGCAACAGGGTCCCACCTGAATCCCCAACTGCCTGTTAGATTTAGGCAAGTGGATTGTGCACAGCAGCCACAGACAATCCAAGCCCAAGCTTGCTCAACTCACCACAGTGGCCAGTGTTTGGTATTTTTAATCTAACAAGACCCCCTCCTATTCTGTCTTCACAGATGCCTCTTGGTGTCCCCACTCCAAGGCACTGGCCCCGGCCTGGGAAAAGTTAGGAGAGAAATACAAAGATCACAAGAATATTGTCATTGCAGAGATGGATGCCACAGCCAACGAAGTGGAAGACCTGACCATCCATGGCTACCCAACCCTGTACTTCTTTCCCGCTGGGCCAGGCCGGCAGGTACAACAGCATTTCTCCTGCTCTAAAGATTTGGCTGCGGGAGGGCAGTCTGGCTGCTGATTGGGGGAGGAATGACATGGGGCTGTGCTGACTGAAGGTTTCCTCCCCAGATGATTGAGTACACGGGTAGCAGAGATACTGAGAGCTTCTCGAGATTTCTGGAGGGAGGAGGGAAGCCCCTCTCCAACAAAGAGACTGGAGTAAGTATCAGACCCTATAGAAGAGGGGCTCAAAAATCCACCCAGCTTTCCCGCCCAGCAAAGAGAAGGTTCTGCTTAGAGAGGCCATCTGGAATGACTGGAGGAGTCTTTTTTCAAGGTTCCCATCTGGACTTTGGGGAGACACTCCTGTGACTGAGATGGTCTATGTTTGTAATTCCCAGTGAGATAAGCCAGCTTCTAGGTCTTGCTAGAATGTGGATTCTAGTCCTTGGTTCCCAGGTTCACAATGAAAATTCATGCATGCTACTTTGGACAATTGGTCTGAGGGATGGAGGGAGGGCAGGTTGAAAACAGTCTTGGGTTTTGCCCTCACAAGGATGGGGAGGTACTTCTTCCTGAACCTGCCTTATTCCCTCACATGCTTCAACCTCAGCTTCCTAAGACTCTGTTTCGCAAACAAGCAGAACTGTGCCTATGTGGACAATGGTTGCTGTTGGGAAACACTCCATACCTGGGTACTTGAGTAAAGGTTGCCTCTGCCTTTCTAGGCTGCTGAGACCCTCAAAGAGCCACAGCAGGATGGGATGAATCCACCAGAGACCACAGAGTCCAGGGAGGAGTTATAAATCCTGCTGGCTCTTCCTGAGCCTCACTTTCTACAGGAGGCCCCCACAGCATCATAAACAATATAAAGACCTTGACTGTCAAAAGAAGACTCTGTGAAACTCACGTTTTTAAAGCCGTACAGTACATATAACCCCGAAAATAATCAGTTACTTGCCAATATGCGTTTCTACCCTATGGTCCCTCTCAAATACTTTCCAGAACTGGCTCCTTCCGTGTAAATCAATCTGCTGTAATCCCTTCCCTCACCATGCCCTTCCACACAAAAGCTCTGCAAAAGAATCCACAGGTAGAAGGAAAGGCATCTGATGGGTGCCGCTTGTCGCCAGCAGATGCATCAGTATCTAACGAGCCACAAACATTTCTGCCACAACTGTCCAAACTCAGCAGTTTCAGCCTTTCAGTCACAGGCTCAGAGGTCTCCTGGTCTGCACCTACCAGGAAGGTCACATTGCTCCAAACTCTCAGAAGTCAACCCTCACTTGGCAATTGGCCAATCCTCTCCTCCCCTTCCCTTGAGAGCCTAGTTCTCAGCTCATGCAGAATCTGCAAAAGCCCTGCATGCATACATACACCCAGAAACCATTGGAACATGGGCCTTTATTTCATTGTTGTACCTTTGAAAAGATCAATTGTACAAGTCAGCATGTGAAAAAAAGTTCCAGAACTGCCAGCCATTTGCTCAGCCACTGAAGCCTGAGCCTTGTTTAGAAAATGTACATATCTACAACTGAACCCTTCAGAAAAAGGGGAAATGAAGATCCGGCTCCAGCCGGGCACTACACATTAAAATGTCCATCCAATGTGGAACACAATCCGAGCCCAAGAAGGCCAGAACCCAACTCAGGGAGGGAACAAGCATGAGGTTGGAAGGCACTCGGTGACATTCGCAAAGGACGGGTGCTGGTGGGGGCAGTCTTGAGGGCTGCTCCATCTCCTCTGCCATGGATATGTGGAGCCCAGGTTGTGTGTGTGAGTGTGTGTGTGTGTGTGTATCATTGGAGGGGGGGGGAGAACAGTGAAACGGGAAGACAGGAGGGAGAAGCACACAGTTCAGCAAGGAGAAGAGACATCTGCTTCTGCCATAAGCCCATTCTCTCCCCCTCCAGCTGCTGAATGGCAAGAAAATGGGAGACAGCACAAGGCCTGGGGTGGCCCTAAGCATCGTGGAGTCTTCCTCTGTCCCTCGGCAGCGTCTGAGCAGGAAAACCTATTAGGGCAGTGTTTCCCAAACTTGACAATTTTAAGGCATGTGGACTTCAACTCCCAGAATTCCACAGCCAGCTGGCTGTGGAATTCTGGGAGTTGAAGTCCTCATGCCTTAAAATTGTCAAGTTTGGGAAACACTGTATTAGGGGAACATACCAGGTGGAGCAAGGTGCAACACAGATCAAGTAGGCCTCATTCCAAGCCTATTAAAAATGCAAATCACAGCCTTGTTCATTCTGCCTCCCCTCATACAGGGGTGTCCAGCTTATGGCTTAGCCCTCCGTCCTGTGGCTGTAGTATTGCAAACTCAGTATCATCTCGAAGACAGCCTTTGGTGCAGCTTCTGTCAATAGCTGTGTAATGTTCTGACGCAGCAAGCTGAGGATTCTGTATGGTGTGGAGAGAGTTGTGATTTCCTCAGAGAAGGCAAGCAGAACGCTGTGGCTGCCAGGCCTTTTGGCTCACCCAGGTTAATCAATCTTCTCTACCTTCCCAATTATCTTCTCTTCAAAGATGGGCAGGACCGCATCCTCCTCTTGAACCTCTTCAAACACAACTCCACAGTCAAACTCATCACTGACTTTCTTGAAGTAATACCTTTAAAACAGGGATGGGAGGGCAATTCAGAGAAGGTTTTGCCCCAAAGAGACCATCACCTCTGCAGACACACCACAAGGAGGCCAGCTGGGAGATGCTCCTAGGGGGTTTGCTATTGCAAATCCATCCAGGATTGTCTAAAAAGCACCAAAGCTACAATGATGACCCAGTCCAGATATCTAGCATATCAGAGCCCATTTTTCCCCTTTGTACTTGTTTGAGAAAACTACTCCTCAACTTCTGCTAACCAAGTAGACTGCATAGACAATTTGTGTTTTAACTTTAGGCTTTCTTCAATTCTCATCCTGGTTTTTTGAGAGGGAAAATACTGAGCCATTACCCAGGTAACCCCCAGTTCATCAAATGTGAGTCTCCAGTCCCCAAGAGCTGTTGCTTTGCTCTGGGCTGAAGGGGGACTTGAGGGAAGCCCAGGGGAATGGGCGCATGCCGACCTCCCATGCCAGTTCCTTGCCCATTCTTACCTGTAATTCCCTTTCTTGGTCAGCAACTCCTTGAACTGGCCCAGCGTGACCACCCGGCCTTTGACAAGGGTGCGATAGGGGATTGGCTCTCCGCAGAAGTAATACGCCACCACAATATTCTCACAGGGCTGGGAGAAACTGTTGCTCAATTTCTTGGGTGCCTTCATTCTAGGAGGCCAAACAGAGAGGCGGTCCTTTGCTTGCAGACCTGGCTGTCTCAACAAGGGAGGCCCCTGACATCTTCTGAGGAGACTCAGAGCAAGAGCAGTCAAGCGGCAGGGTCAAAGGTTGGGGTTTGGGGTCAAAGGTCAAGGGGCAGGGTCAAAGGTCAAGAGGTAGGGTGAAAGGCCGATGGTTGGGGAGTCAAAGGTCAGGTGGCAGGGTCAAAAGTCAAGGGACCAAAGGTCAAATGAAAGGGTCAAAGGTCAATGGTTGTGGTCAAAAATTGTGGCAGGGTCAAAGGTCAAGTGGCAGGGTCAATGGTTGGGGTTAAAGATCAAGTGGCAGGGTTAGGGTTATGATGTTAGTAGGGTTGGGTTAGGGTTTGCGTTAGGGGGTTAGGGTTAAGGGTTTAGGGTGTTAGGGTTCAGGGGTTAGGGGGTTCAGGACTGGGGAGAGCAGGAGGGGGGGAGCAAAGAGGCTGCAAAACGCCATTTGCCCTAAGAGCAATCTCCAACCACCAGGCCAGCCTGGGGAGGACGGACTGGCTTCCAGAGAAGGACCCAAAGAACTGCAAAACAGACTCGGAGAGACACAGGTTGGAAACGGTGACTGCATTCAGCACTGCCACCCAACTGCCCTGACAGAAGAATGGCCATCCTGGATAACCCTATGAATATATCGGAAGAACAACATGGACCTTAGAGAAATCTCTTATTTTGCCCTTGTTTCCTCTGATCAGGGATCCATCTCAGTGGCCTTCCTGACTACAAACGAAGCCTATCCAACCTCAAAAGCTTGGGAGAGGATGGAGAGTGAGAAGAAAATCAGAAGCTCCTCTGCTAGCCAAGAGGAAGGGCTTTCCACCATAGTCACAGCCAAGGGTGCAGAGAAAGCGACCAACCAGTTCCTCTTCCCAACCTCTCACCTTCTGGCTTACTGGCATTCCAAACCTGCAGGGGAGATCCCTGGGCCAGGAGGCAGCACAGAGATGGCCTGGGACACGCACAGCTGGAGCAGCAGCAGGGGGCGCTCCTCATGTTCCCGGCACTGACGTGGGCCTAGCGCAGCTCTACCCTCAAAAGGCAGCTCAGTGGGGCCCAGGGGAGAGTGAGGGGTTCCTGGGATAAGCCAGAGCTCCAGCACTACCAAAGAGACTCCTTCCCTCCCTCCTGCTTACCTCTGTTTGGCAGCTGGCTTGCCGGTTCTCTTCTCCTCCTCCTCCAACCGCCGTCGGGCTTCCTCCAGCTGCGTCAGAGGGTTGGGAGCAGGGTTGGGGGGCATGGTTGGGTCCTGGATGAAAGGGTGGGATGGCTGCACAACATTCCGGAATGAGACCCAGGGGTGCACAGCCACAGGGCGATCAATGGGAACCGGGCGGGGTGGCTCATGAGCCAGTTGCTTCTTTGTACCCGATGAGCTTCAAGGAAAACAAACAGACACTGACGGAGTGTCCCAGGACAACTGCAGCAAACCACAGATGACAGAAACAAATAAAGCAGAACTGCTGGATAAAAAAGCCCAGTCTCTGACTGCCTGTCAGAAGAGGAAAGGCCGTCCCCTGAGTTCCTGAACCCGAGGCAGACAGCAACAGCAGGTGCTTCCATCTCTTCTTCCACTTGATGAGATGATGTCCTCCCCACTAGACATAGGTGAGGGGGGGGGACGGACAGGGATCTACAAAGGGTCTGCAGGGTACGTTGTGGAGGCTTCCAAGGATTCCCCCAAGAGAAGCTGAGAGGAGGATGAATTTGAGAGCGATTCTCTTCTTTTTTACCTCCTGGAGTACAGAGCAAGGCCATCCCTCCACAGCCCAGTCTGGGCAATAACCAATGCCAGAAATCAAGCAACACAGCCTGTTCTTAGGTGAAGCATCTGGGGAAAGGAGGCTATGGCACCTCGTTTGCTGCTCTGGTGGGGGGGTGGGGGTGGAGGAATCAAGCAGCAGGGAGGCAGCCCAGAGCAGCTGGTCTGCCAACCTGGGTGCCAGGTTGATATCCACTTAAGCCCATTTCACCTTTTTCCCTAGGCAGCGCCTTCACCACAGCCTCACAGCCACATGCAGATTTGGCACCTCTACCATTTGCCAACATTGGGATTCCATGTGCCTTTCTCCTCCTAACCCCACTCACCCATGGGTCGTTTTCCGGTGCCTGCTGATCTCCTTTTCGCCTTCTATGATCCACTGCATGATCTTCTGGTTCCTTTCCAGGTCTTCTGGAGAACCAGGCACATCGTGGCTGGCGCCATCATTTTTCCCAGGGTCCGACTTCTTGGCACCCCGCTTGGAGAGCAAGCCAGCTTTCCCACTAGCCAGAAGAGGAGAGAGAGAAGCAAGATCTTCCTCTCGTTGCTTCTCCCAAAGCACGGGAAGAAACAGAGTTTCCTGGGGCCAGTCTGGCCTTGACCCCGCTGCACTCTGGTTCTCACAATAGCACACCAACTCTGCCCCGAGAAGCTGAGGACAACTTCTGCACCCCCACCCCCCCTTGCAGGTCTTCAGCTAGCTAAGATGGAAGCACCATGACTCCACACACAAGAGCACAGGGGCTCAAACCTCTTGTCTGGGTCTCTCGTTCTTCCGCTCTGCAGCTGCTGCTCTCAAAGGCTCAAGTGGAGACGTGTCGAGGGGCTGGACTCACGCCCATCCTCAGCCTTGGAAACTCCCTGGGACACTTGGGACCAGCAAGTTCTCTCAGCCCCACCTACCTCACAGGGTTGTTGTTAGAGGGATAAAATGAAGGGAGATATCCACTTAAGCTGCCTCAAACTCCTAGAGAAAGATGAAATATAAATCTAACAAAAAACGCCCAAATTCACCTGTAGGCCATGACATCCAGTGGGCCCGGGGCCAGGCCCATGTTCTCCCCATAGGCCCGTGACTTGGTGGCGCAGCTGTGAGGATCCACACTCCAGGCGAAAGGACCCTGCGTGCGCTGGCCGGTTGTCTCCTCCATTGTCTCCTTGGCCTTCAGACCAGCATGGTGATGGACGACATGGTGATACACATGCTTGTGGTGATAAAGGCTGGCGGTCTCCAACTTCAGCCCCGACTTGCTGGCATGCTTGCTGTGGCCCAGCGGAACAGACCCAATCAGGCCATGCAGCTTGCCGACAAGCCCGCTGTCCGGAGATCGGGGTTTGGGGGATTGGCAGCCGGGGGTTTTCATCACCCGTTGCACGTGCTCGTCCAGAATGCTCTCGGGGTTTTCTTCGTGAGCATCGTGCACCTGCAGCTCAGCATAGCGGGGGGCAAAGTGAGGCAAGAGCTGCGGAGGGGCCAGCTTGTGGCTCATGAAGGACGGACCCAAGGGGAGGCCTGCATCTTCCCCTTCTTCCTCCTGTCACGAGACACAGTTAGGTCAGGGTGCAACACAACATGGGCAGAGGGCCCAGAGGAGGTGGCAAAGGCTCGAAGCCCAGGGAGAGAGTGGCAGCTCCCATCACCCAGCAACAAGGGGATTCAGCAGAGCCAGTCGCCTCGAAAACAAGCAAGGACTCCTGTCCAGGGCAACGGCTCTGGATTTTCAGGCCCAGCTCCTCTTTCCCCCACCCCACCTGGCTCCCAGGCTCCAAGAACTGGGGGCGTGGCAAAGGCAGCAGCTTCACTCACGGCTCGGACACGCTTCAGGCGCTCTTCCAGCTTGGCCGCTGCTTCCCGGTCCCTCAATACTTCCTCCAGGCGGTTGATCAGTTCGGCAGCAAATTTCTGGGGTTCAACGTGGATGTCCTTTGGCATTCGGTAAGTACGCTGCACGAAAGAAGCACCGGTGTGTAAAGCGACCTGGCCCTCCTCCCTCCCAGTCTTAGGATCAAGGGATCGTTTTCCTCCTGATCTTTGCACTGAGGCAGAAAAATGGCGTTTCTCCTATGGCTCATTCTGCCCAGTCACATCAACTCCCCTGCATGGAAGCCTCTTCGGAGCAGTAATGGCCAGCTCATCATTTTCTCCCCACATCTGCTTCCAACTCCTTGCCAGCTGTTGCTCAAAGCCACCAGCCTCCCAGAAATTGCTCCCAAGCAGCAGGAACTCCTCAGACACTGGGAAGTTTCCACAAAGGGGCTGAAATGAGGGGCATCGGCTAACCTGTGCCGTGTCCGTAAGGACTTCCTTGAGGACAGAAATTTCCAGGGACAGAGAACAGAAAACCTTGTCTTTTCACTGGTCGGATAATCACCAGAACTCCCTCCCCACTCCAAGTGGACACATGAGGCTCCAGGCACACCAACAGACTCCACCAAGACAACCAATAAGCTTCCTCTGGGACCAACAAAAAATCCAGGCAGATTTTCTTTTTGGCAGGGGGAAGGTCAGGTTTGGAGGCACACACAAAGAGGGGCTAAACTGCACCAGCTGGGAAGGGCCTGTGGGGGAGAAAAAGGGGCTCCAATGCGGGAAGCGACTTTCTAACTGGGTTGGACTCAGTCTGGCTTTGGGCCCTCAGGCCCAAATCCACCTGCCTGTTCACTGTTAGAGGCCAGGAAATGAAGACCCTCAGAAACATAGCCTCCACCCCTCCCCACCCCCCAAAGCATCTCGCCCCCTTACCGGAATGTGAGGTAGTGGCACACGTCCATTTGCTTTGGCACTTTCTTGCATCTCTCTGCGATGCTGTTTCCGCAGCCGGTAAGGGGGAACCCCGTCTCTGCCATAAGGAGGCCACAATGCATAAACTAAAAGGCTGCTCAGAGGAGAGCCAACTGGCCAGTGCAAAGCCCGAACCCCCGTTAGGCAGGCCCGGAGCCCTTCCGCCCAAACAGCACCTTCCCCCCACTTGCTCAGGACAGGAAGTCCCACGAGGAGCTTGGTTCCCTCCTATCGCAAATGCCCTCCCTCCATTATGTTACCAGCTCCTGTAACACTCTGTTTCCAGACTGGTAGGGGGCCAGGAGAGATTTTTATAAGCAACACAGCTGCCTTTCTAAAGATGGCTGCTGCGGGCATGGGCCCAGGTTGAGAAGAACTGCTGGAAGGACTGAAAATCTGCCCCCGGAGACCCCCTCCCCCCTTCCACTCCGCCCTTCCCAAGTACTCACAGGCTGCTATCAGTCAGTGACATGGTGTCAGCATCACTGGACATGCTGTGCTGCTCACTGTCATTGGCGCTGGTGGCTGGTGCCAGGGCATAGCCGGTGTTGACATAATACGGATGCCCTGTTTCTCTCCAAAGCCCAGGCCTGCCAAGAGAAAACCAAGCAATGCCCAGAACCCCACAGCACTTACATCCATGCTGGGAGGACTGTCACCAACAAAATCCATTCATGCCCACCAGTATGTCAAAAGAGGACAGAACAGAGTCTCTTGGACCACGAGATGAGTGGCAAATAAATGGGATGGATGGAAGGAAGGGCAAAGGTCCACATTATAAACCGATATTCCAAACATTACGATGTCCCCACTAAAGACCTCTTTCTTTTTTAAAGAACCGCTAACATGTAAGACTTATGAAGTCCTTGCTACTTTCTAAGCTTAGTCGTTTGCTTGAAATGTTTCATTACCTAACCAGGTAATACCATCAGTGCAAGTAAGTGTGGGGTTTACTGGCTTGCATCCCCTTACTTGACTGATGTTGCCTAGTTGGGTAATGAAACACCTGCAAACAACCAGAAAAGAGCAAAAACTATGGTAAAAGGTGCAGTAACGTTTACAAAATGTTGTAATTGTCTTTATCCGCTGGCTTTCTTAGATATTATGCAAAAGGAAAAACAGACAGTTTTACAAAACTGAACTTGGCAGAGCCAAACAAATCTAATTTTTTGCAACTTAGGCTAACCAAAGCCAAGTTCTGAATCCTCATTCAGCAGCTTTTGAGGTGAGCATCTGGCATACAGCACTGCCCGTGTTCTGTACCTCTCCAAGGCAGAGAGCTTCATGTAGTCTTTGGCCGAAAAAGGCCAATTACCCCCCAGTCCTTTGCTGCCGAGGCAAGAGGCCTGGATCCCCAACGGGGGTCTTTGAATGAGGAGGAGAATGGCTTTCCTGAGCAAGATGTAAGAAACATCTTTCTGATCGATTCTGAGGATTTCCTCATCTTTGCCCTATGAAATTCTTGTCCAGAAGGATTCAACCTTTTGTGTAAAGAACTCCAGCACCTGTAAGCATTTTCTCATGTAAATAAAATAACAACCAAAAAACATTCCCTCCTTTTCTCGGCCCTTCGGCTGTCTTTTAACTCAGAGAAAAAAGGGTTGTCACCCAAATCCTGATATATACTGTCACCGTATTTGCTACCAGATGAATTTTATTTTAGATCTCTAGAGAGTTTAATTTTTGCAAGGGAAAAAGGGAATTTTGGCAAAGAAAAAAAAAGAAACTTATAGTCTCTAGGCACTCGGGAGAAATCTGGAGTTTGCCCTTTTTTTAGAAAGTTAGCTTGATGACATACAAGAGAAAACAGGGAGAAGCTTTAAATTGAAATCCAACTCAGAACTAGAAGTAGGGACAAGGAGATTTGGAGTCACATTTTTAGTCATTATTAGTCCCCTTTAACTATTTTCTGTGTTGTCTTCGTACACAATTCATCATGTATGTTGACTTTAATAAACTCCCTGGTTTGGGTAAACTCTATCTTTGTGAAGTAAGAGGCAGAAACAGGTACAAAAGCTGGACTGCCTAGCTCAAAACTCCCTGGTCACCTATGTCTTAAAAAGGAGGCTGTTGGTTATCTGTCTGCAGCCAGAGGCCTTGCATTATAACCCTGCAATAAAATTCCTTGCCCTTCGCTGTCTTGACCTGACATCCCCAAAAAGGCACCAGGATGCCTGGATGATTAAAAACAAACAGAGTGAACTTCATGGTTCAAGAGTGTCCCAGGGGCAAAGGTGAACTGCTTTTGGGCATCTAGGATGGTCAGTCTGGACTGAGGAGACCAACTGATCATCTGACAGATGTGCACCTACAGTATTCTCCCCACCTCCCAGCACCTTCGCCTCCTCTCCTGCAGCAACACTGCAGCCCCCAGCACCTGCGGTCAAATGGACAGAAGCAAGCTGTAAACAAAGGCATCCTTGGGACTGTGGCTCTCACCTGAACTCCCTTCCCTCGTTGTAATGCCTGGTCCTGGAAGCTGGCTGGGTGGCTGTCTCCAGAAGAAGCTTCTGGGTGAATCTGCTGGACAAGGCAGACTCTGGATCAGTTGCCATCTGTCCCTCCTCTCTTTCTGTGATGTCTTGGTCACATTTCCACTCCTCATCCTCGTTCAAGGTGGGAAGGTACCCAGGCAGGCCCTTCCCCGTCCCAGACCCTGAACTCTGATCACTGTGCACTTTTGGGCTCTCCCCACCTGTCCTCGTGTACTCCAAATAAATATCCGACTTCAGGAACAAGGGGTAGGTATTCTCCTCAATCATGGACTGGATTTCCATCTGTGCCTGATCAAACATGGCCGGGTCAATAAGTTGCTTCAGAACACAGTCTTTGATGAAGCTTTTAGTGGCTGGCTTGACCTGCCGGGATACGATCCCATTATTGTCAAGAATGTATTTCTTGTAAATGGCTTTGGCCAGCTTTAACCTTTTCTCCTCGTTGGAATCGCAGGGTGCCAGCTTCCTGAAGCCGCTGCAGGCAAACCAGAAGTCCAGCAAATCTACGCAGCTCTCGTGTTTCAGAAAGGTCCGGAAAAGGTGGATGCCGTCTTGGTCGTCCAGCAAGGAGTGTAAAGACTCTGCCCATCGCAGGTAAGGCGGCGTCGGGGAAGCGCTGCCTTCCGGCTCGTAGCCCAGATCCAGGTCCGGACGCCGCGGGGTGGCGGTGGTCGTCTCGGCTTTCCCTCCGTCGCCCTTCCCGGAAGAAAAGCCGTGGCCGGCGGGCCGCGGGTCCGTGGAAACGAGGTCGCCCTCTTCCCCGGGGACCGGGGGCCTGGGCGCGTCCTCGGTGAAGCCGCCCCCGAGATCCAGCGGGAAGCCTTTCTCCTGCGCGCTCATCTCGCGGACGGGACCCGGCCGGCCCGGCGGCGGCCCGGCTCAGCGCGCCAGCAGGACTGGGGGGCTCCGGCTGCAACCGTGGGGAAAGCCCGCCAGAGGCGAGAAGGGGCGCTCCTCCCGCGGCCGTCGCAGAAGCCGCACGGGCGAGCCGCTCCCCGCCACCCCAGGCCGGGCCCGCCGCTCGCGCCAGACCGAGGCTGCAGCCGCCGCGCCGCCCGCCCCCTTTGTCCGCCCGCCCGGCGAGGGCTGCGGGGGCGCCGGTCAGGCCGCGCACGTGGGGTCGCGCCCGGATCCCCCGCGCCCGCGGACGGGGCGGGACGAGGCCTGGGACACTCACCCGAGTGCGGCGCGTGCACGCCGCGGCCCAGGCGAGGCTGAGACGGGAGCAGCGCGAGAAGGCGCCGGGCGCCGGCCTCCCATGGCCCCCGGAGCGCTGCCTGCCCGGCCCGGCCCAGCTCAGCCGACACTCGGCAGCGCCTCACCGTCGCGTCCGCCCTTCCGCGGCGAGCGGCGGCCCGGCAGCGCCCCCGGCGGCCCGGAGGTGGAGGCTGCGGCGGCGGCCGGGCGGGAGCAATGGGAGGAAAACCTTCTGTCATTTCCCTGTGGCTCCTCAGCGGTAACTGTGCGAGGGCTCCCGGAGGGCTGGTGGGCAGCCGCTTAAGCTACCCAAGGAGCTCCCGCAGTCCTAGGCTGCCTCCGTAGAGGGACAGCATCCAGCTCACAAGAAAAGTTGATGCTGCTTCATACTGCACTGATAGGACCACACCTGGAATCCTATGTCCAGTTTTAGTCACCACAATTCAAAAAAGATGTTGAGACATTAGAAAGTGCAGAAAAGAGCAACAGAAATTATTAGGGAGCTGAAGGGTAAAACATAGGGTGGACAGTTGCAGGAACTGGGTATGTCTACACTGAGGAAGAGAAGGATTAGGGGTGACATTATTCCAATATTTGAAAGACTGTCACAGGGAAGAGGGGATCATCCTATTCTCCAAAGCCCCAGAGGGCAGGACAAGAAGTGATTTGTTTACCTCAGTGGCAGTGACTTTGTTCATTTTGTTTTATAATGCAAATACTTGTTTCTCTGGCCAAAAAACAGGAAAACGACATGTCCAAGGGAGCCACTGATCCCGTCCCCAGTCTTTTTACAAAGATGGCCACTGAGGGAGCATTGTGTCAATTACCCACTTCACTTGGTGTCCAGGCTAAGATCTAAAGTGCCAAAGCAAGTTGCAGGTACAAAGTCTCAGCAGATGAAAACAAGAACACAATGTTGGCATTAGATGAAACAGTCTTCTTTATTGGTGCTGAGTAATAAGCATAGTGAACAAAGGGGATAATGCAGTTCAGGATTGCTGGCTCTCCCAAATGCCAAATAACAAGAAAGACCTTTATCAATCCATTCCTCTGATTCACTAATTAGGCCTAAGAAAGCTTCTTGGTATTCAGTCCTGCTGTATTTGACATGCATGAGAGAAACCAAAGAGCAGAACATTCTCAAAGCCCAAGTTAACTTTTCCTTGTTAAGCCTTCTGCTGTTTTTGAAGTTGTAGGATAAGTTCTTCTGCATAAACTCTGAACAGGGGAACAGGGTCCTAGGAAAATACAAATACAGAGGTTGAGTCTTACAACTGCCCTTGATTTCAATTAATAGCACCTCATGAGAACAAGTCTCAGTCCGACGGAGGGACTCCTGAAAGCTCTCATTCTCAAAAGATATACTGAATCAATGGAAAGAAGTGCAACTGAGAATGCAACTGGTTATTGGTTATGAGTAGGCACATGTTGCACTATCAAGGAAGTGCAAGGACTGGCCTGCCAACCTCACTGGCACAATCCCTCTATGACGTGCTTAAGCCATGTACCTTCTTCTCCAGAACTCTCTGCTTCTCCACAGCTTCCTCCAAACTCAGTCCAATCCATTCAGCCTCTTCTTCTGGAATGACAAACTCCTGTAGGCAAAGTTCAAATTGCTAAACAGCAGCACAAAAATTTACTGAGAAACCAGATAGCTATGATTATGGAAAAAGTGCAGATATGGGTAAACATATGAGGAAAATCTCTAGCAGGGGAAGCTACATGCCAACACAATAGGCTATTGGAATGGAAACTCTTTTCCAAGAGATGTGTCCAAAAGTTACAAAAATAGCACTTCCCTCTCCATTATTCTCATGCACAATACCTGTTCCCAAGAACAGAGGGCGAAAAAATGCACCCTGTAGCAAGAAATCACCCCTAGGCCTTCCTAGACACTCTTGCAAAGAAGGAGAGTCACCTTGTATTTGTTATAAACAGCCTCTCTCTTGGCTGGATCATCTGGGTGGAGAGAAGAGTCCTTGCGTGCCAGTCTCAAAAGCAAGGTGCGCTTCAGATCCATGCCCAATTTGGAACACAACTCAGACTTCGGGGTCTGTAAATGAAAGGGATGAAATGCCACTGTCTACCTTATGTGTTACAGGTGGCCCTGTGGGCAACCACAACCCCATCAGTCAGAGGAGGACCTGTGCAGTCTCAAGTCATTGCCATCATGCACTGACCAGAGCTGGGAAGGAAAGTCTCCATTCCGAAACCAGCTGCAAACCTTTAAGATGTAGAAGTCAAAGCCAAAAGCTTTGTCGATCTGCTCCAGCGTACTCATGGTAACAGCAATTCTCAATTTCTTGTCTAGGATCTCGCTGTAGAATTCGCGATTGAAAATCTGCGGCTTCCAGACCTTCTTCAACCGCCTCGAGAGCTGAAGGCATCAAGGAAGGAGATGGAGCCAGGGG
This sequence comes from Crotalus tigris, assembly GCF_016545835.1. Lineage (NCBI taxonomy): Eukaryota > Metazoa > Chordata > Lepidosauria > Squamata > Viperidae > Crotalus > Crotalus tigris. Next base: position 6,162,280 of record NW_024097414.1, read on the forward strand.
GGTAACGCGCAGGAGGCCCCCCCCCGGCAGAGGGGCAAGCGCCCCCGGCCTGCTCCAAGCGCGGGGCCGCGGACCCACCTTGTCGTCGTGGGCGTAGCGGTAGCCCTCCACCCAGCCCTCACCGCCCCACAGCCCCTCCTGGCTCTCGGGAGGGAAGTAGACGGGCACCGGCACCACCTGCTGCCGCACGCCCTCCAGGGGCCCCGGGCGGCGGACGTACTCGCCAGCGGGCGGCCTCCAGTGGACGGCAGGGGGCGGCGCGGCGGCGTCCTCGCGCAAGGCCCGCAGGTAGTGGGGCGGCAGCCGGGCGAGGATGCCGCGCTGCAGGCGCAGCGAGTCCCACAACCGCGGCGGCACCTTATGCAGCGGCATCACGCGCAGATCCACACCGGAAGTGGCTGCCTCGGCCGCCCGCCGCTTCCGCCTGCCTCTCGTTGGCACACAGCCCAGCCGGAAGGGGAGGGCGGGCAGCGGGCCTCCCTTCCGGGAGAGAGCCCCTCCCCTCCCCGTGGCCTTCCGGGCCGTTTGGTCATAATTTTCCTGGGGCCTCGCCCGGGCGTCTCCCGCGGGCCATCCAAGCAGGGAGGGCAGGAATTCGCGGCCACAGGTCCGCGCGATCCCTTTGCCCTCCAGAAATGCTTCCTACCCATCCAGACAACAGGCGAGTGTTACACCGATGTGCCCCCACCCGCCGCGTCGCTTGCTTAGATGAACCACTTCGGCTAGACCCGCTCTGGCTGACGAGTCCTTTTCACTTTTAACCAATGCAAGCACTATTTTTAATTGAACTGAAAATACTTTAATTAAAGACGTGAAAGTTAAAGGAAGCTGTTCCTTTTAAAAAAGCTTTCAAGTTCCACAGATGGTTCGATGGAATGTAAATAATAGGATATTGCGACTAGCAGTTGCTAGAGCTTTTCCTGAGACGATGATATATCCGTGTTTGCATTTTTATTTTAAAATTAAGTTGAGTTTTCTTTATCCACTGCAGTGATTCCACATCGACCCTGGATCAAGGCTCTTTTAAATGCAGGTTAACACAAGGACAGGCGAATGACCTCCGGGCTCCCTAGAGGCTACAAAAACAGCGCGGGGGGGGGAGGGATGTCTGACAGGCAGCACCAGCTACTCTATGTCCTGTTCAGAGACCTGATTCTTCTGCCTTCAGGAACAGGTTCCGTTGCTATACAGAGAAAATCTGACCCAATCCTGGGCCATCCTGGCCAAGGATTCCTACGTTTGCTGCCCTCCCCCCACCCAGGAAGGGAATCTATATTTGAAAAAAGAATTTACCCTGCAGGAATCTTCGTGTACCAATAAAGTGCTATTCATACCTGAGTTCAAACATGCCAGTCCAGGATGTGTGGCACTCTTCTGAGAAGAAAGCTCTTTCCTAACCTATTTTCATGGGCCAATGATCTCACCTCTGGAGACAAGGTGGTGGATGCAGGGCAGAAGTGGTGGGGCTTGGATAGTGATCCTGCATCCACCATGGATGCTCCTGCCTTCAGTCCCCCTGAATTGCCTTAATCCCCAGCCATTATCTGGGCTCCAGAAGTACCTATTTACTTTCTGCTCATTACTCCCAAGGCTGCCATGAGATGAAGCTACATTTCCCAAGATTCAGAAAGGCCCGGGTTCTATCAGACAGCCTCCTCTCCAGCCAGATATTGCACTGCCTGGCTGCCTTCATTTTCATCCAGCACACCAGAAGGAATGGGTTTTTTTTTTCCACATTCTTCCTGCCAAATTAAGTGGATCCATTGGGAGGGAGTCTGGTTGCATCAGCCCCTCCTTTTCCAATCACCTCACTGTGTAGAGTTCCTCCTGGTCATTCTTACAGATTTGGTAATGGCACAGCAGTTTACGGGACCAGGCCCACGGGTCCTTCTGCTTATCTCCAGGAGGAAGGAGGAAGGCCACGCTGATTGCCACCAGGATGTGCCAGATGCTGTGAGTATAATAGTAATTTTCAGTGGTTTCCATGAAGGTGTACACTGCTATGGCCACAAGTGCCAAGCTGGTCCCAGGGAAAAGGAAAAAGACCCAGCGCTTCCAAGAGGGAGGATAGCAGTGGCGCTGGGAGATCCCACGATAGACCTATGGGAGGAAAGAGGGCTTACTGGGAGCAGCACAGCCAAGGGACTTGCCAGCCTGCTTCAGTGACAGAGCTTGGTTAGCCTGTTGCAGAACCTGCTCTTAAAATGTCTTGCATTCCCTGCAAGAATGAAGTGCCCTCAGGCCCAGTTGGTTGCAGTAAAATGCCTAAGAAGCAAATGGTAGTGGACTTCCTGCCACCCGAGCTCAGAGGTTTGCTAATCATAGGGAACCTCAGGAAGGAAGTCCAGAAGGCAGTGGTGACATACCCAAATGCTGGCCATGACAGTGAGGGCAAAAACACAGGGGGCCATCATATTCCACACACCCCTGCGGTCCAGCTGTAGCGACATTGCAATGACCAGAGTCCCCAGCATGCAGAGGACCTAGAACAAAGGAGAAAAGCCTGTACAAGAAGATCCAGGGCCACTTTAAAAGTTGCTGATGGCAACAAGAGATCTGCCCACTCCGTCCTCTCTTGCCTGCCTTGGAACACACAAACCCAGCACAAATGAGGGTGCAAGGCCAGCTTCCTGGCCAATACTCACCCCCACCACCACCACTTGTGCTGGCCAATACTCACCCCCACCACCACCACTTGTGCTAGTCGCTTACACTGCAGCCAAGAAACGCTAGGCAAGAATGGCTCAAGGGGGAAAGTTCACCTCTTCCATCCTATAATCTGGCTTCCTCCCCCATTTCTTCCCAACTTTTAATTAGGGATTGCCTATGGCTCCCCATACATACATATTTCAGGATCTTCTTGACTTGTGCCATGCACAGAATGGTCACCCAGATAGAGACAACAGAGCCCAGAAAGTCACAGAACTGCAATGTGTCGTAGTCCATAATGCACATTACGGCAATGCCAGGCTGGTCACAGGCATGGTAGAACTGTAACCACAGTAAGGAAAAAGTAGGAGTGGTGCCTGAAAGGGGGCTGTTGATAGCAGGTTTGCATCTTCAAAAGCTTGGCCCAGAAAGGCTCCTATATCTCTCCTGGCTCAGAAGTCCAGTGGGGCCAAGAGAGCTCCAGAAACCCTAATTCACCCAGACAGGCCAAGAAATGGAAGCAACTTGCCCACTTTCCATTGCAAAGAACTGAACTGCTCTACGGTATGCATCGGACTAAAGAAAAACAAAAAACTTACTGTGGAAAAGAACATGGTGAAGGTATAGACGGAGGCCTCAACCAGGTGATAATGGTAAAGGGCCACAATGATTGCAGGCAGGAAGAACAGGTTGCTGAGGGTGAGCAAGAGGGTGGCCAGGATCTGGGTGCCTACAGACTGGGCTTTGGTTCCATCTGTGCAGCTCCAGCCAGCCCAGCCTGCAAGAGGGAAAGGCAGGGAAGACATTAGCTACAGAAAGCAATGCACTGCCAAAAGCAGGATCTCAACCATTTCTCTGTCCTTGTTTTCTTAGATCCGTGTGTGTGCTTCTGAAGTGGTGCAGCCATTGGCCTGCCAATACACTTGGTTTCATTTCCAAGTGCTTTTGGAGTAGTACAGCCACTCCCAGAGGCACCCAAACAGGTAGGCAGCTCCATGCAGGAGGTGGGTTCTGGTGGGGCTTGCTCTCCTTTCTTTGAAGACGGGACTTGAGGTAGAGCTGCCCCGACTGGGAGGCCTGGGGGAGAGAAGCAAGAGAGTTCTGACTAGGGCCTCTCTTACCAGCCTTACAGATGCAGCCGGTGTAGAGGTAACCATGGCGCCTCATGAGGCTGCACTGTCCGTAGGTCCCACAATCGTCATAGCAGGGGGTGAGGTAGGCAAGCATGGCTACCTGGCCTTGAGCTTGATCACAGTCTCTGCACAAGAAGGGGAGAGAAAGAAGATGGGTCCAGGGAGTTCCAAGATGCAGCAGGTTCAGTCCTATTGGGGATGGCCAGCACAGGGGTGGGTGGGGTGGGGGTTGTAAGCACAAAGCCACTCCAGCAGCAGTTTTCTCCCTGTGCTACAGAGAGCTAGGCTCAACCTGGAGATCCAGTACTCACTCTGATTCCTTTGGGCAGAGCAGTTTCAGAGACAGATACCAGCTGCCTGTTTGTGGGTAAGGAACAATGACTGCAGCTTCCCTGGAGGACGTGCTCACATTCAGGAGGTAACCCTGAGCAAAGGCTGGGTGGGAGGGGAAGAAGCAAGCAAATCAGCTGCGTTGGTACATGTCCTTTGAAAACTATCGGCTTCTTTGGAGTAAAGGCACAGGTGCTCCAGAAAAGGGGAAATACAGTTGTTGGAACATTGGCAAGCAGCTCTGCCGGCTACGTACCTGTCCAGCAGCCACCGGAGCCATTCAGGAAAAGTGCAGGGGATGTAGGGCTCAAGCAGGCCAACACAGTGGCATTTCCAGAAGTCTGCAATGACAAAATTGATCCCAGTTCTGAATTCTGGCAGGAGGCGAAACCTGTCGACCTTTGGCCCTCCAGGTAGAAGGCATTCATTCTCACCTGGTTCAGCATCAGGTTCAGCACCAGGTTCCCTCCACTGTCCATGCCTGAGTTTAGGTTAAGGAGTAGCAGAGTGGGAATATTGCTCTGGACAGGCACAGTGGAATCTCCAAGAATGCGGAAACGCACAGACGCAACATCCAGCTCCTCGCGGACAACCGGCTGGCCACGCAGGCAGGTGTTTCCTGGGCCAGAGGCATTGTGGCTGCTGCCCATGGCAAGCAACGTGCTGTTGAGGTGGTCTCCAGGCATCGGCAGCCCCTGGTCCTGCTTCAAGCTCTGATAGAAGCCAAGAAAGGAAGCTGCGTCTCCTGGCTTGCATGCTGCGAGGAGAGAAGCCAACATATGCTCTGTCACACAAATGGGCAGGAGGAATGGGGAGGGCCTTCCACCCTTCTGGATGGAAACAGGACCTCCCCTTCCTCAAAGGAGGGGGCACCACTCTCTTGGTTGGGTAAGAAAAGAAATAAGCAGCAAAGAGGTCTGAATAGGAATGGAGAGAGCCTGTGCTCAGGTCTCCATGATTGCCGACACTCATTCCTGATTCCAAACATTCTGAACGGGCACGTACCTATGAAGAACACCGCCATCTCAAAGGACACGCTGGCATTGGTACCACCAAGGGTCTCCACTGTGATCCAAACCCACCTTCCCCATGGTGGGGAAGCCAAGAAGATGCTGCAAGCCTCCAGGCAGTGAAGCACCTTCTGGGAAGACCAAGAGAGCACAGCCAAACCCAAGGTGACTCGGAGGGGACAGGCTGCAGCAGAGCCATTCTCCGTGCATTTCCCCAGCTCAAAGCGCATCCCAGCAGTGTACTCGGGAACAAAGATCCTGCAACACATTTCCGATGCAGAGAGAGGGCCCAAGAGTTAGTACATGGTTCTTGGTCTTAAAGGGGCCAGTCAATGCAACCCCACCCCACTCCATGCTACTCACTTGGCGTGAAGTGGCCTAATAGCCCCCTTGGACAGAACCTGTTGCACAGGGACATCAGGCTCAAGGACTACAATGTCCACTTGGCGCAGCACAAACAGGTCAGGCTGGAAGATGTAGCTGCAAGACCTGGAGAAGCCCTGCAGGCAGAAAGGCCAGTCAGGGAAACTGCCCTGCTGAACTCCAGCTCTGCCAGTTCCTATCTAGCACAGTGGATGCCTCTTGAATCATGGTATGCCATGGATTTGGGCTTTGGAATGCCACATCGCCTGCAGGCTGTTTCCCCCACTGCCACCAGCCCAGTTCTCACCTTCATCTCAATCTTGCTTGATGCTGGTGGCAGGTGGGCAGCAAGAAACCAGTCCCCAGCAGCCGGGTTAGTGAGGTTGACAAAAGTGCTATTCTGCAGGGCAGCATCCAAGGTCAGAGTTTGGCTGAAGGACGGAGGAACGCTTGTGTTCACAGGAAACTGTGTGCCCAGAGGGTTGATGACAGGAGGGGCACCAAAGCGGATGTGGCTGGAAGACACAGGACAAGAGAAAGGATCACTCACTTTCTCAGGCCGTCGGGACAGAGACCCCGAGCCCTCTGGAGCTGGTACTCCCTGGCACAGCAGCAGCGGGGGAGAACTCACTCACAAAGTAACCTGAGTCTTGCCACATCCAGGGCCTTTGTCTCTGGAAGCCTGCAGGAGCCACCGCAACTGCACTGTGTCCTCAGGGACACGGAAACGGAAAATTCTGGCACTTCCATACCAACTGTAGAAGGACAGCAACTGTGAGCTTTGGGAAAAATACTCCGAAAGAAACGCCGGATCTGAGAAGAAAAAAAGAAGAACCACCACATAGAGAGCCCTCCGGCGCCCAGCCCTAGCTGCAGACAGGTCCTGGTGGGAGGCACTGGCTACTGGTCAAGCGCATGGCTGGATTCCCACCCTTAGTGGACAGCCTGCAACTTGACTGGCCACAAATGCCATTGTCTCCATTGCAGCTCTCAGGTGGATATCAGTGACTGGAGCAGTGAAACTGGCTGGTCGGCCCAGGAATGATCTTGGAGTGACCATCAAGCACACAGGCAGCCTCTGAGCAGGAAGCTTCCACGTGTCCATTAGGAGACCTCCAAGAGTCCTGGGAGGGACTCGCAGAGCATGGCCAGGCAGGCAGGCACACCCCAGCCTGCAGGCATCATTGTGCTGGACTTTGTACAGCAAGCTCATTTCCGGAAAAGAGGACTCAGTCTTCCCTCTCGCTGCCTGAGGGCTGGGCATGGTGAGGGTTGAGCACGGCCAGTCACTGGGACTTTTGGATGAAGGCACGATATTGCCCCTGCTTGCCCTGGCACACTGCATGTCTCTAGGAAGAGCTGTGCCAGGCAAGGAAATCCAGACATGGGTATCGGCAAGGAAGGAAGCGAGCACCCTGTTGAGGCTAACACAAGACAGTGTGCCTGCCTGTAGCCTACCGTGAAACCCAGCGGCCACGACCCAGGAACGGAAGCCAGGAAGACCAAACCCCGTCCCCCGAGCGCCTGGGCACTGGCCCACCCTTCTGAGGCACGGATGCCCAGGAAGAAGCCCCAGACCGGGTGCCACAAAGCCCCTTTGGAGCCACCTGCTCGCTGGCCCGTCTCCAAGGGGGCTGCTGGGCTTCCTGCCAGGGGAAGCAGCACAGGCTCCTTCGAGGGACAGCCCTCTCCCCGCGGCCCCCAGCAAAAGAGCAGCCGCTGGCCCGCCGCCCTCCCGGGGAAGGGCTCGGTCGCGGAGCTGCCAACCGCAGCCCGCTTGCCAGAGGACAGGCGCCCGGGGCCATCGGGGAAGCCGCACGCTGCGCGCCTCTCAGAGCGGGCGGAGGGCCGCGCCCGGCCGAGTCAAGGTAGCGAGCGCGAGTTCCCCGATCCGCCGCCGGTGCCGCGCAGAGGAGCAGCAGGAGATGCGCGGCTCACCCTCGGCGCCCTCGGTCCGCTCAGCCGCCTTCTTCTCCAGCGTCGAGCGGGCAGCGGCGGCCAGGAGCAGGAAGAGCAGAGAGCAGCGGCCGAGCGAAGCGCCAGCCATCTCCGCCGAGGCTCCGGACCCGGACTGGCCGGCCGGCCGGCGCTGGCGCCAGGGGGAACCCGCGGGGCAGGAGGGAAGGCACTTGGGGACGCGCTGCGGGCGGCGCTTGACCTGGAAGGGGGCAGCGGCGGAGGCGAACCGGCTCCGCCCTCAGGCGCCGGGGGGGGGGGGGCGGGCAGGCAGCGGTGGCCGGGAGAGCGCGGCTTCCTCGGCCGGCGGAGAGCGGGCGGGGGGCAGAGGCCGCCTCCGCGCCGCGCAAATTCGTTGCCAGCCTTTGCCCTCGGCCCCGTGTGACTCTCCTCCCGGCGCGTCTCCGGGCCAGCGCCGCCCCCCCCCAACCGCCCAGGAATGCGGCCGCTGGAAGGTTCCGCGAAGTCGTCCCCGCTCCCCCGCCCGTCCCCCTCCCCGCCCCATCCCAACGGGCGCTCCCCTGTGCCAGCCATGGCCGTCTTTGGGGGTCCCAGCGGAAAGCTAAAGGTGGGGTGAGTGGTCCGCTGCCTCAAATTGGTCCCGGGCGCTTCGGCCAGCTGCCTGGCGGGTGAACCGGGGGCTGCCGGGACATCCCTCAAGTGGCCGGCAGCAGGACCCAAGGCCGGAGATGTGTTATTTGGGAAAGGTGCCACCAAGCTCCCTCTGTTTTTTTGCCACCCTGGACTAACACAAGTCTCCTCCTGCGATGAAGTGGAAGACCTTCAGTTGGTGTCAGCCATAAAAGCCAGCTGGGTGATCGTGGGCCAGTCATTCTCTCAATCCAACCCACCTCAGAGGGTTGTTGTAATGCTGATTTGAGATGTGACCGTGTCAGAACCTAGCGGAACCTGATAGGTTATGATACCAAGTAGAAGCATGTCCTAAAAATGAACAAGGGCAACTTGGCAACTTTATTTTCTGTGCTTCCAGAAGCAGCCTGAGTGTTCAAGCTCAAATTTCACCACATCCCTTTTGTCTCAGGAAAAAGGCTTGCCTCTTCACAATATTCCATGAGAGGAATTTTGCAAGTTTATTCCCTTATTTTCAGAGTTTCGTGCTCCAGAATTCTTCAAAATTGCTCTACACTCTTACTCATCCCACACTCTTCACCAGTGAGAAGTGCCCCTTGGAGGCTGTGCACAAGGGCTGCCTTGACAGAGGCTCTGGGATGGGGGAGGGGCAGATCCCAGAAACACCCCTCCCCCACGCCCCTGGACACCAGGGGCCTTCAGTGTTTCTTGCCCAGGCCAGGAGCACCAAAGGCAGATATAGTTTCCTTCAGGGAAAGAATGAAGGGTGGTGGAGAGTGCCACGCATACGGTTATGGTCACCATTTTCAAAGCAGTTGGTGCTGATCATAGAAACACAGAGGCAAAGGAGAAATCTGCCATATTTTAAAAATCAAGCCATACGGAGCTCTTCTAATGGATAACGTGGTCGCTTAATTTATGTCTCTATATTGTGGAAGCTAGCTAATTGCATTATGTATGTAAGTCATGGTTAAGGCAATCATAGAGTTAAAAGGAACTTAGAGGTCTTCTAGTCCAACCCACTGCTCAGGTTGGGAATCCAGGAAAAATGTTTGTCCCATTGTTTCTTGAAAGCCTCAGTGATGGAGCATCCACATCTTCGGGAGGCGAGCTATTTCATGACTTCACAGCTTTATAGGTAATATGTGCAAACCCAACCGATGTGTGCTGATTGTCTCCTCTTAGCCAGCTTCCAGTACTAGAAGGGGTAGTTTCATGCTGGCTTTTCAGGGCTGCTGTTTCAGACTCTGTCCCTCACGGGCTGGATCACGACAGTGCAAATACACGAGGACAGAGCCTGTTGCACTGTCATGCCTTTCATCATTTGGCACCATGGTGGTTAGGGGTGAACTCTTGTATATTTTCTTGATACGTTCACACAATTCATTTAGCTGGTTACTAAATACACCTATTTTTATTTTACTTTACTGAGTTTGCAGAATACCAGGCTAGGTAACACCGAGAAAAGTTAAAGCTGTGAAACAAAGTTCTTTCTGTTAGGTATTTGGCCTGGTTCAGCCTGCTGTGGAAATGCAGCTCATCTTGTTCAAAAAGCCTAGCAGGCAACATCGTTTTCTTTTCCTTCCAGACGACCCACCTCAGATCCACTGAAGGATCTGACAGAAGTGGAACAGCAACTGATCCGAGACGTTTGGGGAAAGGTGTTTGACAATGCTGAAGAAAATGGCAGGATTGTTATTATCAGGTACGGGCGGTAGAAGACTCCTTCTGTGGGGGACCCCCATGCTTGGAAGCTCTGTTTGGGGCTCAGAGGAAGCCCACTGAGAGTCCCGGCCTTCTTGGCAGCCCAATAGTGGGATAGGGCCTCTTCCCAGATATGTGGCATTGTCTTGATTTTGTGTGGGGTGGGAAAGTGGGTGTCTTGCTACTGACGTTCATTTCTTGTTGCTATACTCCCCCAAAAGAGGATTAATAAGTACAAGAATTAAAACACGTTGTTAAAAACAAAAGCATAACACCACAGAGACTACAAATGACAACCCTCCAAGTTCTGATGAAGAAGTGACATGGTTTCTCCTGCTACGAAAAAAACAGTTGGGGATATCCTGGTCCAATGTCTGGAGGTTGCTACCAAAGAGACCCTCCATCATGGCTCCTAACCCCACTGGAGACCATCAGCACGGCCTCTCCCAGTGACTGCACATATCAGATGGGGGGGGGGTTAAGAAGATACTCTTTTATGTCCTGAGGCTGAACTCTTCAGACAGGCCTGATCCAGACTACCAGCTGAGGAACCTCCAGCCCATGTAACAGTCTGGCCGTTGCCTCTTCTTTGAGCACTATAGTTCATCCCTGACCGAGACCTGCATTAGGCCAGTGAGCCACTACCCTCCGCTCTTTCAGATGCCAGTATCTGGATGCCTTTGGTTGACATGGGTGAGAAATCTTGTTTGGACAGGTACCTGGCCGGCCTGGTGAAATAAAAAGCATATAATGCATAACTGCTCAGTCCAGTCCAGCTCAGCATAGGGAGAGAGCAGCTGAGCAAAATTTGCCTGCCTCTCTTCCTTCTGTTCAGGTTCTTCACAAAATACCCAGAGAGTAAGCAGTATTTCAAGAACATTCCAACTGAAGGTGACCTGATGATGATCCCAGAGGTGGGCTTCCATGGCCGGAGGATCATGGTGACCCTGAACCAGCTGATTGAAAGCATGAGTCACTGGAAGCAAGCCTGCAAGCTCATTGAGCGGTTGGTGGAAAGCCACAAGAACGTACACAAGGTCCCATTAGGCATGTTCCAGGTACACAAGAAGGAAAGCAGACCCAAGGTCTGCCAAGGGGCAGCTGATGTACCCGCATGGTGATCATCCCTCCCCAGAAGGGAGATTCGGGGCAAATAGTTGCCTGCCTGCCTCCCTGTGGTATACATGATCTGGACCCCAGTGGGCCATGAGAGCTTCTGCAGAAAGGTAGAACAGCTGGCGGGGGTCCCCTTGTTTGCACACTAGCTTCCTTTCAGAGGCTCCCAGGGTGAGTGATCTTGGACATGGGTGGGAGTCCTCTAGCGCTTATCTCGGACTGTCCTCTCATAACTCTGCCTTTACCTAGTTCCTATTTCAGGCCATTCTCTCTGTCTTCCAAGATCTCCTCAAAGAAGAGTTTACTGATGATGCTCAGTTAGCCTGGGAAAAGTTCTTCCTGATTCTTCGTGAAGAAATTGAAACTGCTTATGCACAAGAATAGAAGCCTTGAACAAACCCTGGCTGACATTAAGCAGTTCGGGAGCAGGCCTTCACCTCATTGTGCTCATATTGTAGGAAATAAAATAAAAAAATAAATGAAATAAAATATAAATGGAAGAAAATGAAATGAATCCTTGTGTCAATGCTGCTAACATCAGATGTTCTTGCTTTGACAACAGATGGAAATGCAGCCATTTTCCTCTATTGCTTTTAGAGTTGGTTGATGCTGGGAGGGGGAATGTGGATGAGAGTCTAGCTAGTCATAACAATAACAACTCAGCTGTGGGAAGCCAAGGTCATTGGGCCCAGAGTTGATAGAGTTTTGGCAGGCTGGAGAGCTGGGGAGGAAGTCCATGCTTCAAGCTAATTGAAGAATGTGATTTATGACTGTTTATTGGAGGAAGGAATTGTGCTTTGTTACTTTGTACCCAGAGGAGGGGAATTTAGTTTTTGGTTTCAACTATGTAGTGCCAATACTTTGTTTCTCGAATAAAATATTTTTTAAGATAAACAATGCCTCAAAGTTCTTTTGAAGAGTTTCATCTGTTGGAACCATGACACCTTGAAGGCCAGTTTGGGGCATGTGGGGTGGTGATTCTGCAGGCTGGGGGATTGTGTTCCTGTGGCTGGCAGTGATAGATGGGTGAGGCTCCTTGGTCAAATTCAAAGGAAAATTATTTATCTATCTATTGTAGGTATAAAACTCTGCAGCTCCAGAGGACTCTGGGCAATTGAGGGGTCCCTGTGCAGCTTGGAGGTGCTGAGCCTGGGCAGCACATCTTCCAGGTGCTCAAAGCACCCCAGTCCCCTACCTACTATGTGACTTGGCCTCTACTAAGATGGGACCTGGGCTAAAGTGGGTCAGTGAATCTAACTGGTCAGGGGTCCAGGATTCAGGATAGAGTTACACAATTGAAGGAAATTATCTGTACAGGCCTGGTCACTGACTTCCTGGGGTTGATTTTGGACCAGATGCTCGATGGCAACCATTAGTCGCTGCACTGGATCCTAAATAGCCCTTTTACTGAAATGAGGGAGAACACCCTTTCCCTCCAGGTCGATCTTGCCAGAACAAAATGCTGGGCATAGGTTCACAGTGACCCTGGTGGCCCAGTCTTCCATGTTATTCAGATGGCAGACCACGTTCACTAGCCTTCCTTCATCCAAGGGCTGGGCTTAGGTCACCTGTGGCTGAGGACCCTGAGCTGGACAATAAGTCTTCCTGTCTAGCAGTGTGGCTGTCACCTGCCTTTTGCAGCATGGAGGAGAGAGCTCCAGTTTTGCTGCAGCTGTGGAAGGGGCCCTAGGACTGGGAGGTGTTGGGAAAGGAAGGTTTACTCTGAATGTCTTCCTGATAACACCCACTTGCTCTCCATGGTCCTGAGACTCCCTGCTCTTAATCTCTTGTTTCCCAAGTGTGCTGCTGAAATGTGGGGGGGGAGAGGAGAGGGGGGACGGAATTATTGCATGATCTAGAAAATAGCAAAGTAAGTTTGCCAACTCTTCTTCTAGCTCTCCTGCACCTCTGATCTTACTACCACAGCAAACACCCTGGTTTCCTTATCTGTGGTAGAGTGCTCTAGGTTAAGATTTCAGGGAGAGGAGACAAGACTGATTCCACCGAGAGGCAAACAAATGTTTTTAGTTCCTTGCTTGTTCCTAGCTATAATGGCAGGGTTCTACATTACAGACAAGGCTGCCCTTTTCCTTCATTATATGCAACCGGAGAGCCAGTTTGGTGTAGTGTTAAGGCGCAGGCTAGAAACCAGGAGATAATGAATTCTAGTCCAGGGGTAACTTTGGACCAGTCACTCCTCTCAACCATTTGAAGCAGGAGGCAGGGACAAACCAGTTCCAAAGTCTTGCCAAGAAAACCAGGAATCAACACCAACTCAAAGGCAGGCACACACTCAGAGTCCCTTCCCAGCAACCATAGGGTCCTGCTCTTCCCTCCAGCCCCAAAAGCTAGTGCAGCAGGCAGACAGCGGTTCAAAGACAACTTTATTGCTCAGTGGCCCAGGTGAGGCACCCTGAAGGCAGGCAGCTCAGAGGAAGACAAAGAAGGGGCCCCCGGTTGTAGCACGTGGAGCTCATCTGTATTTCTCAGACAGCACGTCGGCCACCTGTTCAAGGAACTTGTCCCAGGCCAGGCAGACGCAGGCGTTGTACTCGTTGCGCAGGTGAGTGGCCAGAGACACTATGAAGCATTTGGACAGCAGCTGCAGGAAGGAGGAGGAAGAGGAGGAGGAAGGTAGGAGTTAGCTGGGCCGATAGGACAGGCACCGCTCTTCCCGCCCTGCAGTCACTTTGCCCGACTTGCCTTGAAGTTGACCGGGTCCACACGGAGATTGTAGGCGTGCAGGTCGCTAAGCTGGGAGAGGGTGCCGCGGAGGTCATCCAGGTGCTTCAGGGCGTTATCCAGCGCCTTGCCCACTTTCTCTCCCTGGTGGATGATGTCCTTCGAGCCGGGACTCAAGTTAAAATGGGAGAAGTAGGTCTTGGTCTTAGGGTAGACTATTAACAACCTGCGGCAGGGAAGAGGGAGAAGAAGGGGTCCGTCAGGGGGCCCTGGTGGCAGGAAAGTGGAGGGCAGCGGGCGCCCGTCGCGGGAAAGGAAGGCTCCGCCCGCCCGCCTACCTGTTCAGCGCATCGGCGCCAATGTCCTCGAGGCGACAGCCCAGTTTGCTAACGGAGGCTTGAAGGAGCCTGCGATCCTCGGCGGTCAGCACCATGGTCGTGGTAGAGAAGGAGAGCGAGGGAAGACCTGAGGGTCGCTAGATTGAGGCAGACTGGGAGCCGGGGCGCCACCGTCGCTTTTATAGCTGCCCCCTCCTCGATCCGCCCCTCTTATCTTATCGCCGCCGCGGTCAGGAGAGCTGCTGCAGCGCTGCCAGCTCGCCCGGGCGGGACCCGCTTCGCTGCGGCTTCCCAGACCAGCCCTTGAGCCGCGCTCAAGGAATGCTTGAAGGCAGAAGACTGGCTCCTCTGGAGGACTGCCGCGCCCAGATAGCCTGGGTCGAGCGTCTCGGCCGTTTCACAGGAAAAATGCCCGATCTGCGGAGAGCGCCCCGACCCTGGAATCCCGAGGCGGGTTTGTGGGACGTCTAAAGGCGGCCGGGGACTGTGTGTCGCTGGGCTCTAAAGACAGGGCAGTCAGGATGGGAATACGCCAAGCCGAAGGAAAAGCGCTCCCGACCTGGAGAGAAGCCCAGGAGTTCAGTCTCAATCCTGACAGAGCTGTGTTAGGAAGAAAAGCCCCTGCCCACCGCACCGGGCTCCCCTCAGAGGTCCTAAACATTTAAAGAATGTGTGACTCCACCTGACTGGGCACTTTAGAAAATAAAAAAGAACGGCAAAACAAAGTAAACAGAATGTATGCATCCAGAATATTGTTCCCCTTCACCAATCAATATTAAGATTGCCCCAAATGGTCCTGTTTCACAGCTCAGGCACTGCATTGAGGTGTCTAATCCATTGAGGAAGTAAATAAACAAGTAAATAAGTCAAAGTGTTAAGTCTTGGCTTCTTAACAGCCATTATTTAACCACAGCTGGCTGAGTTTACAGCCTCCCCTGGCAATTCATTAGATAACATAGTATGGCAGAGGACCCAGATTGTTGGGGGCAATGTAAATATATATATATACATTGCTTACTGGTGTACACCGCTTAGAGAGGGCTTGCACTTAAAGCGGTATATAAGTGTCATAAATACATAAATAAATGGTTGAGTCCTGGCTTCCTGTGTGCATGAAAGTAAGATTTTTTAGAATTTGTACCCTAATTTGGGTTAGGCAGTAGTTTGATAGCCTTTCTTTTCCAGCCTACCTGGACAGACTGAAAAGAACTCCTGGCCCCATCTCAAAATATAAGGAACAATAGGATATGGGAAAAAGCAGCCCACCTGTTGATGCCCTTCAACCTAAGTTAAATACTTAAGTTTTTAAGCTCTTGCTTACCTCTAGGGCATATTTTGTATTTTAGATTTTTATCCTGTCTTTATTCTTTATAAATAACTTGAAGTAAACATACCTAATATTCACACACACCGCCCCCCCATTTTCTTCACAACCCTATGAGGTGGGTTGGGCTGAGAGCAAGTGACTGGCCTAAAATCAACAACTGGTTTTCATGCCTAAGTGAGGTCCAGAACTTAGTCTCCTGGTTTCTAGGCCAGCACTTGAACTACTACACCAAACTGGCTCTCACCACATTGTCTCCACTTTTCTTCTTTCCAGAAGGATAATGAAAAATGTGCTGCCGAATGACCAGAGAGTCTCCTAGGAGAAGGCAACCATTAGTGAGGGGAAAAGGTCAAGCCAGGCTGAGGCTGCTGCCTCATAGGGTGTTAATTTGTCATGTCAGCCTTGGGCTCTGCTAGAATGTTTGGGATAAAAGTGTGTGCATATGTGTATGAGCAGAAGCCTCCCTGCAGCACCATGCAAATTGGGATGTGAGGACAACTAGAAACAGAGAATAAAGCAAACAAATAAAAATGTTCTGGGATTTCCCATTCTGTTGAATAAATACTAGTGAAGCCAGACAATTTGGGCTCCAGGCAACACCCTGCATTCAGCCTCCTACGTTTTAAAAGACGTCAAATGTGCAGGAATTTAACTCTGTGTGACTCTCAACTTCCAAGGAATCTTTTGATTGAGATAATTTGGGCTGTCCTGCTGGTAGCCTCTTTTCTAACTTAGGAACCTATTTTTTAACTTGCAGTTAGCAAGTGCATAGAAGGATGCTCCATTGAAGCATTATTGCTTTCAGCCCAAAAAGGCAAAGTCTGAAATTCTGGGCAGATATATGGGAATACCTTTTGCCCTTTTCTCATTTTACTGCTGTGCTCCCCCTCCCCCCAGCAAATTCTTGCTTAGCCATGGGACTCCCGAACTCCCAAAACATTGTAAACAAGTGAAAATCAGATTTATTAGTGACATTGAACTCTTCTACTGTTACTCTGTGTAGTTTGTCAGTTCCTGAACTTAAAAATGTGTAAAGCAAGGTTCGATGATTTTTCCCAGATGAATGATACAATACTGGAAGGATTGGTAAAATACACTTGATTGATAATATACATAACCTATCATAGCTTTTTTTCCAGTAAAAGGGCTAGACTTTTAAGTAACTTGAGCATCATTTTGGAGCTCTGTTTACAACTAATTTTCCCAGACCATTTATTATTTTGAATGTTACATACTATTTTTAAAATAATTGTATATCTTTTTTCTGTCCGTTGGGGCTAATTTGAAAAGAGCACATATTGGGCCGCTGGGTGGGGTCTCCCGCGGCAGGTCTTCCTCCTTGCCCTCCGTATGGAAGGCACTGCCACGCCGCCCCCGCTTGGAGGCACGATGGCGGATGGCGGGCGGCGGATCTCTCCAAAGCCAGGGCGCCCCTTCGGTCTTATCGCCCGGTTGCTAAGCCGAGGCGGAGCGCCGAGGCGCCGCCTGTTTACTGGAAGGCTACCCACCCAGGGCTCCCCCGCTTCTGGCGTGCCCTGCGGCTTCCGAGGCCGGTGAGCCAGGCCCCGGCCAACCCCTCGGGAAACGGTGGGACTTGACGCCCATCATCCCCGACCTTCGCCTAGAGTAGATGGCAAATTGAAGGAACCCGCCCCGCTCCCGGAAGACAAACGGAAGTGACGACCACGCAGCCGCCGCGCCCGGGTGTTAGGGTGATGGGCCCTCTACCCTTTCGCCCCCGACTCTATGGCGAGGCGGTTCCGCGGGCGAGAGCAGCAGCATGAGGGACACCTCGAGCCCCGTCAGCGTCATCCTGGTGAGCTCCGGCAGCCGAGGCAACAAGCTGCTCTTCCGCTTCCCCTTCCAGCGGGGGCCCGGCAACCCGGCCGCCCAGATCGGTGAGGAACTAGCGCGTGCGCGGTGGGCTGCCGCCGCCCCGCCCCGGAAAGCCTGGCCGCCGCCGTTGCTATGGTGATTCTGGCGTTGAATTCCGCCGGGCTGTCTTGCTCTGCTCCGGCCGCTTTCCGCTCGCTTGCTCGGATGACCGGGCGGCCGGCCTCCCCGTTGCTGACCCGGCGGCTGTCCCCGTCGTGGGGGGGGGGGTTGGCTGGTCCGTCCCTGGCCTGACGTTGCCTTTTCTCGGGCAGCTGGCCCCGTTGCCCTTCCTGCCCATTCGGGCGGCGTCTGCAGCTCTGCCTCCTCCCTGAAGACAGGGAAGCGGCCCGGTCCATGCTTCGGCCTGGTTTCTGTTGATTTCAAAGTTGAACTCAGTGCTTCACCTGCGACAGGTTCGCATCGGGCCATCATCACCCGTTCAGGCCTAGGTAATCCGGAGCAGACCTCTACATCAATTCCTCAACAAAGTGTCCATGCCCGTGTGTTTGATCAGGCCCTGTTCAGTTAGCTTTTTTACATGCCAGTTCCTGTGAGTTGCTGCTTGGGACACTTTTAATGAAAGATGGGAAAGTAACTATAGTCAGTGATTGAAAAAAATAGGGTGAGTTTAACTGATCACTAGAATGCTTCTTTTGTGCTTAAAGTGAAAAGCCGATCTTTGTGTTTCATGACATATCTGTACCGCTTAAGTGTTCTGGTTAAATGTGCTGGCAGCATATACTGCTGCTAAGGAGACTGGCAGACTATTATTCCCTTGGAATATTTTCCTCACATAGTGAAGAAAAAAGAATTTAAAATATATACTTCATCTCAGTTTTGAAAGGACAGTTAATCACCTGGTAGGCTTGATCCAGAGGACATGCTGGCTGTGATAGCTGGCTTACCCCAAACATTCCTCTGGGTAAGTTGTCTGTGGAAAATGCTAGGATTCTCATAAAATATGCTGCCTCTGTCCCCATTACCATGCAAAATGTGCTGTGTGAATGGGGCAGTCAGTAATCCCTCCAGGCTTGAAGTTACCCCCCTCCACTCCATTTTTTTAGGAACGTCAAGGAATAGGTATGCTGTAAACGGTATGGGTGACAATGTAGAAGATCCAGATGGAGATTCCAGGTACGTATTTCCCTGGTTCTTTTTTGCAGATCTCCTACTCCTGGGCATGTTGGTTGGCAAAGTTTTGCTCAGCTCTTTTTGTGAAGGAATTGTTGAGTGTCATGGTTTTGAGGAAAACATAAAAATATTCTAACCAACTCTTGTAGTGTTTAATAAACACAGTTTATCCCAGTGAATGATCCTTAAGTTTTTTGCTCCTCTGCTGTTAGCAATGGGAGGAGGCAACTCTTCCCTGCTGGTAGGTCTGACAGAGGGGAAAAGGCTCCAGAATTTCCAAGACACTGACTTTCCCCGGCTTTTTATTCAGCCTCTGGAATTGAAGCTGGGGAATTTTCAAGAAAAAATCTGTGTGGAAGCTGGATCCAGCCCTCTTTTGGTTCTTAGCTGGCTGGTATGAACTGGGGTTTGTTTGTTTGTGATTACAACAACAGTTGCAGGTCCCACTCTGGTCCTGAACTGCATTCTCTGTTGTTCAGAACCGTTGTGGAAATGGCCGGCTATAATTTAATGTTTCTCATGTGGTACAATGCACGGGTTTATGCTGCTGTAGTCTGAAGTGCAGAATTCAGAAACAGAAAAAGATGCTCCGTTGAATCTCCTTAGTATAGAAAGCTGGAAACAGCTGCTTTCTGTGACCCGAAAGGAAAGGAGCTGCACTTGGTCAGGTGGTAAAGAAATGGCACAAGTTTTGGAAAAATAAGTCCAAACCATGGGATGCCCCAAGTGGTTTGCCCAGTAGCAGTGGCCATGAAGGAAGGGCCTGTTGAGGTTCCTGGAGTCCAGATATCTTATTCCAGCAGCCTTGAGACATTCCTACATGCTCTGTCCTGCCTGCCCATCCCTTATTCTGCTGTTTCTTTGGGGGAAGCCAGGCTACCTGTTGCACTATCAGCAGCCATTGCAAGTTTATTTCTTATTTCTCCTTATAGTATTATACCATCAATGTACATGGATGTGTGTGTGTGTGTGTGTGTGTACATTTGTGTCATTGTTTTCATTTTACTTTAGAAACATCATTTATTTGTAAGTGAAAACTGGCAGGATTTCATTGTCCCATTTTATGTGTGTGTGAATAGTGTGCCTTGTGTGATTTTTGTCTGGTTGATTCTCCAGTTTTGTTTCTGAGTCGTGCTTATGGCCCCTGTTCCTATTTACAGAGAGCCCTATCCTCTCACTGATGAGCAGGTGGTGTCGGGGTAAGACCAAATTCATCTGTCTCCAATGGCTTTTCTTTTTTACCATCTTCTTGTATTATGTTTCTACTTTCTGTCTTGGACTATACTGTAAATGAATTGAATGATAGTGGAGTGCATGTGTGTTGGATGAGCTTGTGAGTAATTTAAAGGAGGAGCCAACCTAGAAAGAGAACTGCAGCACTGTGGCAGAATGTGTGTTTTGCATGCAGAAGGCTTTGAGTTTTCTCTCTGGCTGCCTATCTACTATCAGTGGAGACAAGACTGGATTAGATGGACCAAGAAGCTGACTCAGTTGATTGGAGTGTATGAGGTCAAAGCTGGCACACCATTCTGTACTTTGTAATAAACAATGACTGCTTTTTCACCATTTAGGCAATATGTCATTTTTGTCTGGGGAGGCATTTGTATGTAGTATTTAAAAGCTGTCTCCTCTCTAGTTTTTTAGGATGCAGAGTAACAATACTCTGGATTACAGAATATTGAGGCAGCTCCACATTTGAGCTATTATGTTCTTTTCCAATCTGGTCTCCCTTAGCCGTATTTCATTATAGGCTTTAGAAGTTCTAGTCAGTGTAACACTAGAATGAGGGTTGTGATAAATTGTTGGTCAGGCCTCCATTATGTATTTGCCCCAGTTGTGTGGATTTATACTGGTCTAAATCTTTCCCCAAGACTCAGCGTCACTTAAATTGCAGCCAGAATAAGTGGGTCCAAAGGAAAAGTGGATGAAAATGGTCTGCATTGGAGGCAGGGAAGGGGCCCCCTTCTTACAGAGAGGTAGGAACTCCTGAAGGATTCATAGGAGAAGTTCTCTTTAATTGTGGAAGTAGAAGCTGCTAAAAGGTCAGATACAGTCGTTATTTGCCCTGAGGACATTTATTTGCAGAAGAAGTATGACTGTTCTTCTATTGATGATCAAAATAGCTGGCAGCATTATTGAAACAAGAGTCCGCAGCGGAGGGGGGAGGGGGAGCGGTGACTAAAAATCTGAATGGGAAAACACAGAAGCTAAGCAAGCTCAGAGGTAGAAGATGTATTTCTGCCCAGAGGGCTGCAATTCCATCATCACCAGTCCTTCAAAGCTTCAGTTAGCTGCAGACTGCCTGGTGTTGCAGGTGCTCTAAGGCCTGTGATCCTGGCCAGCCTGCAAGCCTCCATGTTGGATGACTTTAATTTCCTTGGCTTATCTGGTTGGGTCCTCTGGGGCACCCGCACTTTGAAAGATAACAACAACAACAACAATAACAAAGTTGGAAGGGACCTTCGAGGTCATCTAGTCCAACCCCCTGCTCAGGCAGGAAACCCTATACCATTTCAGACAAATGGCTGTCCAGTCTCTTTTTAAAAACTTCCAGTGTTGGAGCATTCACCGCTTCTGGAGGCAGGTTGTTCCACTGGTTAATTGTTCTAACTGTCAGGAAGTTTCTCCTTAGTTCCAGGTTTCTTCTCTGCTTGATGAGTTTCCATCCGTTGCTTCTTGTCCTGCCTTCAGGCACTTTGGAAAATAGCTTGACTCCCTCTTCTTTGGGGCAGCCCCTGAGCTATTGGAACACTGCTATCATATCCCCCCTCGTCCTTCTCTTCATTAAGCTAGACATACCCAATTCCAGAGACTGCACCTTTCCCTGCAGAGCAGGAAAACTTTAGATCATGCAGAGATAAGAGGCTACATGACATTAGTGTAGTGACCAGAGGTTGGGAATAGGGGAGGAAAATGTTTTTGATGTTCTGAGCAGGGACTCCTTGTCTTTGGGAGACCTTTATAACCCAGCTCAGGAACAGCCTGTACTTGGGAATCTGCTTCAACTGCTACATCTTCTCTGCCTCCAACAGAAGTGAACCTTTCTAACCTCTTCACTTCTTTCTGAGAGTTGCATGACTGTCCCATCGTTGGCTGCAATGCTTTCTTTTCAGTAATTCTGATGATTCTAAATGTACAATTTGGATAAACAAATGGCACTCAAATGCATCCTAGTGTTTATTTATCCACAGTGCTTACAGAATAATATTTAATGTTCAATACAAATGCTATTTGGCTTTGAGATGTTGTTAGGTCACCAAAAAGACAGTCATACTATTTATGTTCTTATGCTTCTGCTTTGAAGGTTTTCAGATGTCATTCTGGCAACAATTCTGGCTACTAAATCGGACATGTGTGGCAAAAAGTTTGAGCTGAAGATTGATAACATTCGTTTTGTTGGGCACCCAACTCTGCTGCAGCATGCCTTTGGCCAGGTACGTCACAGGTCCAGAACACCTTTGCAGCAGCTGAAACTTAGAGGCTCTTTCCAATTATTACTGAATTTCTAGTCTTGCCCCTTTCCCAGCTTGGAACTACCTGCAGAATCAGAGAGCTGTGCCAAAGGCAGGCCAACAGCTAGGATCTCAAACCCAAACACTGCTTCCCATATTCCTTGCTGAAGCTCATGACCAGAAAGAGTCCATTTCAGCTCTTTTTGTGGCCAATCTTCCCTGTGAAAAATTTTACCCTCCATTGTAAAATGAGATTCAATATTGGGAGTATTCAGTTTTTGGGTTCTCTGTTTTGGAACCCATATCACTTTAAGATCCCATTAAACCATCATTTGCGTGATATGGTGTACAGATGATTGTGTAATAAATCAATTGTTTAGGAAGGTACAGTGCATGAATCTATCCTAATTCTCTAGTGAAAAATCAAACACTTCTAAGTATGTGCTGTATAAGAATTTCTTGATCGGCCCAGGTTTTCACAGTCACCAGCTACTTAACTTCTGAATCCCCCTGGGAGTGGCAGTTGTATGTCTAAATATGGTTGGTGTTCACGCAACACGCTTAACTAGATCAGTAGAAGATTTAGCAGATGCAATTGCAAATATTTTAATAGGGTGTTCTTTGTGGTTTATTCTGTTTGGTTAGTTCATTGTTTAATGTACTGTGCAAATCCAAGGAATTGGGTTAACCCATTAACCAGGCCTTTTGCTGAGACCTTCCTCAAGGAAAAAGGTTTGGTATGTATTCTGCGCAGTATCCTTCAGCCATTGGATGATTTCAGCTCCTGCTCTCTTTCTTCCAGCCCTCACGGAACTTCTTTTTCTGAGACTTCCTCTCTTTGGTCTCCTTAACCCGGACACGCTTTAGTTTATGCCTGCTCTCCTCCAGGCCAGGTGACCTCACTGTGGTCAAGAGAGGGGACTCCTTCCCTGGATCTCAACAAACCAAGAACAAAGCTGCCTTTTGTGCATTGCCTCACCCACCCAGCCTTCCCGGATCTGCTTGCTTTTACACTTCCTAAATGCCTTTTTTTTGCTGTGCAGGTATCAAAGACAGATCCTTCTCCCAAGAGGGAAATGCCCACCATGATTCTCTTCAATGTGGTTTTTGCTTTAAGGGTAAGACTGCCTGAAAAGAAATACTACCGAACGGTGCTGGTGAGACAACCAGCTGTAGAGCCCTTGCTTGGGTCAGCTCTTCCTGGTCATCTCTTTGGCCTTTATTGGGAAAGGCATCACTCTCCCCCGTCTTGGCTAGCTTGGACTTCTCTCGGGACCTACGGCTTTGTGGCTCTGAGTAGCACTCTAGCTCCAGGGTGGGGCCCATCTGCCAGTGGCAGCTGGACAGGGAAAGGCCCACGGTGTTATCAACAGGGAGACGGTTGCAGTGAAGCTTGAAGTTTAGCCCCACGCTGTGACTCAGCAGAAATGTGCCCCATTTTGTAGTGCCGAGTCATAGTTTGTGACTTTGGGTGGCACATGTTATCAGCTGCTCTGCATTCCATTCCCTTAACAGGCCTTGGACAGCTGGTTGTCCACTTGGGCTACTAACTCTCTGAGGCCGTTTGTTCAGCTGGCTGTGGCTGATAACAGCTGGGCTCCTGCCTTCTCCCTGCTTCAGAGTGGTTAGGCAGCCTCTCTGGGCTCTGCAGTGTGGTCAATTGTGTGGGTTGGTGCTTCACCAGGTTCTCCTGAAATCCTGTTCTATCCAAAAGCTCCACAAGACTCGGGCCGAGGGTTGGAGGAGGGTTTGCTCCAGGGCAGTGAGCCTGCCCCTCTGTCCTCACATTAAGACATCTCTAAATGGGAAGGACCTATTTGGGCTCAGGGGCAAGCCAGGAGGGGGGGGGAGTGTGTCTCTGTGTGTGTGTCATTGAGATGTTTTGCCCAAATAAGAGTAGCTGAAGAGATGTAGCTCTTTTTTTCTTTTTTATTAAAAGTTTTACAATTTTACAATAGTATCCCTCACCCACAACCTCCCAACCCACCCAAGAACCCTCCCCCCCTCTTCCCAGAGCTGAATACAGGGTTAACAAGAACTAAAAATACAAAACATTTAAACTTAAGTAAACCTAAAACAAAAATTACATTAATAAAAGAAAAAAAAGAATCCAATATATATATATAATAAAAAAATCCAATATATATATATAATAAAAAAATAATTATTGTCTTAAACTTTAAACTTTAAACATAAATTATTCAAAAGCTAAATAATATCTTTTAATATCATACTTATACTGTATAAAGTTTATCCATCTTTTCCACACCAAGAGGTATTTCTCTTGCGATTGATCTTTCAGATAAGCAGAAATTTTTGCCATTTCAGATAAATAAGAAAAAGAGATGTAGCTCTTGTTATCCTGGCGCTTTCCGTGGGAGGCAGTCTTCCGCTGCTGAATGGCCAGAGGGGAGAGAATGGGTTGGGTTGTCCCTGGGTGGGTGCCTCCTTCCTCCAGGTCATCTGGCCTGCCAGGCCACCCTCGATGGACAGTTTTTGCTTCTGCTTTCAGGCCACTGCGGACCCCTCTGTGATCAGCTGCCTGCATAACCTCTCCCGGCGCATTGCCATTGTGCTTCAGCACGAAGAGAGACGCTGCCAGTATCTCACCAGGGAGGCCAAACTCATCCTAGCCATTCAAGATGAAGTTTCAGCCATGTCAGAAAGTGAGTCGCAGGCAGTTTACAGTCTTGTCCACTTGGGATGCCGCTTTCCAGGATGTGTCTACTGCAGGGGATGTTTGCCAGCCTGGACTCCTGAGCTGAGAGCCAGTGTCCAAAGAAGGCTGTTTTAGCCCCCCCTCACATGACCCCCTGAAAGGCCCAGGCTAGACCGGTTGACATTTGCTGTGCAGCCAACAGTTGGAACTGCTAGCCAGGATGACACAAAATAGCACGTTTCAGTCTTTGTGAGATGGGCAGTTATACAAATTTGATTAATTAGATTAATAATAAAGTCCAGCATCAGGTATGTCCCAAGAATGAATTGTTGGGAAGAGGGTAGGTGCTCTGCGGTTGGGTTCTCTGGAGCTTCAGCTACTCAGAAACTATTTTTTTGCTCCACAGCAAGGGATGGCCCTCAGTCGCCTTTCCCTCACATCCTTCCCAAGTGCAAGCTGGCCAGGGACCTTAAAGAGGCTTACGACAGGTAATAATGTCCTTACCACCCCCACCCCTTACCTCCCCATCAGCAGCTCTTGGAAGATTGTTGTCTCTGGAGGTCATGCCGGCGGCATCCTTCCAGAGCCACAGGCCCTGTCATGGTGTTCAGGAGTGCCCTTCAGTGGGGGAGGACAGCCTCATCCCAACATTGGGGAGCCCAGGGGGGAAACTCACTGCAAGACGGTTACAGAGATGCAGAGTCCGATTCTGTAGCTTCCCCCCCCCCCGCTTCCCCCAACACAAGGTAATTGGAATGAGACCTTCAGGGTGTTGGGTGTTTAGCTGATTTCCCCTTATCTTTTATTCTCCGTTGGGGCAAAGCTTATGTGAAGCATAACCTCTCAGTTTAGAATTGGGAAATTAAACTAGATAGAGATCAATTCATCTTCTCATCATATCAAGAATTATCTAAATTTAACTGGCTGCTTTTCTTTTGAAAACCACCACTATCTGGTCTAGAACCTGAAGTCCCTTCTGGCTCCTCTGCTTGCCAGTGCCCTGCTTCCTTGAGGCGAGGGAAGCCTGCACAAAGCAGGCCAGGCTCTCTCTTCCCTTTGAGGCTTGGTGAGCTCTCTGGAGGCAGGCAGCGCACTCTCGTTCACCCCCCCCCCCCCAGATAAGCATTGTGAGCTCTATTCCCCTCCCTGGGCTGGTTTGAGGCTAGTCCTGCTCCTGCCTGTTGCTTTCCCTCTCTTCTGATGCCCAACAGCAGAGCACAGGAGGCAAAGACAAAGCCTTCCTGGGGAGGTCAGCCAGATGCCACTCTGACACAGCTGCTCAGCTCCACCTGGTGGGCAGCAGCCTTCCTCTGGGCTGAGGCAAAGAGCTGCTTGTTAGTATGACTTGACTTGCACAGCTTGTTGGTGACCAGCAGGGGGCAGTGTCTATATAAAAGGGAATACTGTATTATTGAGTCAAATCTCAATTGTTGAAAGTAAAGGGTGGAGGGGACCTTGGGGAACATTTTGCTCAGGTTCCCTGGGGGCTGAGTAAGTGTCATGCAAAAAGGCTGCTCCCTGAGCCTCCTGGTGCTTCTCTCTTTCCTTTCAGCCTGTGCACAACAGGGTTGGTCCAAATACAGATCAATAACTGGCTGGAAGTGAGTTTCTGCCTGCCTCATAAAATCCATGATGTGGCATCCAGTTTCATCCCCCCAGAAGCCATTGAAAGAAGCTTGAAGGCTATTCGGTGAGACAGGGTTTTATTGCTAATACATTTATTAATTTATTTTGCTCTATTTTATGAGTGCAACTTGGCTTAGAATCTTTTCTTACCTCAGTCAGTCCTCTCGGGATGTAGATGAGGCTAAGTCTGCCTGGGAGCTGAAAATCTGTATCTGAAATTTGGTGATTGTGGGTGAGAATGTTCAGAGCTTTGAGAGATGAATAGCTGGAAGCAAGACCTGAGAATTCATGGCCTCCTTGTCTGTCTCATTTCCATACTTTATTTGCCCCATTTTCCTTCATGATCTCATGGCTTGCAAGCCCCAAGAGAAATCTTGAGGAAGCATTTTGTTCTTCGACCACCAGCTACTTAATTATGCAGGTATCATCTCCATACTCTTACTTATGGCAGTGTTCAAAATGTTTTCACTTCATACATCTAACATAGTCTGAACCACACAGTCTATCAACATTTAGCTTCTCAGCTATTCGTTCATCAAACTCACACCCAGGATTTCTGCCAAACAGGATTTGATTGTCTGATGTTCAGCTTGTGCGGTGTAAGGGAGGGTCTCATTCTAATTCACCTAGAAGACTGAGTTTGTTATTTATGTATTCATTTATTTGTATATTTATTTATTTATAAAATTTATAGGCCATGCATCTTACCCTTGAAGGTATTGTGATTTTTTTCATAAATCCTATGAAAATCACTTTTCTCACATTACACATTCAGTCTTTGGGGAATCGGTCATTACTTCTGTTTCACCGAGGTTCTTGTACCTATCCTAAGTCCTGTCTTGTGAAATGGAGAAATTGCATAAATTAATCCACTAGCTTTTTCTTGGCCATTGTAGGTTGTCCTAACCCCTCCGTCCCCTCATTTTGCCATCTCTTTGCAGGCCTTACCATGCCTTATTGCTGCTTAAAGATGAGAAGTCTCTCCTCAGCGAACTGCCCCTCGACTGCTCCCCTGCTCTGGTTCGAGTGATCAAAACCACCTCTGCGGTGAAGAACCTTCAGCAGCTGGCTCAGGATGCTGACCTGGCCTTGCTCCAGGTGAATTCAGAGGAGACTCCAAAGCTTTTTGCTACATCTGCTATATAACAGACCACAGGTGGACCCCCTCTTCCAAAACACAGGAGCCAAATTGACTCCCAAAGAGGCAGTGAGAACTCCCAGGGAAAGGAAAACATTGTGGGGGAGGGAAGATCTTTTCCACTACAACAACTGAGGCATTAAAGCCCAGCTTTGTATTAGGCATAGTGCATCCTTCTGCCTACTTGTACCTTGCTTCTTTCTAAGAGGACCAGAAGAGCCAGCCGGCTGGATTAGACCCTGTGGGATCTGAGTGGGCTGCCTTCCCTTCCTTATTGACCCACAGGCTGAATATGAGGGCAGTGAGTTTCTCCTCCCCACTTCCAGGCAGCTGGGATTTCGGGGCCCTCTTAATAATGAAAGCTGCAGGGGAATGGGAGCTTTCTCCTATCAGGCTGTCAGACTCTGTGCTTTCTTAATGTGAGCTGCATAGGCAGAAGAGATGTTCTTTCTCCTTGGAGAGGCAGCTTGCTGCCACATTAGTCCTGCCCAGCCTGTCCTACCTGGAGGTGCTGCTGAATTGCCCCAACAGATGCTTTCTCTTTTTGGCAGGTGTTTCAGCTGGCTGCACATCTGGTCTATTGGGGCAAGGCCCTCATGGTCTATCCCCTGTGTGAGAACAACGTCTACATGATGTCTCCCAACGCCAGTGTCTGCCTGTGAGTTGTTCATCTTGTTCTTTCTGTTGCAGGGATGTATTTGTGCATCAGCGCCTGTCTCCAAGGCTTAACAGGTGCTGATGGAGCTGACTCGGGCCACCCAAGGCCTGGCAGAAGCCAGGGAGGAGGACAGCCCGCTCACTCCCTGCCCTTCCCTCTGCAGTTATTCCCCTCTGGCAGAGGAGTTCTCCTCTCAGTTTCCAGGCCATGACCTGCCCGCAGTTCTGTCCAAGTTCTCCTGGCCAGTTTCTCTGTCTGAGCTCAAGGACCCTCTGGCTCCAGCGATTCAGGAGGCAAGTCCCAGCTCCCCATCCTCCCTCCCAAACTTCTTAACCCTCAGTAGAGTCAAGATGCTGTAATGGCCAAGATCTTTGGCCTCTCTGACGACCTCTCCTTCTCTCCCAGACACATCTCATTCGGATGGTGGCCTGGATGCTCCAGCACCGGCTTCTGATTCAGCTGCACAGCTACGCTTGCCTAATGGTTCCCCCAAAGGAAGAGGAGGAAGAGGAGGAGGAGGAGGAGGAGGGTTTTCATACCAGAATAGAAGAGCTGTCCTTTCCTGCCCGAATTGGGGGCCGAAGCCTCAGCACTCCTAGCGCACTCAGTTTTGGTTCTCCCAGTAAGTGGCAGCCCCCTTTTCCCCAGGGCTCAGCCCAGCCAGGGAAATGGGGATTGACTCCTGGGTCTCAAGTCCTATACAGAGAGGAAGAGGATGATAGTCGGATACCAAGCCAATGAACGTGTTTGTAACTCCTCCCTATTTTCCCCACAACAACCCTGTAGAGGTTGGGCTAAGAGAGGGGGAGTGGCCCAAAGACACCCAACCCTATTTCATGCCTAATGGAGGTCTAGTTTCATAATAGCCAAGTCAGGTTCATGTCATAATAATCTTGTGTTTTTTTCTGCTTATTTCTAAAAGGCTGTGTTTGTGTTTCTGTGTGTGTAGCAATGTCTGGAATCGCTTTTTCAGGCTTTGATATTGTAGGCTGACCCTGCCCACAGTCAGTAGTTCAATCCTGACTGGCTCAAGGTTGACTCAGCCTTCCATCTTTCCAAGGTCGGTAAAATGAGGACCCAGATTGTTGGGGACAAGATACTGACTCTGTAAACCGCCTAGGGAGTACCGCACTGTGAAGCGGTACATAAATCTGAGTCCTGGTGCTTTACCAACAGTTTTTTGAAAGCTGTCTTGCTCTTCAGTCCCTCTGTTGCATACGTCTTCATAGCAAGAAAGGAAAAGGTGACAACCGTCATGGTGGGGATCTCATCTCCTCTCTTCCCACATAGGGCCTTCCTTTTTGCAAAGGGGCCGCTTTTCAGGGCAGGGTGGGGGCTCACACACTTGTTTGTTCACAGCTAGCAGTGATGACATGACCTTGACAAGTCCCAGCATGGACAACTCCAGTGCGGAGCTGTTGCCTGGGGGAGAGTCTCCCGTGAACAAGCGCATGACGGAGAACCTCCTGACCAGCCTCTCGGAGCACGAGCGGGAAGCCATTCTTAGTGTTCCCGCAGCTCACAATCCAGACGATCTGCGCATGTTTGCCAGGTAGCTGGGGAGCAAAAGGCTGATCTTTTGGGCTGTTGCAAAGTGGGGCCATTGGCCTGGACTCTGCATGGCGTTCATGAAGCCCTGGGAAGCCTGGTGTTTGGATAGCAGGGCCAATCTCGCCTCTTCTGGGTGGGGACTTGGGGAGCAGGCATTTCAAGCTTTGGGCCACAGTCGTGAGTGGGTAGCCATGTGCTGTGGCTGCAGGGCAGAAACACGACTCTTCCCCCTCCCCTCACCCGCTTTGCAGGCTGTTGCACTATTTCCGTGGACGGCATCACTTGGAGGAGATCATGTACAACGAGAACATGCGCCGCTCACATCTGCTCATGCTCTTTGACAAGTTCCGTAGCGTGCTGGTGGTGACCAGCCACGAGGATCCCGTCATCTCTGTCTTTCAGTCCCTCCATAAGTAAGAAGAGGAGGCCTACTTGGGGCCAGAAAGAAGCTACATTGAGGCCAGATGCTCCCAGATCCAAGGAAGCACCTCCTGCTTGACATTACAGGAGTGTTCTTCCAGTCTGGCATTTTGCGCTCTGTCCCCTTGGGAGCTACAGCCTTCTTTGGAGGGAAGGAGGGCTTGCAGAAATAGGACTTAGCAGAACAGCTGTGTGAGCTTCCCTTCCCAAATTGTGGAGGTGGGAAAGAAGCTGGCTTTTAAAAGCAGGAAGAATAGGGGGAACTCAGGATGAGCCCCTTTGGTGAAATAGTGCCCAATGACTTCCCTTCTGCCGCAGGTTGAATGCTCACATTAAACTGGGTGGATAGTGAAAGTGCATAGCCCACCCACCCTGCCCCCTACTACTGCTCTGAAACATCCTGCTGTTGGTGTGTCTGCTTAAGTCATACTGTTCTGGTACTGCCAGCTTAACCAATTATCCTGGGGTTGTCTTGGGGTGAGGAGGGGTCACATTAGGATCAAGTGGAAACAGCTGTTCCAGCAATGTGGGCCTAGAGCCGTGCGCTTCCTTTCCTGCTCATTACATTATGGATTTGGCTCCACTGACCCCTCATTGGAATAGAGCAAAACATGTTTACATAAATAAACCTGAAATGGCATTTCTAGTCCTTCTTTGTTGGCATCAGTATTCATGACTACTTAATGTTGCAGGTTAAACACATTTCTCTGGGATGGCATCACGTGGCAGTTTCCCCTCAGCATTTTTGTCAATGACGCTCACACACTTGTTGCCCTGGAGATAGAAGCGCAAAGGCTTCTGGGCCCACTCCCCACTGATGCCAATGCGGGGGGCGCAGATGGGGACTTGGTCTCCGGAGGCTTCCAGGCCAGGCTCCAGCCACACGGAAGAGTTGCAGCCCAGGTCCTGCCGGTCAAAGCTCCGATCGATGGCCAGGGCCTGGCAGAGTTTGGAGGGCCCGTTGCACAGCTGCCAGTCCTTGAGAGGGCGCGTGGGAGTTTTCTGCTGTCGGGCCAGGCGCAGCTCTCTCATGGCCTCCAGCCCCTGCAGGGGCTCCAGGGAACGCAGGAGGACTGCAGCGCCTTCCCCTGTGCAGAAGGTGCAGAAGCCGCTCTGAGCCTTAGCAAGGAGGGCTCTGCTGCCTGGAGGAAAGGGTTGGCCAGACGAAGGCAACGCAGACTAAGGGGGGGGGGGCTGACTCAAGGGACAAGACATTTTCTCCCCCCTGGAATGAGAGGCCTCCGGGGAAGCTGGGCATTCACCCTGGGCCAAAAGTGGGAAGGGGATGCTGGAGGCAGCGCGGGGGGGAGCGGGTTCGGGGCCTCCCGCCGGAACCTATTGCTACCTGCTTACCTTGGCTGGAGACGTTCATGCAAAAGTAGATCCCGTAGATTTGGTACACGTACAGCGTGCCAGGTCCCATGAACATGGCTGCGTTCCTAGAAGTCCGGCGACCCCCCCTGGAGTGCGAAGCGGTGTCCTCCCCTCCCAAATAGGCTTCCGTTTCAACTATCCGTCCCCGCAGCTCCCGTCCGTCGGCCAGTTTCCGAACGAGAATCTGAAAGAAGGCCGTGCGGGACTCCCGGACGTCAGCGGGCTCCGCGGCCCGCCCCCGTGCGCCGCCCCAACTGCCAGGGCCTAAGGGCTGCGGGGGGCCCGCACGATGCCCTTCGATCTGGCGGGGGAGCGACTGGGGCCGGGCGGGAAGGGTGGGAGGGTTAGGGGCGCCCTTGCAGCTGCCCCGACCTCCCTCCGCCCCCGCGCCGACTGCCTCACCTGCCCGAGCAGGGCTTTAGCCAGGCGGACGCAGGGCTGGTCGAAATAGGCGGCGCCCAGGCGAGCCGGCGAGCCGCTGCCGGATTCCCGCACCGCCTCGGCAGGAAAGGGCCTCGGAGCGTTGGACATGGCTGCCGACTGGGAGGCGTCCGGCCTGCGCAAGTGGGAAGCCGAGCGAGGCGGCGAGGTGGAGCTCCTCCTCCCTCCTTAGCCGAGCGAGTGGCTCTCGGCTTGGGCTTCGCCCGGCAGCAGTTCCGGCTCCGGGTTCTTGCGGACGCCGGACGGAGACTTTACGCCTTACCAGGGAGACCCTTGCGGCAACTGAAGTTCGACCCGGGGCCCGGCTGAACCCGGGAAACGCCAGGAGGACTCACCCGGGCGTGTGGGAGCCAGGGACGCCCCGTTCCGCCACTTCCTTGGATGCGTCCGTGGGGGAGGGCAGGCTTTCTGTACAAGCAAAGAAGCCGAGCAACTTTCGTGGAGTTTCTTGGCCTCCTGGTCACGAAGGCCCTTTGGATCCGGAGGCTGCGTTCGCTCAAGAGCCTTCTCTAAAGGGCTGACAATCGGAGAGGCTCTTGGCCCACTTCCATCAGGAGCAGCCGTTCTGGTAGTTGGCTAGAAACACCCTGTCTTCTGAACTAATACACGCAAAACCAAGGCCGGGTTCCCACAACCCACCTGAGCCTCATCTGTCCGGTGAATCCAGCTGCAGCTGCCGTGCCCTGGTTAAGCGGGCTGCGTGAGCTCAGAGAATGATGGACACTGCAGTGAGGAAGGCTCTGGTTCAGTCTGGAGAGATGGCGCATCCTTTTCTCCATCTTTGGCAAGCAGCTTTCTTCCAGCAGCTGGATGAGGCGGTTCTCTGGGCATATGTGTGATGTCTGTCCTCAGAACAGAATCTTCCTACTTCCCATCCAAAGCCACAGCGTGGTCTGCCAAATAACCCCCCAGCCAAGGCAAAATTGATCCAGCAGCTGCCAGCGCAAGCCCACCCCAAGAATTAATCAACTGGGGAGCAAGCACCCCCTCCGTCTCCCTTCCAGTGCAGTAGCCGCTCTGGATTTGAACTTAGGACAGCCTTGCTAGGAACAGGCATGCCATCCAGGCAGCTCTTCTCTCTCCCCCCCCCCCAACCCCTCAACAGGCTGGCAGCCTGCTCATTTACAAAGGGCAGCTGTGAAAATTGAATGGCTGGAGGGCACAGTCAGGTACAAAGCCTGTTTTTTTTTTCTTCCAGGACTGCTGTAAAGAAAGAAGGGAACCCAACCACCCAGTCTCAGAAATAGCTGAAGCAAACTTGGAAAAGCAGCAGCGCCTGACAGCCTGCCTGCTTTCAAAGCAATGAAGAGTAGCAGCTGTTGCCAAGGCTGACAGTTAAGCTGGAAGACATGGAAGGGGGCTAAATATAACTCCCATTAGATCGTAGCCATATTTGAACATCTGGGAGTGGGGAATTCTTCCTACCCAGGTCAAGCTACTCCAAGGCCCAAGAACTGTGTTCTGTCCCTGTACTTTCTTGTCATCCTTGGGCAAGCAGCCTCAGCTTGATGCCTTCCGGTTTCTTCACCCAGAAAGTAGCACAGTGGTTGTGATTTGTGCATCAAATGAATTGAATTGCAGCATTTAAGACAACAGGACACTTGCAAGAATATTTCCCTTTGCAGACCCAAGTACTGCGCCTGCTCAGTATTAAGGGTATTTGTTTTTAGCCAGCAGCGGCTGCAGAGGAAGCTGTGGCCCAACAGCCTGGGCTTGCTGCACAGAGAGGGGCCCACATCTGTAGCAGCATGGGTCAGACATGTTCCCTGAGGCTCAACCTCTGCCATTGGTGCAAGAAACTGCTTGGTGTTGATAGTCATGTCTAAAAATGACCCGCTGGCTTCTGCCAGGGAACCCACTGGGTTCCATTTCTCCTGCTGCAGGAAATAGTACAGGATATCAACCCATGGCTCATGGCTAGCCTTGCTGGCAGCCAAGGAATTCCCAGCAGGCACTGGTCCCATCAGCCCCACTATTCTCAAAGTGGGGAGGGGGAGAAGGGGATGTACTCAGGATAGTTTGGCTGGTCACCTGCTGCTTCCTTTGTCTCTAGAAGCATTCTGGAACTATTTGGGAGATATTCAAGTATTTACAGTTTACAGCCAAACTGAAGCTGAAGCTGCTTGAATGAATTTATCAAATGAATTTATCAACCAATACTCGGAATCAGTGGCAAACCTTAAGAATGCAAATGACAGGATGGACTGTCAGAAAGCTTTAAAATGAAAACATATCAGACGTGACCTGACTGCAATTGCCACCTGTAGCTGGTGCAAGTGGGAGGCTGAGGCAGAAGAAACGGACCAGCAGAAGATCCAGCCGGAGGAAAGCAGGGGGTCGCTTGGCTTTCCAATTCCAGATTTTGCAGGGTGCCAAACTGCAGGAAACTCTTATTCTTAGGAGTGCCCTAGG
Source organism: Crotalus tigris (assembly GCF_016545835.1). Lineage (NCBI taxonomy): Eukaryota > Metazoa > Chordata > Lepidosauria > Squamata > Viperidae > Crotalus > Crotalus tigris. Next base: position 6,196,216 of record NW_024097414.1, read on the forward strand.
TCAACCTTTGATGCCTCTGTGAAGCATTGTTACTCATTATTCAGGCTTTCCCGAGAAAGGTATGGGGCAGTGTAGGAAATGGTGTTATCAACTACATCAAGCTAATTTTTTTCCCCTTACCTGGTGGTTCATAGTTTCTTTGGCACTCTTGGAATATTGCATTTCGCTGCTTCCCCAAAAGGGAAGGGGTGTGTGTGCGCGTGCAGGTGTGAGCCCTTTCCCCCCAGCTCTCTCCTTCTCTCTTGCTTTGGACCTCACTGCCATCTTACAAAAACAGCCCCGGCTTTCTGCCCCTCTTGAGTTCAAGTGGTCACTTGACAAGCTGGCAGAAGCGGTGTGCTGCTGGGGCCTTGAGGACTCAGCTAGCCCTGGGCCGAAGCAGCTAGCAGCAGAGTGGTCCTGCCTTCTTTCTTTCCAAGGCCATGAAGTGCCACCACAGCCAAGCATTTAGCCTCTGCAAAGGAAGCAGGGGTGGAAAGGCTGATGCTGCCCTTCCCTGCCTGGATGGACACCCCATGGGGAGGGGCACACCCACCCACACTCTTAAGGGGCAGCATGGCTACAATAGGCACGTTGTTGGGCTGCTCAGCCTTCTCTGTGGTGCCAGCACTAGTTACAAAGGGGGATTCACGGCTTTCTGTCAGCAGCCCCCCAGGAGCCCCGCAGCGCCTGGCTGCCAGCTGCCTCTTGTCAAGAGCTCTTCCAGGGCAGGACGGGGCCGCCGCCTGAGTGGGAAGAGGGCCGGGCGGCTTTCCCGCTTCCTTCTCCGGCCCAAAGGATCAGCGGGCGCGACCCCCGCCCCCCCTCCAGTAGCCGTCCAGGCGAGAGAAGCCCCGAAAAGCATTACGCGGCCCCCTGAGCAGAGCCGCCGAGCGGTCGGTCCGGCTTAGGCCCAGGCCGGCAGGGGACCAGGTAGCGACCCGGGGCCGCGTCCGAGGCAGGGAGGGCGAGGAGAAGGTCGCTCCGCCGGCAGCCCCGGCCCATCTCGCCGGCCGGCCGGCCAAACTCCACCTCGGCGCTTTTCCACCCGCAGTGGCGCCGGTCGGAGGCGAGGCTGGCGGGCGGAGAGAGCCGCTTCTCCGCCCGGCGCATTCCTGAGGCCTGAGTCACGCCCGGCCCGGCCCGGCCCGGCCCGCCTTCTGCGCCGGGCCGCCCTTTGGTCTGCAGGCCGGCTGCGCCGAGGCCGGCCCTCCTCGCTGAATGGCCGTCCGGCCAGCACTCCCTGGACGGCCCCGGCTGGAGCGGTGGGCAGCCCCGGCCCCGCGGTGAGTTCGGGCGGGGCAGGAGGGCAGCGCCGGGCTCCGCGGCCGCCTTGCCCCGTTTGCGGCGGGTGGCGCGGCCTGGGCAGCGGGCTTCCCGCCCCGGACGGCCTCCAAGGACGCGGCGGCTGCTGGCGTGCGCTCCGGCGGTGGCAGGAAGCCCGGCCGCCTGCTGGGGAGCCCGTTGGCTGGCTGGTTCTCGTCCTGGCCGCGTCTAGCGGGGAGTATCTGCGGCCCGTTTCCCCCTCCGAGCCGGGCGGAGGACGGGCGGCGCCTGGGGGCGGCACTTGGAGGCTCGGCTCGACCGTACCGGCGGGCAGAAGCAACGAGCGCGGCGCCGCCGCTGCCGCCCTTCGCCTGGATGGTTCTCGCCGCTCGAGCTCCGTAGGCCGATTGGGAGCCGTTCCGGCTAGGCTGGAAAGTGCAGCGGCGCTCCAGCTGCGGCCTCCTCCCGGCCCGATTCTGAACCCTCATTTATCGGTCTTGCTGTGGAGGCTTTCCCAGCAGCTGCACAGCGACAGCCTCCCTCGGCGGCGGCTGTTAGGGGGCCGTGGAGGCTCAACGCTTCCAACCTAAAGGCCGAGAGTTAATGCTTGTGGCTGAGGGTTTTTTCCCCTAATTTTCGTCGGTCCCTGCCTGGGCCCTGGGCTTTCCTTGAGTTTCCTACTTAGTTTCCAGATGACAGAGGGGATCTGCCTTGATGGGGCTTAAAACCAAAGGGAGTACTTCTCCCCCAAGGCAAACACAGAAAAATAGCACAGAGCTCTCTGTACTGGTCATGGGAACCCTACACCCAGGCAGGGAAGGAAGAAAATTCTGCTCCAGGAACACCCTGACCTGCCCCATCCAGAGCCCCCACAGCCAACTGTACATTGAATTCTTTCAGAGAAGTCTGTAGGAAGCCAATCATACCCGGCTGAGTGAGATGAACAAATTGGACCTTTCCCTCTTAGCGCTACTGCCCACAGCAGCACAGCCGGTTGCTGGAGAAGCTAACCGCCCCCCCCCCCATCTCTTGGATTTCCTATTGTGGCATCCAGTTGAGGTTTTGCTCTGATGTGGCTGGGCTGATCCTTTTCCTTGAAAGCTTTCCCCCCTTTCTTTCCTAAGCATAGCCTGTGGAGTTCCCAAGGCTAAGCCTACAAGGGAGAATAGCATTGCTATGACAGGCAAGCTGGGGGGTAGAGGAGAGAGTTCTGAAAGCTCACACTGGGGGGGGGGGGAGAAGAAGTGGAGGCAGACTCTGCCTGCTGGTGCAGACTGACTGGGCATTGTGGCAGCCTAGGGACCGGTGGGCAATAGCAGGGGTGGAAGGATGCTGAGGCTGCAACTAGCCACAGGCCCTAGGAGAGAGAAACAGGCAGAGGCGTAGTTTCTCACTTGCAGGAGGATTTCCTACTTTAGTTGGTATGAAGGCATGAGGCTAGACAGCAAGTCCCCTGAAGGGGGGGGGGAACCTGCAGAAAGAGAAAGGATGGGGCATTGCATAGGCGAAAGTCAGGCCTGCCAGAGCACTGAGGAACGGAGGGGAGCAACAGAAAGGCAGATTCTGCCTCAACGTGAGGACAGGAGAGGGTGTCTGGTTGGGGAGGGCTGTACTTGGCTTGCTTCGGAGTCCTGACTCCAGCAGGCACAGGGCAGGGTTTTGGGCATCCTGCAGGGTCTTCTGGCACCATGGAGGAGGATTCAACCAAAAGGTGTCTCTAGTGAGATGGCTGGGCCAACAACTGGAATTCAGTCCTTCCTGTTTTTGTCCTCCAGCAGAGGACTGCAGACAGTGGGGGGGGGGAGGCGTTGGGAGGGGGAAGCCCTAGAGCTTCTGGGCCAGAACTATGTAATAAGAATATGGAGCCGACTGGGGCCATCGTGCCCCTCATACTGTGAGTCCCTTCTTCCTGCAAGGGATCACCTAGCGTCTGTCAGTGCCCCTCACCTTCTGCCCTCTTTGACTTTTTAACAGAAAATATTTATTTTTAATTGAAACGAAGTCAGGCTTAAATTGGAGCTTCCCCCATGGCATTTTTTCTGATGGGGGAAAGTGCCCAGAAACCCTTTTGCAAGAGTGCCACAGGAGCCCCCCTCTCCAGAAAGCCTGTGCTTGTGTGATGGGTGGGTGCACCCATGGCTAGAGACAGCTGGTCTCACCCTCTTGTGCGTTCCCATGCAGCACTTTAGAAATGTGTATTTCTAAATAAAACACAGAGAACAGCCTGTTCTTGCAAGGGGAAAGCTGCAGGTCCAGGGTGTGTGTGAATGGGCCTTCTATGTGGGAGGGGTCTGCATGGATGACAAGGTCTCCATCGTTTTGTTTTTGTAGACAGAAACACCAAGGAGGAGGAGGGCAGCACTTTTTGGCACTTCTCCCGCAGAGCTGAAACAAATGCACTGCTGTGGCTCAGATGCAGCCAGGCTGCTGGCTCCTGTAGGCTCTCCTGAAAAAATATGAAGCTGTGGGAAGAACCTAAAGCCTCAACTGGATTTTCTGGTTCTGGCCAAAGTGGGAACTTCCCAGTTCTGAGGACTGTCTCATCCCAGGGCTGCTGCTCCTGCCTGGAAGGAAGAGGGCGGCACCACCCCAGCCTGGAGCCCCACTGGGAGCAGGCAGCTGCATCAATCCCCAGCCCATCAAAGGGACTTGAGTGCAAATTCAGACCCATCTCATTGCTGTCTTTGCTTCCTACCATGTTCCCTCTTGGCTTGGTGCCTATTTGCAGAGGCTAGTTCTAGGCCAATGGTTCCCACCCACTCCCAGCGGAGAAGGTTCAGCCAGGAAGAAGAAGCTTTCTCAACTTTTCCATCGTCAGGGTGAGGGGAAATATAGGACAGGCAGAGAGGTTAGGGAGCAATCAGAGCTGGAGGAGGCCCTCTCCCCTCAGTGGGTGTGTGGCCTATGGGAGAGGTAACCTAAGAAGATCTGCAGCAAATCAAAATGGAGTCTGGCTTTGTGGTTTCCATTCATGGCTTTTTTTCTGCCTTTGGTCATGCCCTGCCTGGTTGGAAATGGTGCTGTGGGTCAAGGATTTTTGTCTGAAATGGTGTGGGGTTTCCTGCCTGAGCAGGGGTTGGACTAGAAGACCTCCAAGGTCCTATCCAACTCTATTGTTGTTGTTATCATCATCTGGAAAGGAGGAGAGCTGAGGAAGGCGGGGGGGGGGGATCGCCTCAGATGCAGCGGGCATAGCTTGGAATAGAGATCAGCCTGATGTTTGGAACCCTGGAGGTGAGAACGCCCAGCTGTCCCTGAGCCAGGGATCTAGGCATGGAGGGGTGTGGAGTAGACCAGTGGAAGGTAGCTGGCTGGTTGTATGTGCCAGAAAAATCTCCTGACCCAGCCTTGCCCTGCTTGCTGGAAGGGCCCCATGAGGGCAGGATCCCTCTGAGAAGGGAGGCGGTCTCGTCCTCTGACCAGCCCGGCTTCCTTTCATTCCCTAGAACAGACAGGCTGCTTGGGTTGCTTCTTTCTTTTGGTGGGAAACTCCTGGCCCGGAAGAGGATGGAAATGGCCAAAGGCAGCTGTGGTGATGGGTGGCTGTGGACAGCATGTCCCCTTTGCTCCTGGACTTCTCTGTCCAGACAGGCTTCTTCAGCCTTGCCTCTGTAAGTCCCAAAATGTCTTTGTGGGAGACGGGGCGAAGAGAGGCTGCCTAGGGAATGGTCCGAGAAGAGGCAGCAGAGCCCACAGCTGGAAAGCGGGCAGGGCGAGAGGCTCAGGAGGGACCCTGCCTAGTTTCTCAGGCTGCGAGGGAGATGGCGGGAGAATTGTACTTTCAGACTTGCAAAATTCTGTTAGTGTAGCTTTGCGAATAAAGTAGAATGACCTTAACTGGTTGTGTTTTCTGTCTGCTCTGGCCGATGAAGCTGATTCCTCAACCCAGAGGACTTGGGAGGCCCCCTGGCCACCAGGTGTCTGCCAGGGGCTTGGAAGGGCTGTTTCTCACGGTCAGGTCTGTGCAGGTGTGGGATCATTTTGCTAGTTATGCAAACCCAGCTTAGCTTCAAGCCAAGTGGAGCCTCAGCTGCTGAATGTAGGCTTGTTCCCAGTGGCCCCTGGATCTCAAGAGGCCAAGCGGCCCCATGCCCAGGTGGCTGGAGGGTGGCAGGATGGGTCCCAGGCCAGACCTTCCAGTCGAGGGGGAAGAGAGTCTGTGCTTGTGGCCTTGGCCTTTGCTTTGCTTGCCCCTAAACTCTGCCCCCTCTAGGCTGGGCTTCTGAAGAGGGAAGATGGCTGAGGGCCTCCGGGACAGCTCCAGCAGCTTGCAGAGGAAGAAGCCTCCTTGGCTGAAACTGGACATTCCAGTGGCCCCGCTCTTGGCTACAGCAGAGGAACCAGCCTCGCTCCAGGTACTTGGCTAGCCAGTCAGGAGTGAGCGCTGCTCTGCCTTCCCACCATGCCTGACTCTCCAGCTGCTCCTACTTCCCGAAAGGCTGGGCGGATCTTCTGCAAGATTGGGGAATTCCTTAGAGGGGCTGTATGGAAGTCGGCTGAGGGGTGGGGGCCACCTCAGCGGTCGCCCTCTGCATTTGGCTGTCAGTGCTCTGATGCCCAGGCACCGTTCCTTTGCAGCCCTTGAAGCGCCAGGCCTTCTTCCGAAGTGTCAGCATGCCTGCGGAGAACAGCCTCTTTCCTGCTGCCTACAGCGAGGCACGGCGGCCTATCCTGCAGCGACAGACGTCCATCACCCAGACCATCCGGAGGTAAGCCCCAGAGCCTGTGCCTTAGCACCGTTCTAGACATCTGGACTGGGTCCCTGTCAAGGCACGCCTGGCAGCTGGATTGCCACATGTGTTCCCTGCCCCATTGGGTGGCAGCTGTTCTCTACCACTGCATTTCCTGGCGATAAACGAATCCTCGAGAGGGAAAAGGCCCCCGCGCCTCTTTTCCTCAACTGAAAAGTTCAGCTGAAGGGGGGCATGAGCCGGAGGGTCGTGCCCAAGAAGGGCTACACGGTCTTCCTGCTCTTGTGAAAAGAACATGGCATCTTCACTCCCTGGTACCTCTGTCCAAGTCCAGGAAAGCAAAAGTGGGCAGAAGGCAAGGAAGCGGGCATCCAGAGAGAGGGTGCCCGAGCATCAAGGGAGCGTGCAATCCAGAAGATGAAAGGCTGGAAAGGAGCACCTCATCTACCAGGCAGCTCCGAAGCCCCAGCCCTCCAATTGCCCCTGTGTCTGTGGGTGACCTGAACTGTGAGACATGGCTTCCTGCTCCTCGTGTGCCAGGGATTGTCTGCGCCCCACGTCTCGTCACCAGCTGGAAGAGCCAGTTGTTCTAGCCCAGCCAAGAGGCACTGGAGCCCCTTCCTTCCCCCCCCCTTAGGTCTCTCTCCTTTGCAGCAGACAGGTACACTTTGAGAGGACTCAGACCCTGCCCATTCGGGGGCATCAGGTGGGCAGGAAGCCCCTGAGAAAGCGCCACTCGCTGCCCAGAACACTGTTCAGGTACCAGTGGCTGCATGCGTGTGAGCTGCATGTGGGTCCTAGCAGCAGAGCTGCTCCAGTTGCCAGCAAGCACCCTGTGACCTCCCCCTCCCCCATTCTGACCTGCAGCCCTGGGAAGATTCCCCACAGGCACCTTGCCTAGGAAGCAGGGAAGGTGCAGGAAAACACAGTTCCTGCCCACCACCCCAATTGCCTCCTAATCCGGTTGTGCTGCTGAACAGTAGCTCCACCCGCCGCGTTGCCTCCTCAGTGTAGCTGCCGCAGTGTTTGCCGTATCCAGTGAGGGTGACAGGTTCTGCTTCAGGGCTATCCTGAAAGGCTGGCCCGGACCTCTACCCAAGAGCCCCCTCCTGTGCTACGATCCTGTTCCTGGCCCATGAGTGGCTGCATCCACCACAGGGCCGAGAAAACTGCTGGCCAGTCTCTTGGGACGCTGTTGTCCTGCAGGCACTACTGACAACTCTAGAAACTCTGTAGCCCACTCCCACTGGCCACCACTCCCTACTCTCCCCCCCCCTGTTTTGATCACTCACTCTGGGCTCAGAGCATTTGGAGGTTGAAGTAGCTGGAAGGGGAGGCTTTGTGGCTTCAGCGAGGCATCTTCTTGGCCCTCTACTCTCTCATCAGGAGCACAGCAGACTGGTTTGGGGTCAGTAAGGAGAGCGATGCCCCTCAGAAGTGGCAACGGAAGAGCTTGCGCCACTGCAGCCTGCGCTACGGAAAGCTGAAGCCACAGGCCCTCCGCGAAATGGACCTTCCGAGCCAGGACAACATATCTCTGGCCAGCACAGAGACCCCCCCGCCACTCTATCTGCCCCCTTGCCCGCCTGGCATGCAGAGAGTAGGTAGCCTGGGGGTCACATGGCTTGGGTGGGATGGAGTGAGCAGCCTCTGGGCTGACTTTCCTGGCATCACAATCATGGAGGAGGAAGGAAGGGTGGTGGCAGGTCCAAAGGAAATGCAGAGACTGTAGGAAGCAGTTCTGGGATAAGACACCTGTTCCCCGCTCTTCTTCACCTGGTGCCCCCCCCAAAGCTCCTCCTGGGAACCTGTAATACCTGCTGAAGCCCAGTGGGTGGAGGGGCTGCCGTGGCTGATGCCCTCAGGGCCGTTTCCGTCTCTCTGCTGTCAGATAATCGACCCCCTGGCCCGTGGACGGGCCTTCCGAGTGGCCGAGGATTGCGACGGCTGCAGTGTGCCCCCCACCCCAGCCACGCCCGGAGCCGCCTCACTGTGCTCCTTCACCAGCTCACGCTCTGGCTTTGGTCGGTGGCCTCGGCGGCGGAAGAGGGAGTCAGTGGCTAAGATGAGCTTCAGAGCAGCAGCAGCGCTAGTGAAGGTGAGGGGCTGGGAGGGAAGGAGAGGGATGGAGTGTGGTGCCGATGGAGAATGGTCAGCGTGTCCTACATGAATTGTGGTGGGCTGGCTCACCTTGGCTGCTTAGCGATGGCATGTGTCCCGTCTCTTGCACACCTCTCTGTGCCAGGGCCGTTCTGTGAGAGATGGCACCCTGCGCAGGACGCGACAGCGCAGCTTCACTCCGGCCAGCTTCCTGGAGGAAGACTTCACCGTGGAGTTCCCAGATGAGCTGGACACTTCCTTCTTTGCCAGGGTAGGAGTTGAGCCACGGGGGAGTGGGGGGTGGAGCTGCTGGTGGCCCCAGCAGCTTCTCACCGCTGGACCTTCCCTCCCTTGCCCAGGAAGGGGTCCTGCCGGAGGAGCCGTCCATATATCCTGATGAAGTTTTTGAGACCCCCTCTGAAGCAGCCCTCAGGGTCCCCGAGGCGAAGATGCTGCAGGTTCAGCCAGCCCTCACAGGGGGGGCTCTGGACCGGAGCGAGCTAGAGAGAAGCCACCTGCTCCTGTGAGTCTTGCAGGGGACGCACAAAGAGGCCAACAAAGACAAGCCAGAGTCCTCTGGGGGAAGGAGAGGGGGTGGCTGCTAGACTCCCACCCTGCAATTGCCCCGGGGCAAGATTCCTCTAATGGCCAGAAGCTGCAGACCTTTGGAAGGGTGACCTGCAGTCAGGAAAGAGGCTCCCAGAGGAGAAGGGGGAGTCTAAAAGAAGGCAACGTGGGTGTTCCAGGCTCCCAACCCTCCTGGGGCTGATCTGGCTGCATCCGTTCCATTTGTGATTCAGGGTCTGGCATAACCCAGAAAACGTGCTTTCAGATACCAGGTGAAAGGTGATGTATATGCTGTAATTAAGCGCTCTGTGTGGGGACGATTGTCCAAAATTCCAGTACTTTCTTTCTGAGGAATGAACTTGCTCTTCCCCCCCCCGTCTTCTAGCCCCCTGGAGCGTGGCTGGCGGAAACAGAAAGAGGGGGTTTCAGTGCAACCAAAGGTCCGTCTGCGGCAAGAGGTGGTCAGCTTAGGCCTCCAGCGGCGTGGCCAGCGCATCACCGTTCCTGTCCGCAAACTCTTTTCCAAAGAGAAGCGTCCCTACGGCTTAGGCATGGTGGGCCGGCTGACCAACCGGACGTACCGCAAGCGCATCGATAGTTTTGTGAAGCAGCAGATTGAGGACATGGATGACCACCGGTGGGTAGAGGCCTGAGTGCCTGGGAGGGTGAGTAACCAATTGTGGCCTGAGTGCCCCATCATCCTCTGCTCCGCACAGGCCGTTCTTCACCTACTGGGTCACCTTCGTGCATTCACTCATCACCATCCTGGCTGTCTCCATCTACGGGATTGCTCCTGTGGGGTTTTCGCAGCATGAGACGGTGGACTCGGTGAGCAGCAGACTGAAGTCTCCTTGGCCTCCCTTTTCCTGTGGTGGACCTGCACCTCCTCTACTTCTGAGGAGACCTTCCTTTTCTTCTACTGGAGGGGCCGGAGGTGGGCATTCTGCCCATCTCCTCCTTTCTTCAATGGGCCTTTTTACTGTAGGTCCTGAGAAATCGGGGGATATATGAGAACGTGAAATACGTCCAGCAAGAGAATTTCTGGATAGGGCCCAGCTCGGTGAGTGTCAGTCCCCATCTGCCTCCTCCCTCCATGGCTCAGTTTTGTCCTGGCCAGAGCCTCATCTGGGAGTTGGTTTTTCTGTGGGCTTCGGCTGAGACTCTGCTGCCCTTTCAGGAAGCTCTCATCCATCTGGGAGCAAAGTTCGCCCCTTGCATGCGACAGGACCAGCAGGTGCACAGTTTCATCCGCGCAGCCCGTGAGAAAGAGAAACACTCTGCCTGCTGTGTGCGCAACGACAAGTCAGGCTGTGTGCAGACGGCCGAGGAGGAGTGTTCCGTAAGCCCGGCTCACTGTCTCTTCCTCCTCCCATCCTTCCCATTGGCCTGTCCTCTGCTTTTGGGGGGAGGGCACCCCTTGGGGACCCTGCTCCCACCCACTTCTGACCCTCTGCTTTACAGTCCACTTTGGCCGTGTGGGTGAAGTGGCCAAGTCACCCGAGCACTCCTTTGCTGGCAGGGGACAGGAGGAAGTTTGGCTCTGTGTGTCACCAAGACCCCAGGTAGGTTGGGGAGCAGGACCACATGTGTGGGGCTCCGGCTCTTGCCAGGGGCTGAGGGGATGCTGTTGCGTCCCGCACATAAAGTTGCCCAGGACCCCTCCCTCCACAGGGTGTGTGAGCAGCCAGCATCCATGGACCCTCATGAGTGGCCTGATGACATCACCAAATGGCCTGTAGGTTTCTGGAGGATCAGGGAGCAATGATTGGCTCTGCCCAGCTGCCCCATGTCTGCCTGCGTGTGGAGTGCGGGGGTGGTGGTGGTGGAGGAGCCTCGGGGGACTTCTTTTGAGGACCAGGAGCAAGGCCTGCCCATCTTCTTCCAGATCTGCACCAACAACAGTGCTGGGAACCACACCAACCACCTGCACATGGACTGTGTGATCACCGGGCGGCCCTGCTGTATCGGCACCAAGGGAAGGTAGGGTGGGTGGCCCCTGAAAGGGCTGACGGGGCAGCCAACCCATTCTGCTGGGACATGGAGGGGGCTGCTCTGCTCCTTCCCTGGACCACGTCCTCCTGCGACTGGAGGCTCAGCTGCGCCAGCTTTTGGCTCGCTCTGATCAGTGCATTTTGCTTGCTGCTGCTGCCTCAGCCAGCATCCTCCCCACTTCAGCAAGGCTTAACTTCTGGGCATCTGGTTCTTTCCTCCCAGGTGTGAGATCACCTCACGGGAATACTGCACCTTCATGCATGGTTACTTCCATGAAGAGGCCACACTTTGCTCCCAGGTATCTCCATTTCTCTCTCTTGGCTGGCTCTAGCAGGCGACCTTCTCTGACCTGGCTGTTACTCTGTCTTGCCAGGTGCACTGCATGGATGACGTCTGCGGCCTCCTCCCCTTCCTGAACCCCGAAGTGCCAGATCAGGTCTACCGCCTGTGGCTGTCGCTGTTCCTTCATGCAGGGTAAACCCGGCCCAGGGCCACAAACTCCTTTCCCTTAGAACCCAAGTCCTTGGCCCACTTGGTCACCACAGTTTTTTCCTGCCTGATAGGATCCTGCACTGCCTTGTGTCTGTATGCTTCCAGATGACCATCTTGCGTGACTTGGAGAAGCTGGCTGGCTGGCACCGCATTTCCCTGATCTACTTATTTAGCGGCATCACAGGGAACCTGGCCAGCGCTATTTTCCTCCCCTACCGGGCTGAGGTGCGTCTCACTAGCAGCTTGTGAAGGGGGCTCTTGGTGTGGCTTCGGTGCCTCCTTCCCAGGCAAAGTGTGTCCCAGTTTGGGGCCGGGGCAGTTCGCTTGCAGACCATCCTCCGGGAGAGGCTGGATGAAAGCAGACGGGGCTGGGAACAGAACCCAGTCTTGGCACTCCTGGCCATTCCCTACCTCCCTCTGGGGTGTGGGGTGTGTGTGTGTCTTACAACTGTTGGAGATGAGATCCCCCCCCCCCCGTAGGCAGCCCCTGGGGTTGCTTTTGGCAGCGGCTGGCAGCACAAGCCAGGGCCTTGACCAGGCTTGAATAGGGCCTGTCCTGCCCAACCAGCCTTCCCTGCAGTGCGGCTATCTAATGGCGACCCCCTGTGCAGGTTGGCCCAGCAGGCTCCCAGTTTGGCATCTTGGCCTGCCTCTTTGTGGAGCTTTTCCAGAGTTGGCAGATCCTGGCTCGACCCTGGAGGGCCTTCTTCAAACTACTGGTGATCGTGCTGTTCCTGTTTGCCTTCGGCCTCCTTCCCTGGATAGATAACTTTGCTCACATCTGCGGCTTTATCAGTGGCTTCTTCCTGTCCTTCGCCTTCCTCCCATACATCAGCTTTGGCAAATTTGACCTGTACCGAAAGCGGTGTCAGATCATTATTTTCCAGTTGGTCTTCGTGGGGCTCCTCTCCGGACTGGTGGTGCTGTTTTACTTCTACCCCATTCGCTGCCAGTGGTGTGAGGTCCTCACCTGCCTTCCCTTCACTGACAATTTCTGCGAGAAATATGGCCTGGATGCCCAGCTCCACTGAGCGGACAGGGGCGCCCTCGTTGGCTGCCTTGGGCAAAGCTGGCCTGGTGCTACTTGCCAGACTGCCAGCCAACTTAAAATTCCGCTCATCCCTGTGCTGCGTTATCTTGGAGACTGGAACTTTTTCAGCACACAGAAAGTTGGTGCCTTGTTCAATTTTACTGAACCTTTTTTGTTCCCACATTTTTATTATGCTAGTTTCACAGTGACCCTTTTCATGAGATTTGTTATTACCCTGGTGGTGATTAAAAATTAAGGTAGCGTTTTAGCTACATTTCCATTAAGTTTTGGAGTGTATCTGTGCCAAAATTGAGGTTATGACAAACGCCTATCAAAGCAAAGAGCAATTCTTAATTCAGCGTTGACCCAATTTCTAACATACAAATACTGCACTTGGATGAATTCTAACATTTAACATGAACAACTGCCTATATTTGATTCAACAGCTTTGTAAAAAAATGTTTTCTTGGCAACATTATAGGCAAGTGTCAAGCACAGCTTCTTTCCTGTAAAAAATATAATTGCTTATATTTTGTTGGAATGTGTAGCTGTGTGCAGAGGGAGCAGTAACTAGTGAAGATAACAGGTCATCATGAAGAAAATCTATATGGTCTCTAAGAGTTGACAATAACATGTCATGAAATCAAGTACTAAGAAAAATGACAATCTCCCATATCAGTTGTAGATTCACATTCGACTGATGCTATATACTCCACAACTGAGTGCAGAAGTAACCTCTGTCTCTCTCTGTCTCTCTGTGTGTAATTGGATGGATGGTAATTTAATTACAGAAAAAACTTTCAGCATACTTTATTATAATTTAAGAAATTTTAATGTTGCTGGCTGTTACTGGCTTCAGATTCATTGATATCTTCAGAAAAAGATCCAGCACTTTTTCAAATGTGGATTCTCAATCACCGCACAGGCAGCTGTTCCATATGTGCAGAACTGAGCACCAATTTTGGGGGTTACTCTGAAACAAAGCAGATCTGAAGTGGCTTCCCTGCTCCCTCCTACAAAGCCTTTTTAAGAGGTTCACTCAGAAGGGGCTCAGACCAATTCCGAAAGAGCTCCAGGATGGCCACCTATTAATAAAGGGAAAACTTACTAGGGGATCCCAAAGACCCTCTCAAAATCAGGCAATGTTAACTTTGAAAAGCTGGAGGTGGGAAACCGCTTCACCAGATCCAGCTGCCAAGGCTCTGGGGCTAAGACAGCTACTACCATTAACTGCCAGCCGAGGCCCGCAGCGGCTAAAGGAAGGATCAAGAGGCCGAACTTGCCTGGGAGTTCATTGCCGGAGCCTTTTCACAAAACTGACCTCATCCCGGTTGCGAATCCCGTACCTAGAAGCGGCAGAGGCAGGCGAGGGGTTACCTAGAGTCGGTGGGCCCTCCGACCGCTCCCCGTAAGGCGAGAAGAGCGTCACTGGTCGCACAAAGCCCACCGGCGCCTTCCCGGAGAGGCTCCCATCCCACGACGTCACTCACTCCCGCAGCTTCTTGCGGTCGTCCGCCAGCTTCTCTCCGCCGAAGGTCAGGCTGTAGGTCCGCCAGATGTGCCTCCTGCGGGGCAGCGGGGCGGCGATGAGCGAGCCTTCTCGGCCAGTTCCCCCCCCCCCCGCCACCCCACACCCCCGCGTACTCACCAGCTGATGTGCCGCGCGCCGCCCTGGCGCTCCTGCCGCAGCTGCACGAACCGCCGCAGCGCCTTCTTGAGCTCCAGCACGCTCGCGCTCTGCACCACCACCACGGCTGCGGGGAGAGGCGCAGCTGATCGTTTCCGCGGCAGCCGCAAGAGGGCGCGCCGCCCTTTCCCACTCGCCCCGTCCGCGACTTACGCATGGGAGCCTCGGGTGCGTCGACTCTGCGCACGCGCACCGTCATCGCCTGGCCGTACTCGAGCGCCACCTGCGAGCCGATCTCCTCGGGGGTCACCTGCAGGGCAAAGCGCGCATGCGCCGCGTGACACACCAGCTACGGCGGCCCCCGCCCGCTCCCGCGGCCACTGACCTGAGCCGGGAGGTCGCAGAGGAGCGGGTCTCTGACGAGCCGCGCCAGGCCGGCCTGCCAGCGGGCCACCGCCTCCGCGTGCGCCTCCTCCTCCTCTTCCTCCATCGTCGTCGTGGCCGGATCCCCGCGCGGCCGGAACCGGAAGTAGCTTCTATCGGGCAGGCGGACGTCCGAGGCACGCCGAGATGCTGCTGTTCTGCCCGGCCTGCGGGAACGTGCTGGTAGCCGAGGAGGGCGCCCGTTGCCACCGCTTCGCTTGCACCACCTGCCCCTACGTGCGGAACGTCACGCGCAAGGTATGTGTCCGGGCGGCCGGGGGCTCTCGCGCGCGTCAAGCCCCCCACCTTCGCTCACCCTCTCCCCGCGTTGCTAGGTGACGAGCCGGCGCTACCCGAAGCTGAAGGAAGTGGACGACGTGCTGGGCGGGGCCGCCGCCTGGGAGAACGTGGACTCGACCGCAGGTGCGTCGGCGCGAGAGCGGGGCGGCTCTCCCTCCCTCCCTCCCTCCGCTGACTCCGCCCTTTCTCCCCCTCTCTCCGCAGAGCCCTGCCCCAAGTGCGGCCACCCGCGCGCCTACTTCATGCAGCTGCAGACGCGCTCGGCCGACGAGCCCATGACCACCTTCTACAAGTGCTGCAGCGCCCGGTGCGGCCACCGCTGGCGGGACTGAGCGGCCTGGGGAAGGCGCCCGCGCGATGCTCCCCCGGCGGAGGAAGGGAGCCGGGAGTCGCTTTAATAAAGTCGCTTTATTCGCCCCCGGAGCTTACAGGGGCGCCCCCGGACCCCACTTGTTCCAGTTCAGTTCGTAGGGAAAGACCCTGCCCATTCTCAGGGTGCAGTCGATGGCCGGCTCGTAGAAAGCGTCTGCCGCGTCGCTCAGCTTGCCGCGGGCGATTGCTTCTTCCCAGGCAGGCTTGGAGAAAAGCGTGGCAGCTGCCGGCCTTTCAAACTGGAATTTCCTGATGCAGCCCAGAGACTCCAGAGCCTTAAGGGAGGAAGAGGGAGAAGGGCAATGAGACGTGGAGGTCAGTTTCTGGGGAACGTGCAGCTTTTTCTGGCATTCTGGGGGTCAGGGAAAGGGTTGCCCCAGATTGGGAAAGTGGTTTTGGATGGTGCCCATGCCAGACCCCAAACCTCTTTGCCCTTCTGGCTCTGAACAGTTGCACATTCCTAAGAATAAACAGCCACTATTACACGACTTGCCTTGCACACCTACCTGTAGGATCTCCAGGAGAGCCACTGGTTGCAAGACACCCAGGTAGTGGTGCTGCAGGACCGCTTCTGTGATGCCAGGTTTTGTCATAATGTGGCTAAGCACCCCTTCCATGATCCCTTTGCAGACTGGCTTGTTCAGACTGCCATCCACAATGCGCCAAGGTCGCCCCACAAAGCAGATGCTATCCCTGCTGAGGAAAATGAGCCAATTCACTGTGGTTGCAAATAGCCTCTCTTCTGGTATCAGGAAATGTTTGAGAAAATGCATCCAGTAATTGCAGTGCAACATTGTCATTTTGCTTTGTGTCCTGCCTGTCCTACCTCCAAGTCTCCTGCCATCTTGTATCAAATTAGAGACTTCTTTGGCATGTGGAAAGCCCAGAGCTGCCCCTGCTTTGTCCTCTACCATATCTGCACAGAACGCCTTTCATAAAACCCTGGAAATTAATCCAGGCAAGGCTATTTCATACAGAGCTTCCTCTGCATAAAACTAAGCGAAAAATAGAAGCTCCTGTTGCAATTCCAATGATAGCCCAGCAAGTTGAGAATCCCAGGCCTTAATGTGCATACATACAGATGGCTGGAATTAATGCACCTTCTATTTTCAGGTTATCCTTGTTTCCCAACTGCACAATAAACACAACTGTACAAAGTGTGCTTTATCAGCACGCTTACCGTCTCATTTCAACCTGAAGAGATTGCCTTGCCACACATCCTAGGGAAGAGCAGGAAAGACCATGAACCACAGGAACACCACCTTATTTCTACTGACTAATTAGTGTGATCCTCCAAGTTGCTACTGAACAAGTTTTAACTGAATGGGGAGTGTCTGATGTTCCATTTCAAGAAGTGCTGAAGGGAACAGCATCGAGACAAGGATCACCAATGGGATGTGCTGATAAAGAGATTTTCTGGGGGGGGGGGGGGAAGAGGGCCTGCCCTGTGTGCCAAATTTAAGCCAGCTGGCTCTCCAACCCCTCTGAGCAATCCTTGTTTCCATTCTGGAGGGTCTCAGTTCAGGAGGGCTTCAGGCTTACCTCTGGGAGTTTCATTATCCTCTTGGAATGACAAGGAATCCTCATGGGGTTCTTGACTGGGCTTTCCCCCATCCAAGGCTTCTCTGCCAGGGAGGGCCGGGGCTTTTTTCCTACAGGAGGGGATGCCCATACTGCACTTCTGCATGACAGCTTCTCCTTGCGCCACAGGGGTCCTGGCTCCCTCCCAGCATGGGGAGCTTGAGGAAAGAGCCCTTGTTTCTGGAGCCCCCTCCTCCTCCCCCTCTCCTCTTGACCTTTTCCTGGCTGGTTCGCCTCCTGCCGCTGCAGCAGAGGAGGCAGCGTCTCCTTCCTCGTGTTCCTGCTTAGCACAGTCCCTCTTTATATGCGGCTCTTTGCCTGGAAGGTTCTGACTGATGTCCTTGAGACCCACAGAATGCAACAGCCACGGACTTGCAAATCTCTTTGCCACCAGCCGGGTAGTTTTTCCACCTACTTCCAACACCTGCTCCAAATCAAGAAGATCCTAAATGGAAGGACAGGAGCGTCATGACCCACAAAGATCGTAGGTGAAAAACAGCCAGATATTGAAAGGCGTCTGATCCACAAAGATCAGGAAATTCATCCTCCCCAATCTGAGCCAAATGTGTTTAACTGCAGCATTTGTTCATGTCATTAGATTAAGATGCTGCCAGACTCCAAGGCAATGCTGAACGGCTCACAATTTTAAACAAGACAACCAGATAAAATATACAAGAAATCAACATCCATCTGAGGAATACACCACGTATCCAAAACAGATCTAACAATGGGACCCATTCCCAGCCAACACAACTTAAGAACCATGCGGGGAGGGGGGGGGGAGAATGAGCATAACTGTCCAGTGCTCTAGGACAGCAGTTTGGTTAGAAGACCACAAAAGAGCGCCCACTCTGGGCTTTTTCCTCCCTTGCCCATACCAACCTGAAGATATTGCTGCAAGACCCGAGTGCGTCCAATATCAGCTTCTTCATAATGCTGGAACTGCCTGGCGATATTCACCTGGTCTACCCCAAAGTGTGAAGTGGCCTCTATGGCAGAGAAGATTTCAAGGGCTGCAGCAGCATCTCCAGAGCTACGACTGTAATGGTCCAGCAACTGAAGTTTTGGATCACCCTCTTCTGGGACCCTGAGACATTTGGTGAAGGAACTGGGGAGGCAAGAGGCTCCAACCGGCATGCTCTCCAAGTCAGATGGGACTGTAGACACAAAACAGACATCCTTCAGCTGACAGTGCAGCTACTCACCAGACCTAGGTCAAAGGCAAGTAGAGGCCACCACAATGATGGCTTCTTCTGAAACAGGACAAAGGAGAAACTATTGTGGGGCCACTTGTCCAAGAGCACCTCTACCCAGGAGACTGACCTTCAGCCAAGAGGCCATTTTGGGCAGGTGTTGCTCTTAGCCTCACTTTCACTTGACAGGAATCAACAACAATGTTGTCTGTGGGACTCAAATTCCGGGTGTTGATGATCCCTGGGGCACAATAGCCTCTCATGAGCAGGTAGTTAGTACGTGAAGCCTGTCGGGCCTTCACCTCAATCTGCCGCTTGTTCACTGGATTTTCCTCCACATCATCATCATCGTCTTCCTCCTCCTCCTCCTCCTCCTCCAGCCCATCTTTCCCTAGGCTACAAGAGGCAGGGAGGAGTGAAATGTCAACAGGATTGAAATAGAAGGCTGGTCTTATGCTTGGTTCAGCCTGTGGAAAATTGCAGCCAGCCTACCTTCCAAGAGAAAGGCAGGGCACAATTAACGGTTTGAGAAATTCAGTTAGAAAAGCAGAGGACAAACATTAATTGAAACCAAGTACCCAAATTTGGCTGGAGAAAATGTCCTGGAGGCGCTGTGGCTTCCTACCTCTTGATGACTTCATTCTCCACCATGGTGCTGTCAACCACAACAATCTGCTCCGGGATTGCAATATCTACAGAAACCAGGCCGAGAGAGAAGAGGGCCAACAGAGCAGAGCAGTAGCCTCCAGGCCCATCTAAAGGAAACGTTACCATCTCGGCCCCAAGGAGATTGTCTTGATCCTTAAAGGAAAAGCTGGAAATGGCATCCTGTCTTCCGGCTTCTTTGAGTTTTAAGAGAAACTGGTAAGATTCGCTGCAAAGGGTGCTGGGAAACCGCCAAGTGAACACTCTGGGAGGTACAGGGAAAGAAGAGACGGACAATTGTCTCATCAGACAGGACTTACCTCAGAAACAGGAGACAAGGGGCTCCCCGAGTTCTGGAAAGCAGGGGGTCATGGTCACATCCACTGGGTAAAACCGCTTCCCAGTTGGCTGGTTACACATCCTTCATGTTTGGCCCTGCCAACTCAGGATGGAAGGAGAGGCAAGGCACCAACCTGTAGTAGCTCTGAGAGAGCTGGTAAGACATGGGTACGAAGGGCAGCGCCCGACTTTTCTTGGGGCCCAGGCAGTGATTACCCCGGCGGCGGTTCACCAAGCTCCTCTTCTGACAATCCAAGAAAGCTTTCACCAGGATGTCATCCTGATAGTCACGGTACAGGCGGAAGGTCTGCCGAAGGAAAGGCCCCTTTCAGTGCTTCTGCAGCTTCCCCACTCCCCTCTATGGGTGGCGCCCCCCTCCCATGCTTTATAGCTACTTTGTAAATCTAGCTGTGGACAGGAGAGGGTGCCTGGACAACACCCTCACCCTAACCCTTGACTGCACAGTCAGGGCCGCTCCTAGATCCAACATCACAGAAGTAGACTGCAGGAGGCAGTCCAGAGCCAAGTGCTGACCGATAGGTGCACTTCTGGGGTGGGACAGAACAATAACATTTGCAGAATTTTCAAATGCATTCTCTGCTGCAGAGCAAATCAGGTTTCTATCTCCCACACCACTTTTTGGTATGCTTTAGAGAACGGCCCTTCCTAGACCCCTAAAGTCCAGCCTGCTTCTTTTCACCTGGAAGGACTGGAAGGACTTCATCTGGTTGTTGGAGAGGGCCAGGGTGCTTTGGATCAGGTTCTGCAGCACCAGAAAGTGTATGTCAGCCACGCTAAGAGGAAGAGGAAGGAAGCCACAGTTTTAGCCCAAGCCTGGCTCTGGGGTTTCAGTTCGAGCATCCTCATGGCCCAGAACGCAGAAGCCAGGGCAGGCTCAGCAGGGCCCCCGTTCAGCTCTCTGAAGGGAAGAGCCCTAGCCCGACCTTCTCGGTTTGCCCACCCACCAGGCAAAGCAGATCCGTGGTGTCTGGGTTTCAATAACCCTTCTGTCTGACTGCAACTCTCAAGCAGGGAGATCAACGGGAAGTCCCTCTTATGGGAGCTGGGTGTTGGGATGGGCTTCTGTCTCTCCTGAGAGTCCCAAGAGTAGAACCTGCAGCCTCACCTGCAGAGTTCATCTTCTTTTCTGCCACAGCTGGTTTCATTTCCAATAGCCAGAACCCGGAACCTGGAGAAAGGCCAGAAGGAAGCCAACTCTCCTCAGGCTGGGTGCTAATGGGGGCCTGAGCAATTCTCTGCCCCATTCCTGAGCTGGAAGGCAACTGCGTAGCGGCAAAGGAGCTCTGCCTCTGCCGCCGGGCTGAAAATGACCCCTGCTCCCTGCAACAGACACCCCTGCCTGCAAGCCATGTCTGCCCAATTGCACAGCACATTCTCCCCTGAGCCGCCTACTCAAGCTCCCTGCGGAACAAAAGGAAAGAGGAACCGGCCAGGGATTGAGAAACAAAGGCAGTTGCCCCCCTGGCAATGGAGAGCCCTAAAAGCGGGCAGGCTTGGCAAAGGTTGCCACCCACCTGAGGAAAAGCTCCTGCAAGGTGTCTGGAACGGCTGGCCTGGGAATCCCCAGCGTGGAGCTGAACTTCTCCTTCAGTCTTTCTACAAAGTCCTTGAACTCTTCAGAACAAACCTTTTCACAAGAACACCAGAAATCCCATCTTAGGAACATGCAGTTTTGGGCAGTAACAAACTTGAAATATTCTTCTCACTTTTCAAATAGATGAGAGAATCAACTGTTGGACTGGGTTGGTTAGGAATCCCAGGCAAGAGAAAGCTAATGTCCCAAAGGATTTTAAATGGGACAAGCAGGTCAGGCAAGCAGTGTTTGTTGCTCCCCGCCTCCACCAATCCTGCCTCAAGAGCACCAACACCCCGGGAGCAGTTGTAGCCGCCGGACTGAAACCGGGGGCGGAGCTTGAGAACTCTTGAGAACTCAGCATCTTGGCTGCAGCTGCCCACCTCCTTTGGCAGGAACATGCTGAATTTGCGGCTGCCTGGCTTCCACCTGAACATGCCTGGGAGTTGCCCACTGGCTGCTAGGAGGAAGGGAATTACCTGGCCCGGGAGCTCTCTCCCCTCCCCCTCCTAGCCTTCTTTCTCATGAACGGCTGTCCTTGGCTTCTGCTGGAGGTGGGACAGCAACAGAGGCTTCTGCTTGGGTCTTGGTGCTGAAGCCCACTGGCCTTTCTGGGGAAATAATCCAGGAGAATGAACTCCAGCAACGTTTCTCACCTTGGGATCCTGGTAGTCGCTCTTCCTGTTCATGAAGTCCTCAATCAGGGCTCTGTCTTGGTAGACTTCAGCAAGGCACACTCTGCAAAAGATAACAAGTCCAACCTGAGGAGAACTTTCCTCTGGACTGCTGTCCTCCTGGAGAAAGCATCTCTTCCCCATATGCACACCCAGGAGTCTTTCCCACAGTCTGGACAGACAGGCAGCAGCGCTGGGCTCCATCCTGGGGCAGCCCGGCTTCTCCCCCAAGGGAGCCAAGGGCCCACTGAGAAAATGAGAAAGTGACAGCAGTCGTGGATTAGTGGGTGACCAGGCAAGTTATTTGCTGGAGATCAGAGCCTTGGAGAGAGCAAAGCCCTGATGAAGTGAAAAGCAGCCGAGGGGAGATCAGAATTAACGCCCCCCCCCCTCCGCAAATGCATAACATTTCAAGTAAAGCCTCTCACTTATAGTTGAGGTAGGTCTGGGGGTTTTTGACAATGTAGTGGGCCCGCCGCCCAACAGAATGAGAAGTCTTGTCTAGCGATTCCTCAAAGCTGCCATGCATGATGTCTCGGACCACTTGCCAGGGGACAAACGGCCCCTTCACCTGTAGGAAGGAAAAGAGCAGCTGGGCAGATGCAGCTCAGCTTCAGAGTCTCGCCTCCACTCCCTCCCAGGGCCTGGCAATGGCGATGCCGCAAGAGGACGGGCCTTCACTCGCTGCTCTTTGGCCTGGCTGATGCCAGCCAGTACCTTGGCGTTCAGAATGTTGCTTGCAATGCGGCAGAGCATCAGCAGGCTGTCCTCCTGCACGGTCCATGTCACACGCAGGCGGGTCATTCTCTGCAGGGCCCTTCGGTCCACCTCATCATGGTAGCGTGGCTTTTGGTTCTTTGCCTCAGGATTTTCGTCTTGAGCAGAGGGAGAGAAAGCAAACAAAGTTTAATTCACAAGCGGGGCACCGATCCATGCCACTACAGAGCTTCTGCCTGAGATTATTTTTAACTGCATGCTGCCCAGAGCTGTAGTAAGTGGGCATTCTATCAATTCTGAGCGATAATTAAATCCAAAGAATTCTAAAAGGGCAAACTGAGCAGAAAGGCCAACCATCACCAAGAACGTGCCAGGAAGCTCTCTGGCGGTGGGGAAGCCTGACTTGGGCAGAAGTTCCCCGTGTTCTCGAGCAGATGAGCTCTGCACCAAGAGCCTCCTGTTGTTGTGTTACCTCTCTTTCTCTTCCTCTTCTTTGTCCTCCTCACTGTGTCCTTCTTCAGCCGCTTCCTCTTCTGGCTCTTCCCCCCCCTCACTCTCTGGCTTCTGTTCAGGTTTGCCTCTTTCTCAATTGCCAGGTCTTCTTTCTGTAGAGCAGGTTCTGAAGTTAACAGATTCTCTTTCCAGAGAGCACTTTGGGCACCTGAGGGTGACAAGAAATACTGAAGAAAAAAACAGAGGATGGAACCCCCCAGCATCGTGGCTGTCTTCTTCTTAACCGATTTGCTGAGGAACTCGAAGACTGAAGAGACAATCCCTGCAAATGCTTTCTACCCTCTGCTATCAATGTTTTAGGAATAGACTAACATAGTGCTCAACAGGTTGATACTCAGCTTGAAGGGAAGCAAGATGCAACCCATACACAAATCAAAATCAGCAGAGAATTTGGTCATTGAAATACGAGTTGATCAAACCCGTTCCTATTTAGCAATCATAGAAGCCATATATCTCCTTGTAGTGTAAAAACCATCCCGAGGTTGGCTTCTGCTGCTCTATTCTGTGGTTGAGGCATCCTAGGAAATCCTTCCAAACTGCTCCCCAGGTGTTAAGCATCCTTGTAGTTCTTGCATTCACAACGCGTTCCCTTCTGTCCCCTCACCTCCTGGGCCAAATGGCAGGGAGCGCTTGGGCAGGAAGGTCTGCAGCCTGACCAGGTGCCCAGCTTCAGAAACTGCATTTTCCTGGTGGTAAAGAAGGGGTGGGGAGGGGGGAGTTAGTGGGAGAAGAACAGAGCAAAGGCTGTTAAAGAACAGATTTGGGATGGTGGACAGAAAAACTACTAATTTAACAAGGAGAGTTTCCCCTCGCCCTTATGTTTCTTTACCTTCTCCCTTTCCCCAGGGGGAACCACTGGGACAGGATCCCTCCCGCTGCCCACCCTCATCCACAGCTGACAGGAGGGACACTGCTAAGAAGTCTAGCAGGACCAGGAGGGTGCACTGCCCCCAAGTTACTTCAAAGTACTGAACTTGAAGGGGGGGGCACGTTCTGTTTGGTTCCCAGCCTCCTTCACGACGGAAACGGATCCAGATAGTCTGCCGCCTTCTTGTACCAGTCAGAATTGGGACAGTTAAAAGGAGATTTCCAAGAATAAGGCAGAAATCCAAATATTTATCAGGAAAAGGGGCACTGCCATCCCCCAAAGTCTACTTCCGCATAATAACCATATAATAAAAGTGGGGCAGAGAAAAATGACAGCCTTGGAGAAAAGCCTCACCTTCCTGGTCTTATTAATGATGTAGCTTGTCCAGATCCAGTTGCGTTTCAAGTGGCTGTAAAAGCTGGAGTCTAAACCGCCTGCCCCAAGCCCGTCCCCCGGGACAGAGCCCTCATCCTCCACCTCTCGGCGTCCTCTGGGAGGGAAAGGAAATGGCCAGGTGAGCAACTCTTCTCCCAAGTCTCAAGGGCATCCGTCCTCCATCCGGGGGAGCTGGAGGAATCTGGGCTCCTTTTCCTTCCCCCTCCCAGGAACCAAGCCACGTTTCTACCAGAACCCCCACCACTGTGGGCAGAACAGAAAGTGTAAGCGGTCACCCTGGGGGAAGGGAAAGAAGCCCCTCTGAAAGAGACGGCATAGAGCTTGCTTCCTCAACCCATCTCCAAGCAAAGGAAGACTCAGTCCTTCCCACAACCATTCACAGCAGGGGAGACATACGTTGTGTACACCAGCATGGCACACTTGCGCTCCAGGTTGTGTTTGTCGGCTGCTGATTCTTGCTCCAGTGCTACCTCTGAGAGAGTGTCAGCCTCCCCAGCTGGAGCTCCATTCCTTTTTGCACGGGGCTGGCGAATAATCCCTGAAGCAACCAACAGATGCCATCAGCAGAGGCAGAGCGAGCAGCCAGATGCAAACCGATCCACTGGCAGTGGGGGACAGGGAAGAACCAGATGCCAGGGATGGAGAACTGGATGACCAGCCACCAGTATTTGAAGCAGGGTTGGGGACCAGCTGCCAGCATCATACCGAGGGGTGTGTTGAGGCAGACATACTGCAGGTCAAACCAGAAGTTCTCCACATCCTGGAGAGTGCTCAGGGTATAATGGCGCTTGTCAAATGGGCGGCTGCTTTGAGCCAGGTTGTAATGGGGTTCACAGATGGTGGTATCCACAATCACCGCTCTTTTCTTCAAGTACACAAAAACCTGCATGAGGTTGAAAATGCTCAGACCAAAGCCCCTTCCGGCCAGGATGAATGCAAACATGCAGATCTCTAGACTCAGGCAACAGAAAAGGGGCAGACCAGTAATCCTGGCATCCAGATTTATTTTAAAACAAGCAAAGGCACCTGGTCACTCAGTAGCTATTAAAATATATTTCTTGGAAAGCCCCACTTTCATTTAAAATTTGAGCATCGTATTATAAGGGTTTGCTCATCTTGTATGTGATGACTAAGCTCAAATTGCCCTATTTTGCCCAGTGCACATTATACAAAGGCCCAGTTCCCGAGAAGTTTGTAACGCTGGGAAAGGGGGAAGGAAAGAGCACAGAATAGCTAGCAGCAAGATGGGTGGACTCATTTGCAGCAGCAACAGGTGAACCACTGAAAGCTCTGAAGATGCATGCTGGGGTAGTATCCTATCTACATGATTCCTAAAAGGCAATACCAATTTGATGGCCTATCATAAATCAATTATCCTGCATGAAGCATTAATTGATGATGATGCCAACAACACCTTCTGCTTAATTAGTCAGCAGACATTTCAGTTGTAGTCTAATATCAAAACCATCTTTAGAATATCATAGAATATCATCATCTGATGAAGAGAACTCCTTTCCGGTTATGGTCTGTCATAATCAGCCTGCTAGTCTTCAATTCAGAACAGGGTACTGTTGTTTTTGTAGGAAACGCTTTCCCTGAAGAATGTTGTTTCTCTTGCCTTAATTATAAATAATTCAGCATAGCATTCAGTTTCAGAAAAACAATACAGAAATAATAACACACATTACCTGATCTTTTTCTTGAAATTTCTCTGTGGGGCCAAACTGCAGTAATCCCATATAACATAACCGCTGTAGGCTTTCCATTACTGAAAAGATGTACCTCCTGTAGTGATAGACTGCAGTTGAAAATTATTTGACTGCTTCTCAATTGGAAGAAATCAGCAACGTATCTCTACTGTTAACTCAAATCAAAGGCAGCTCTAGAAGCTACACACGCTGTGCAGCCATCAAACTGCAAGGTCTAAGTTCAAATCCAAATAAAGGGTTGAACGTACAATATAGGAGAGCTAAGACGTGGCAGCCACCTTTGCTCAATGAATTTCCACAGGAACCAAACTGATTGCAGCCGAATGCTCTGAGCTCAGGTCAGCAGTGCAGAAACCCTCGAGCCACAGAGTTCTCCCTTGAGGCTGCAGGCCTTATGGAAAGACCCGGCACTCTGGAGAGGGCCCCAAGGCTAGGAAAGGGCAATGGGGGCATAATTGGAAGTCTGAAGGACCAGATTAGGGGAAGAGATTTTCACACAGAAAATGTGTGGTCACTCAGACCACAACGTTGGACCACAACAGTGACTTAATGGCACATAACCAATCTACCAATTAATCAATCAATAAAGCTAATCAAAGGATAGGTAATGGTAATGTAACATCCCACCCTCTGACTACCAAAATCATCCCATCCAAGATAAGGACATTTTAGGGGAAGTGCTAGCAGTGAGCTAATCTGGCCCAAATTCTACATCCAACTAGAATCAAACACTGCCAGGAGAGCCCCAATGAATCGGAACCCACCGCTTGTAAAGGAGCTGCTGTCGAAGCGATCTGGGAAGGTTTCTGATGAGTGTATGTTTCCTCACAGAGTCCATCAAATAATCTTCCAGGTTATCTACCTATATTAATTTCATATAGCAGAATGCAAGATTGGCGACCGAGCCTTCATCCACCTCGTCCTGCAGCTGAGAGCTCAGCACAAAGGTTCATCAAGGAGGAGACTGACTCCAGCCTATGACGCATGACCTGGCAAGGACTTTGAAGGCCCATTAGTTTCCCCCCCCCCCGCCCTCTGCCTTCCCAGGAAAGGCCTAGGCCTAACGCGGTTTCAAGTGCATTCGCTCCTGAAGAGGAGGCTCTGTTACAGTTCTTAATTCGAAGCCCCTCACCTTATAGCTGACTTGCACTATCTGGACAAAGATGGACAAAGGCAGACAGAGAAGAAGGTCACTAACAAGTGCCCAGCCGTATCCAAACTCCCGGTGGACTGGCTGAGGAGGGATGTGACGCTTCCAGGAGACCTCGTCCACATACACTGTAAGGAAAAAGGAAAGTGGTGCAGGGCTCTGGCCATTTTACCTACAGGATGTTCAGGATACATTTGCTTTTCAGCCTACCCCAGAAATGGAGGGTCACCATTTTCATCTGACCTTTAACAGGTTGCTGCAGACAGATAGGGACACTGGGAACTGTGCTGACCATGATAGCAGCTCAGAAAGGCCTGGTTGCCTAAATTGGGGTTGAGGGTTGGGGACAGAAGAACTGACTCCAGAGGGTATGAGAGAGGACAAGTTATGGAGGTCACTGTGTCCCCTGTGCAGAAAGCTGCACGTTACTGAGATGGGCAGGCCAGAATTGATATAGCTTTGTGAGAGAAGGCTGCCTTGGCTGAACTATGATTAGGTTGGGGGACATTTCCTGAGGGTTGTGCAAAATCCTTCGACTGTTGCTTTTGAGCTGGATCCTTACCTTTCTGTTCTCCCAGCTCCAGATCTCCTTCTTGGGCAGGAACCTCTGGGCTTCGCAGAGACTCCTTGTCATCTGCCGCGTCAAGTGGAGAGCAGGAGGAGGCACAGCCTGTGTCCTCTTCCAGCATGTGACAGCCAGGGTTCCTCCTCCGCAAGCTGACAGGATGTCCATAGATCAGGTACCAGACGAAGATGTGGGTCATCTTTAAGCGCGGCATTTTGGGTAAGAAGCCCAGGGAGCGTCCAAGGCCTGGCACTGAAAAGAAACAGATGCTGTTTCCCCTTCAGAAATCCAGAGTCAAACACCTGCTGCTATGTTTCAAACTGTAGCCCCCAAGCTCCTCCCACTAAGCCATGGCAGAGCAGAAAAGGTCTCCTGTTACCTGTAACGGGATGGTAGTTGAATTTGGCGATGCACATCTTCTCACCAACTATCTCGCTTTGGCAAGAAAAAGAGCAATTTTTCCTTTCCTTCACGGTGGTCCCAGCTCCAGGCTCCTGCTCTTTTGGATCTGGAGACATCGGTGTTTGCTGAACTTTGATCCTGAAAATTAGGAGAACAAGAGAAGCAAAATCTTGGCCTCAAAAATCTGTTGCCTGGACAGAAATTATACTACCGTCAGTGAACAGCAAGGTCGGGAGAGCTCTTGCAAGCCCATCCCCATCTATTCACAAGGGGCAGTTGGCAAGCAGCTGCTGGAGGACCCTCAAAATCTCTGCAAGCAGCGTCTGCCCAGGAACTCCATGGGGAGGGAGGAGGAGTAGGAGTCGATGACCGACCTTCTGAGCCCTCGCTTCTCTTGGGCCTCAGAAGGGTCACACCTCTACACGTGGTCACCCCCCCCCCCCAGATCCTTGAGAAAGTACCTGTTCACAGAATTTGAATTGGAAATCCGGAAACGCACTTGCTCAATGGCGCTTTTTACCAGGGGGTCACCAGGAGTCACGGATGGATCCACCACAAATTCAACCTGTCAAGAATAGAATCCACATTTATTTATTTGTGTCTACCTTTATTATTTTTACAAAACTCAAGGAAGCAAACTCATCAACATAACCTCCTCCTCCTATTTTCCCTGTAACAACAATCTTGTGAAGTGGTTTGGGCTGAGGGACCGACCCAAAGTCACTCAGCCGACCCAAAGTCACTCAGCCGGCTAACACGGGAGTAGAACTCACGGTCTCCCATCTTCTAGCCTGGTACGTTAACTAGGCCAAACTGGCTCTCTCCTCGTGAAAGAGGAGCTGCCCCGAAGGCAGAAGCAGCAGAGTTCCCTGATCTTTCCATGCTCCAGTTGAGAGAGAGCCCACAAGATGGTGGAAGGCCTCCTCAAATTTACCCCTCAGCTCCAGCTTCTGCAAGCTAAACAAGAGGGGCTGAAAGCTGCACAGAGGCAGGGCCCCCCGATGCAAGTGTGCAAATGCTCCCTGAGAGAACAGGCGGCAGGTCGGCTGCTCCCTCATTCCAAAGTCCAACTGTTTATTTGAAAAGGGAAAAAAAATCCCTTTAAAAAAATCTGAAGCACTTGACAAGAAAACTTCTGGAAGAACTGGCAGGGGCTGTGTTTGCTGAGCCCTGCATATGCAGCCTCCTTCCCTGGAATTCAGCCTTTTGGCAAGACTGTCGCTTCTGAGACTCCTCCATAAGAGTAAAACTAACCCCCCGAGGGGAAAAGAGCAGGTTCTTCCCTTGCTCTGCCTGCCCAGGAAGCGTCGCTCCCAGCACTTCAGAAAGAGAGGGCTACCTTGCGGCTGATGCCATCCTGGATAACAGTCGTGCGGAAGAGGCGCAGAAGGCCTTCCTGGGAGAGCTTCTGGACTAAGCGAACAATGGATTTCTTGCAGCACCTGGTGGCGACCCCTTCTTGTTTTTCCTGATCCATGATCATTTTCTGAAGCCTGAAAGAAGGAACCAACTGAGGATTCCTTTCTGGCAGAAGGAGAGGAGGAATCATCACAATAGCAGCTCTTCTCCTCAAGGTAGCTTATGAGGACCTGATGGGAAAGGGGTGGCACATTTGCCAAGCATTTCTGCCACCTGGCCCTGCTTGCTACCTGGCAGGCAGGCAGGCCGGTCTGCCACTCCGACTTACACAAACAAACTCTCGATCAAGCGCATATTTTGGACTGCCTCGATGATGAGGTTCCTACGTTTCAGCAGGCGGTAGGTCTCATGGGATCGCTCCATTGGCGGTGCCTGTGAGCTCTTCTCTCTCTTTTTTTCATCACAACTCTTCTAGGGCAGAGTTAGAAAACTGTCTGTAAGAAAGTCTGGTAAAAAGCCGATGAATTCAGTGGAGTCCCATCTTCAGGAGGAGAATGCCAAAGTGGGGTCCCCTGTGAAAGCTTCCCTGGAAAATAGCCACAGCACAAAAGAGAGCAAGGACAGCCAACCTGGCCCTGGACCAGTCCTCCTCAACCTCGAGTGGGTCAAAGTCTGCTCAGCTCCGCTTGTCTGTGCCCAAGGAAGCTCTTTCTGGGGCCCTTCTCCACTGTCTGAACAGGGGCTAAAGGGAGACCATTGTCCCATCCCCTGCTATATACCTTGCCTGGCTTTGCCATCACCAGCTTACAAGCCTTTGATTCTTACTTTGAGGCTTTCAGGCAGGACTTCTTCAACCACGGCTGCATCACCAGAGACAGCTTTGAAACGGGCACAGTTGGAGCAGCTGGCTTCTGACCCGAGCCAGTCCAGAGCAGAATCCCTGCCTTCCAAGTATTCCAGAGGGAGCAGAGATGATCTCTTCTTTTTAGCTGCTTTGGGAAGAAGGACACCCCGAGTGAGTGGCTTCCTCAGGCAGTTTCCACAGAGCTTTGCTGCTGAAAGTGAAGGGGAAGGGGGCCCTCCAACCATCCTCTTTGCTGAGCAAGGAACTGAATCCAAAGAAAAGAAGAAATGGATAAACAATCTGCTATTAAACATAGTTGATAACCTTTTATTTTAATATAGTCAGTCGGTCTGGGGTAGTGGAGAAGGTATTGCCCTAAAAACCAGAAGAGAGTGATTTTAAGCTTTCCTTTCGCTGGAAAGGTGACTGGGTGATTTTCAGCCAGTCATTCTCTCTCAGCCCGTCCCACCGCACAGGGTTATTGTTGTGTGTGTGTCCGGGGGGGGGGGAGGGAAGGAACGAAGTGGGAGTCTTAGGTATATTTATGATCTTATATTGACCATAACAGAAGAAAGTGCTCTGAGCAACTCCAAATTTTTAGAAAATGCTCTGAGATTTCTCTCATCTCAGTTAATATCCCGTTTCAGAGTCTGTCAATTTCCCCAGTGCCCCAAACTCAGTTTTCAATCAATGTAGAGGAAGGTTTAGACTGGTTGTGTTAAGAAGGACAGAAACAGGGGTTCCTGGCACAAGCTGATACCATAAAGACAAGACGTGGCCAGGGACACCCCAAGGGAAGATTTGGGTTTTCCTAGGGAGAATGAAAGAGTTTTGACCTTCAACACTTTTGGTGCCCTCAGCCTGGGCAACATGCAACGCCCATTCAGTACCTTTCTTTCTTGCTGACTGGCAAAGCCCACCTCCTC
This sequence comes from Crotalus tigris, assembly GCF_016545835.1. NCBI lineage: Eukaryota > Metazoa > Chordata > Lepidosauria > Squamata > Viperidae > Crotalus > Crotalus tigris. The sequence goes on from NW_024097414.1 coordinate 6,226,530, forward strand.
CTTCAAAATCAAGCCCGGGCTGGGCCTGTGCATTGCCCTTCTTCTGCCTTGCACCGTCTTTCTCTTCCTCTTCCTTCTCCAGTTCCAGGAGCACTGCCTGCCCTTCCTCCTCCTCCTCTTCCTCCTCCTCTTCTTCCTCCTCTGCCAGCGAGAGCCCTTCTCCAGGCAAAGTCTCACCAGGTGCAAAAGCTACGCTGGCCTGAGCCAACTTCTCACTCCGAGCCTTCTCTCGTTCATACTGCTGGCTCAGATCGCTCTGTTCTGCATACGTCCCTGCAATGTATTTGGTTGTCCGTTGCCTACCCTCGTCCTCCATGAACCCCTGAACAAAAAGGAGCACAGCTGTCACCTCTGTCTTGTCCTCAAAGCTCTCCAAATGTCCTTGGGAAACAGGGCAAAGCTGGCGGACAATCCTTTCCCCTGTTTTTACTGACCACAAAATGGCCTCCAGAACATTACCTTGATCACTTTGTATCTCTCCAACAAGCGACACAGCATCCGGGCTTCCAGCTTTCCCACATTCATCGCAGCTCGAAGTTCTGCCTGAGAAATACCTTTAGTCCCCCAGCTTTCAACTGTGAGGTAGAGAAAGTGAGAATGAATCAATGTGGGCTGGTAATCCTGCTCAGAACACTCTCTGTAAGAGTCAGGAGATTTGGGCAGACATGTGGCAAAATCTCTATCCCATCTGGGGTCTGGGATTAAACATTTCAGCTAGGAAGAAGGGTCCATGGCTAATTCAGAGGGTAATAACCCTGCAGGTTAACAAGGCCGGAGGTAGTTAAGTGCCAAACTCACATCGTGAGTCTGATCCGCACATGGTCATGAACCTTACTGGATAAGTTGAAAACTTCATATATTATTTGTGTTATGCTCCTGTGAAGTTACATTATATATTGCCAAGAACTGGCTGGCTTACAAACCCAATAAATAAGCAAATAAATAAGAATATCTTCAATATTCTTTGAAAATTCAAATCCAAAACAATTCAAATTGCACTTAAAAATTAAGCAAGGCTAGATTTCATTGCTTAGGCAAATTTAGCACTGAGTTGTATGGCAGACCCCAAAACTGCTCACCTATTCTCTTTTGTCTTCTATTCTTTTGGGGCCTACCATTCTGTTGGGGGGAGGGGGTGCATGGGGGATTATGTTGGTAACTTTCGCTATTGCTTGCTTTAATTATATCATTCACGTGGGCTTTTCTTCAGATCTCACCTTACACTCCCTATTGTCACTAGTCCCTAATAAAAGTTCCTTTTGAGACAATGCCTGTTTCAAGGGTGATTAGTTGAAGTGGGTCCTGACAGAATCTCTCTGCCACAATGACCAAATCACCTGTTTCCACCCTGCAACCAAGATGGCATCAGCTGAAGGGCACAGAAAAAGCAACCCAGACAATACCCACTCAGCTCATATGCTTGTGCCAGCATGTCCTTTTCGTACACAATGTCCACAGGCTGCACAGTTTTGGCAATCATTTCTTCTTCATCATCATCATGAAAGTCAGCCACCTTCTTCTGATATTCCTTCACTAGCTTTAAACAACGAACCATGACTTGTGTTCCTGAGAATGAACAAACACAAAAGGATTAAGGAATGGCTGAAGACAGTCTGCATAATCTCCCCTAATCCTGGCATCGAAGACCCAGGATTGAAGCCCAATTTAATTCTTGCTGGATGACACTGCCAAAGAAATCCAGTCCTCTCCCACCCCCAGCATCACAGCAGTGTAAGACTCTGCTTCAGCACCACTCGCTTGTTCCTGATTTCAGCATCTCCCAAAGGCACCGATGAGCCAACTCCAATGCCAAAGGGGCAAATGAGAGCAGGGGGACTCCGGCCTGTGTATTTCCTTCAACCCTGTGACTGCCTTAAAGTTTGGTTATGTCCCCCCAGGCAGATCTGAATCCTCAGGAACATCACAGGTCCCTGGGGGCTCCACCTTTTTCCTGGGCTGTCCCAAGGGACTTTCCCCTCGCTTACCCTTCTTTGTCTTGAAAGGCCTCCCATCAGAGCACACGTCCTGCAGCGGAACAGAGACCATCTTGCCCAAGTTGGCATTCAGCATGTACTGGTAGAGGCGCTTAAAGGTTTTTTCACAGAGTCCCTGCACAGCAGCATGAGGAGGAGGAGGAGGAGGAGGGCAGTGAACTCTTCAGCTAATGTGTATACTTCTCCATCAGCCAAGCTATCCCACTTGCCCAGGGTCAGTTAATTAAGATACATTCAAAGTATAGTTTTCCCACATTCATGCATTTTTGAACAAAGTAAATGAAAAGTTAATGCTATTTTTGCATTCTAGCTATATTTGTGATTTATGCCCTCTCTCTCTCTCTCTCTCTCTCTCTCTCTCTCTCTCTCTCTCTCTCTCTCTTTCTCTCAAACACACACAGACCACTCCAACGGAAATAACTTTAATTTACCAGCAGCTATTCAAAAACACCTCTCCAAGTATTTTATTACAATCCTGCCTTAATAGCAATTTAATGAAAAGCAAGGCAGAATATTCTCTGTGAGGTTCCCCAGGCAAAGAGACTGTCTGCTTTGAGAAGGTCCTGCTGTTGGTGCTGACAAAAATGTGGAATTGGCCTCCAGGGGTCCGGAAATATTCTCAACCAACTGATGAACTCCGGTTCATCCATACAAGTAAGGATCCAATAAAGAAATGAGGGAACACCTGGACAACCCTCCTCCCACCTCCACCAGTGCCTATTCAGAGCTTCATAAAAATTTGCATGAAAAACAGCCACCTCGGTTATTCAGGAAGAGAGCAACAAGCTTGCCAGTTCATCAGACAGAACAGAAAACCTGCTCCAGTAGACTAAAAGATATGCTGGGTTGTAAAATAAAACGAACTTAGTTGCAGGATACTTATAACCTTATATTTTACTCTTTCATTAACTTGTATTGAAGATGGGAATCTTGCTTTCAGTTGAGTTAGCTACCAAGAGCCTAGCAACAGCAAGGATTCAACAACTGTTTAGACTTGGAGAAATGGGGCTTGGAGTACTTTTGTGCCCATAACTTCCATGGTTTGGCAACAGGATAGGAGGCTTTTGGAAAAAAATGGAAAATGGACAGACATGTGGAATTTCGGTCAGGGAGCCTATAAAGAAATAAAATAAGGGTGCTCTTGGAGATCCTATAGCTGAACTTCCACCTTTCAGCTGAAGAAAATCCCCAGGATTCATGTGGTCTCAAAGATAGATCTCTCTAATGCTTCTGAGGCTCTGAAGAACAGGTGCCAGGTCTGAAGATTCTGCCCACTGAAGGGGCAGATCACAAGCACAGTCTTTGATTTCAAAAGCCCTTAATCTTACCAGTTCCTCCTTTATATTGCCCAGTGTTTCCATCTGACTTGGCCGGCTGCTCAGCATGCCAGAGAGCTTCTCCATAAGAATATCGTATTTGCTCCTCCTAAAACCCAAGAGGCAACAATGAGCAAACGCTATATTGCCACTGTCTTGTCTACCCTCATAAGAAAATTCACACCTTGGAAAAACCGACTGCTGCCAAGACTCGTGGCCCTCTGCTAATTTCCTCAAGGGGTTTCCGAGACCCCAAGAAGCACATTTCTGTAATAAAACAGGCATTCTCTTTCTTGAAGTATTTCCCTTAGTCAATCAATTAGTTATCAGAGGCAGAGATTCATCCCCTATCTCCAAAATGTAAAAGAAAGGAAACTCAGATCAAAAAAGCAAATCAAAAGTGGTAAAACCTTATATGAAGATTACAGACAGACTGGAAGTAGTGAAATTTGAGGCTTTCAAACATGCTCAACAGCCCGAGAGGAGCACAAATGAAAGCCCAGTGTAAACTTGCCAAGTGCATACCTGTCAATATGAAAGCGGTTGAGCAGCAGAAGAATGGAATGCTGTTGGATCCCTGAGGGCAACCTAATCACGTGGGACTGCATAGAGATCAGCCCATTTTGGATCAGGACTTTTCGATGATAGTGAAGCTTTCCAGCATCTACCCTATAAAAGAGTAGCTCCATCCATGTTTCGAACACAGCACAACAGCTAACCCCCCTCAACCCTCCTTAATAACAAAAACCGGAAAAAGTCAAACAAGAACCTACATTTCTGCATCAACGAAGTTTCTTAAATGAGCCTAAAACTTAAGATAATTGCTAAGCCAACAAAGGCGATGGTCCCTTGCCTCAAAGGTTTAACACCTACAATGAAACTGAAGCTTAGCTCAGAGCAAAGGAATTCCCTAGGCCTAGGATAATGTTCTCCCATTATTATAGCACTATTTTATGCTTCTCTCTGAAGGGAAGCATCCTCCAGGCTAAAAGAGAAGTTGCAGTCATAATTAACTTATAAAATAATAGCAAACCAAGTTAAGGTAGTATTTAATCCCTGAGATAAGTAGCTCTCCACATCTGTGGGAATATCTGTGCATAGAACCCTCCTTTCTGGCATTATAACATCAGTTAGTCCAGAATAAGCCAATTCTTACAACTTACTTAAAAGCCACACTGAGGTCTTTTTGGAGCTCCCCTTGCCAGCGAGCTCGTCCTAATCGCTCCAAAATGCAGTAGGAGAAGTCAGGAAGTTTTAAGTCTGGATCCCCTTCCCAACCTATTAGTGCCCTGTGGCGCAATACCTGGGAGGCAACCATGACCAGCCTCTCTCCCCAACTGCAAAGTAAGAAGAAGAGAGTCACTTCCAGAATCTCTAAAAGAAAAACAGCACTTTCTGTGCTCTGGCAATATTATCACCAATCTCCTGAACTGTAGGTAGACCATTTCAAGCTGAATCACACAATGCAATGACAATTCCTCCCACAGCCCACCAATTAATGAGCAACTGTTATTTTTCTTCTGGTGATCACACGTTTAAAGCCCCCCATGGGTATCTGAAGAAGCACCTATCTTCAGTTGTCTGTTCCTGTCTAATTCAATCCAGCTGAGTGGGCATACTTCAGGTTCTGTAAATTAAGAGAATATAATTTGGTGGTACCCAGAGTCTTACCTATTCCTGCCCTTTGGAATAAGCTCCCTTCAGAGATACATGTAGGGTCCTTGGTGCTCTCTGAGCTTAATTCTTTTCTTACAGACATCTCACTACCCAAACTAGGTAACATCATTAGTGCTAGCAGGGAGAGCAGTTTGCTCTTGTTTTGTATTCTAGTGGCTTGCCCTTTCAGTGTTGGTGGGAATGGTCTTGGTGATTCTTTGGTTGGGCTGTTTACTGTTAGTTTGTTTGGCGTTTCTTGCTTGGGGTATGGTTTATTTCTAAACAGGTAAACAAATAAATTGTATGTGGGTATTAAAAAATAGACGACTGCACCAATCAAACCGTACTCACTTCTCATAAGCTTCCACATATGTGCAACAGGGCTGCATGTCCTTCGTCCTGATCCTATCAGTAATGTCCAGCCTCTCTTTCAAATACTGGCAGGAGCCCTGGAGGTCCTCATCCAAAATCATATGCACCGGGTAAATGTCGCTTGATGGGACGGGATCCCGCTTGGTCTCCAATATTCCCGTCTCAAGATCGATTTCCTCATAACTGAAAACGAATAAAACCTTTTCGGCGAAACTGCTTGTGATCCGCAATTCCCCCGTTGGGAAGGTAAACCCGGAACGTTCAGCATCACGCCCCCCCCCGGCTGAGCCCGGGCCCGCCGCCCGCCTCCACAATCCTCCCTCCCCCTCCGCCGGGGCCCCAGCGCCCAGAGCAGGCCTCACCGGTCGAAGAGGCGCAGCTGCGGGCGCGGCTGCGGCAGCAAATAGAAGCGGAGCTCGGCCTGTGCAGCCAGCGTGGCCCATAGCAGCTGCCGGGCGCCCGGCTCCAGGGGCAGCGGGAAGGGCGGGACGCGGCCCGCCAGCCGGTCCCAGAGCGCGCCGGGGGTGATGCCGTCCAGCCCCTCCAGGGCCACCTCGTCCAGAGCAGCCCACAGCGCCTCCATTGCTGCCGGACGCGCGATGGGCGGCGCACAGGAAGTGACGCCTCGGCGCGTGCCCACCGAGCCGCGGCGGTAACCACGGCAACGGCCCAACAGGCGGCGGCGGCGGGCCTGGCTCGGAGGCAGCTTCGCTGGCCTAGCTGGGCCCGGCGGCCCGGAAGGGGACGGGAGGGAGCGGCAGCGGTTGTCGCGGAGACCCGGCCGGCCCGCCCGCCGCCTGCAGCCCCGAGCTAGCGGAAGGCGCTCACCAGGCTTCGCCTTGCAGGCGCCCGTAACCCGGGGCCATGGTGACCGACTTCGACGAGAAGCACGACGAGCACTTGGTGCTACTGCAGCAGAGGAACAGGTGAGCCGCCCGCGGGAGGGCCGGGGTTGGGCTGGGGCATCCGCCTGCCGGCCGTCGCAAACAACAGCCCGTGTTTTCGGTTCCAGGACCCTGAAGGCCCTGGAGAGGAAGGACCCTCTGCAGCTCCGGCTGAAACAGCTGGAGCAGGGCTTCACTTTGTACGTGAACGGCGCCAACTCGGAGGCGAGCCGCGGCCGCAAAGTCAGCCCTCCGGCCCTGCTCGGGAGCGGCGGCGCGCGAACCGTCAGGGCGAACCGTGAGTTCGTTTCCGGTCGCGACCATCCAGAGATCAGCGTCGCCTCTGGTTGAGGTTCCTCGATCTGGGAATTTTTTAACATGAAAAGCAGGAGTTTTATACAGTAAATAAGAAATTTGATACGTAACATCAAATCTGAGAAAACGTCATATATTGCCTTGAGTGCAGACGGTTTTATTTGTCTGTTTGTTTGTATATTTATTTATTTATGGAAGGCCGGAAATAAGCCATGAGTTAATAATTTCCCAGTTCGGGTGAATGTTTCCTTCGCTTGCAGTAAATCCCACAGACTTTCCTCAGCTTGTTTCAGTTTCCATTTTCAGTCATGAGGTTCGTGGTAGGAATACCATCTGTGTGAATTGTGAAAGTTGGCATAGGTGATGGCTTTTTCCCTCTGGTAGCTTCCAGAGCTCCCCTTCTTGGAAAAGGGCTTAAAAAGTAAGAGGAAGCAGCAGCAGAATAATTGCTGTCATTGAGCTATTATATACACCAGGATGGGTACTAATCCTTTGAACTTCAGCATAGACCTTTGGGACTATATGATGCATATGCCTTGCTTCGTTACAGTGTATATTTATATAAATATAAATATATAGAAAAACGAACACCAGGATAAAAATAAACAGGACCGTTTAATATAAACAAGCCTGTAAGTAAAAGAGTTATTGAGCTTTCATCAGCCAAATTCTGACGTCATCAGAGTTAGAATGCCACGTGAGGAAATGTAGTGCCTTTATACAAATTTTGGTGTGTTTACACCTGGAATAGCATTCTGGTTGCTAAATTTAACAGCATACAAAAATGTTCCCCCAAATGGTGGTTTATTGACCAGACTCTATGATTGGGGCAGCATAGAAATAATGATAATAAACTAAATCCATCCGCTATGCAGGGTGTCTGGATTTTGACCCTTTTACTCATACTATTCCCCATTTCCTTTCAGCTGTGAGTACCAAAGACCTTTTAAAACAAGGAGAGCAGCAAGAGAGGAGCATCCAAAGTGCCCCTAGTAAAATCCAACGCCGGGAGTGGCTCCAGGTATGAAAAAGAAGAGTGAGCATTAGAGTTCCCATCCTGGTATCTTTTTGGATTACAGTAGCATGCAACAAATGTAAATAAATGAAGTGATGTGTTAAGTATGCAGCATTCTTCAATTTGCTCATAGGGCATTGTAAGACTCTTAAGGTTAGAAGTCCAGTCATAGACAAGACATAAAACAGGAGCACTGAAAACAAATATCGGTTGGAAAACATAAAAGTGATCCTAAAATAAAAACAAGGACAGAGTTATGGAGCCAGTCAGGATCAGGTCTGATTATAACAGTTCCTGACATGTGATGGCTGCAGCTCTAAAAACAATTTATTCCTCAAGGCTGTAATAGTAATGTATTGTGTACTGATTTTTCTCAATCTTTCAGAAAGCTGTGCAGATCAAGACAGAAACTGGATCTAAGCTCTACATTGCTCCTCCTTGCGAGTATTCCGAGGATTTTGAATCTGATGAAAGTTTAGATTTGCAGACAACTGAGTATGAAGAGAATGGTACTTCCCAGGTAAATAGATCTGTTGGATCAATCACCAGCACAGGAATTTGGAAGCATTCTGTCCTTCCCCCTAGAAAACAACCTTGGGCAAAATAGCCCTGCTCCTTGTGGCTTTCAAGACCACGTCAGAAAGATAGAGCAGAAGGATATGGAGGGCATCTTGCAGATCAGATCAAAGGCATATTTTTTCAGGCTCCCCAGCCCAGCGGTTGGCATTCAGATTCTCATCTGGGTGGGTTTAACTAGCCATCCTGAATAACTATCTTTAGCAACCTCTCTGTCTGTTCTAGTTGGCAGCCGTTGTCACAACTTCCATATTTTAACTATGGTTAGGTAAGGGCATGAGAAGTTTTTGGGTTCTTATATTCCAGAATAAGAAAACTACCTCTTTTTAACTGTCCTCATCACACAGATTTTGTATCATTTTTCCTTTTAATTTTTTTTATGTATGACATTGCAACTAAACTATTTGATATCTGTGCTTTTTTCTCAGTTCATTTGGTAATTGGTGATAATTAAGTTTGAAGTTATGAATGCAGATTTCATCCATTTACATTTAAATCCAGATTTTACTTTAAATCAGATGTTTTCTTCAAAGCAGAAGAAATCCTGTTTAAAGAAGTTAAGACAAAATAATTTTGAGCTGTCTGCATTGATTGCGGTGATTGGCAGTGGCCCTCCCAAGTCTTCCTCCAGTAATATCTGGAGATGTTGGAGTGATGTCTGAGCTCCTTCTCTTTATGCCAGGAACTCCGACAAAGCTTGGAGTTGGCCAGGAGCCAAAAACAGGTGAAAGGGGAATGTTCTTCCGAGGATTCTGACTCCATCGAGGAGGAGGTTCCCACTGAAGCCCCTGAGAAGAAAGAACCTGCAGCACGTCTGGGAGGGGCTGCTGTGCCGGTTCTTGCCAAAGCAGCTCTCTCTCCTCTGTCTGGCACAGGCTCTGCTCTGGCCACTGGGCTTTTCACGTTGGAATTCAAGCCAAACTGCCCAGGTAGGCCCACTTATGACCGAGGTGGAGAGTTACTAATTTTGTTTGTCCTCTTTGTGATGAAGATTCGAAGTCTCTTCTTTAAGTATTTCTTTCTCTTTTTCTTATTTGTTCTTTTCTTTTTTCCTTTGCACTTTTTATTCTCCCTTTGCTTTTTTGTTTTTGTCTTTTGAGAGCTTAACTGTATATTGTCTTTTACCATTGTTATTGACTCTTCATTAAAAAGTATTTTAAAATTTGCCTGGATAAATCCAGTACCGTGCTGACTGTTTTTTATTTTCAGAATCAAAGAGTGCATTGGCTGGCTTGGCCCTGAAGGAATCCTCAAAAGAAAGGGTCCTTATGTGCCCGATAAACAAGGGCAGAGATTGCCTTTGAGTGTAATTCTAGCCCCTGGTCTTAAAGACAGCCTGAGAAGGCTGTGCTGGATGCTGACTGCCTTTAGAATAAGTTCCTGGTATTGGTATCTGCTCTTCCTGCAGGCATTAAGAAGGAGCAAACTCTCTCTGCAAAAAGGAAGGGCACTGCTGAACCCTACATTCCCGTCAAGCCCATAAGTTCGGTGGCTGCAGGTCGTCGGTGCCTGGAAGAGCAGGAAGGAACCACCTCCAGTAAGAGAGAGATGGTTTCTAAGTGGCCCCCTTAAGAGCTTGACAGGCATACAGAAGCTGCAGTGGTGAAAGGCAGTAGAAATGTGCCTGTCATTTCTCTTCTCTGAACAAGGCCATGCTCAGAATAATTCTGTGTGTTGACATTCATGTTAGTTCTCTGATGCTTGTAGCCCCTGGAGACCTCCTTGGCTAGGCAAAAAGCTCTCTCTTCTGGGCAGAAAGAGAGGATTGCGCCTAGCATGATTCTCTGGATTGGGATGGCAGATTTCCTTAGATGTCGATGTCAGGCCTTAGGGTGACAGTTGTGTTTTAGAACATTGGTTTGAGAATATGCCTTTAGCCAGCCAAGTGTCCTACTTTACTCAATTTTCTTCCTGTTAATTAGCATTTTGATCTCTACTGTTTCTTTCCTTTGCCTGTCACTCTCCTTATTTTTCTTGGTGCATAAATATAGTTCAGCATCAACATCACTGAAATGTTTCTTTATTCATTCTGTTTTTCACACCACCTTAATTCTTCTTTAGTAAAGCTGTTCCCACATTCAGCCTTTACATTTGCCCACTACAGCCTGTTGAACACTTACATTCACCACCTTAATTCTTCTGCTACTCTTGAAATATTGCTGCCCAGAATCATCAGGTTTTGCTTGGCCCATTCTATGAGAGTAACACAGGAGGCTTCGTACGGTCTTTGGATGCCACACCTTCTCACTTGGTGGGATCTTGTTAGCCTTGGCTGGAACCAGGGACCAACTCCTTCCCAGAAGACTGCATTATTTCTCTGACGTCCATTTGGGCTGCCACTAAGTTTTGCTCTTTTTAGTCTCTATGCTATCTAGGAACTTCCACTCCTATGACTCGAGAATCTTACCACGGGGATGTTTCAGGCCCAACTTGCTTCCCTCTGACTAAGGGTTCAAAAAAATATTTTCTGCTTCTTTTGGACATTAGGACCAAGAAGCCGATCAGAAAGACCACTCTCAGCTGTTCGGAAAAATGTGTGTGAGAAGAAGGATCCAGCAAATGCTGCTTCCATTGTCCTCAAAGCTATGCGAGCAGAAAATGAGACACTACGAAAGGAGCTGCTCTGTAGGCAGCTGGAGGTCTCCACAGAGGTCAGTAGCACAGGGGACGTGTCTTATTCAAAGACAGCCACAGCAGGTGGCTGGGCATAGACTTCCCTGCTCCATCTGGCCTCTGCTATGGAAGCTGACTATTTGGCTACCGCACAGAGGGATCTGACAGGATCAGGATGTTCTTCCAAAATGTTGCTTTGCAACCATTTGCCTTGAAATGGACCATGTGCTCTGTCCAACGTTAAAGAAAGGCTTTCTTTTCCTTGGCTTCCTAGAATTTTTTTTTCATATGAAATAGAAACTGGTTTTCTTAGGAAGAATTACCTGTCTCCTTTTTGTAGTCTATTATTTAACATTTTAGAAGCTGTTAGGAAGAGAGTAGTAACTTTCAAAGAAGAGAAGTCCTCATGCTTGCCTGGAGGTGAGGCTGAATTATAACTCTTTTCCATTCCTGAAAAGGAAGCTCCTGTGTGTACAAGCAATCAATTCTTGTGTAGCCGTGGCAGAATCTTATTAAAAATTGACCATGCTAATGTTTGTAGAATCGCTGTCCAGATTCATCTACTTGGTGATTGTGGTTTGTGAAAGGAAGGACAGATAGAATATTCTCTGCCAAGAGTCCTTGAGAGGGATGTTGACTGCTTGAATAGGGTGTGGGAGTTCAGCATATATACTGACCTCCCAATTCAGACCAGTCCCCAGCTTCATTGTCTGGAGAGTGAAGTTCTCTTGTGAGTTTGTTCTTATTTCCCTTCTGTGCAGTCACTGCTGGCTTCTGGTTCTGCAACAGTGGACGTTCCTCCAGAACAGCAGGAGGATGCAGTTATCTCCACAGCCCTGGAACAAACTGGACTTCTGGAAAACAGGTGGCAGTTTTGAATCCTTTGAGTCCATTCTCAGGTGCAATATACTTTTATCTCTGCATGGGGATGCCCAATGGACTCCTCTGCTAGTTCTGCTCTCCATTGCATCTGATTACTAGGACATGCGGAAGGCAACATGGGCACAAGTATCTTCATCTGCAAAGGGTGTCTGTGAAGGCCGTAGGTTGGGGTATGGGATGGCAAAAGGTGATTTGGAGACTGAGCTAGGTTCTTCATAAAAATTTGAGACGTCAGTATTTTCATAATGGTGAACCTTGTGCTCTGAGCAACACAAGAAACAGCATCTCAGCTTACTGGTTCTTGGTTTATATTCAATATTCTGCAAACTTGCAGTAGTATTCTTTATCAATAAAACTAATGGCATATTTTCTACTTTGGGTTGCTGATGGCTCATGTCTGGGCATTAAGGCTCGAGCCATTTAATAAGAAAGGCAGGGCTGGATTGTTCACAGCTATCAGTACTGCTACCTCATCTTCCACCTTCACATCTTTGTCTTGAGAGTTTCCAAGTGTCTGAATGAGTTCAAATCAATAGCCCTTCTGGGTCCAGAGAAAAAAGCACTGACTTTGCTGCTTGTTTTCCTGTGGTCTCTTCAATGTTTAGGCAACAGAAGAAATTTCTCAAAGCTCTGCAAAAGACCGAGACTCTATCCGTCTGCCATGGCCCTGCAGCTTTGGGCTTTGGACAGCTGGAGCTTCCTGTTCTGGTAGGAAGCAAGTCACAATTTTGAACTGTAGTTTCCTCATCTTCATCCCAATTGTGTTACTTAGCAAGGATGGTTGGATGGTCCTGAAGAGGATGTGAATTCCAGATAGTTTTCCTCTGCAAAACGGGACATTCCAGCACATCATACATAGACTATGAGAGCAGAAATGTGGAGTTGGAATACTTATGTTCCGTGCCTGGTGTTGGACTAAAGGGGAAGGCTTGCTTGAGCCATGGGTCACCCCCTACACAAGAAGCCAGACAGGATCCATCTGGGCCCCTCCAGGTCTCTTTGGCACTGTCATGCGTGTCATGTTCAGGTCAATTTGAGATCAGGATTCTGAATTTTTCTTTTTAGGACTATGTGGGATTGGAAAAGGAGGTCCGGGATGCCATCTATATCACTATAGAGATCCTCTCCAACTGGGGAGACGTGTCCCGTGTGGGTCTGACAGAAGTGGAGTTCTTTGACTTGAATTTTGAGAGAGTGTTTGTGTCACCTCACGATGTGGACATTCGGCATGCAGATCCACCTGGAGAGCTGAGCTGCTTAGTTAACCAAAGCACAAATGTAAGCCTCCAATTGTTGATTTTCAAGGAACAGCAGACATAATTTTGCACGTTTATTTAATTTCTATGGCCATTCATCTCAACCAAGTGAATCTGCCCCAGGGGTTCTTTATTTCTAAAACAGCTGGTGTTCAAGTTGGAGCTGTGCAAAAGTGTTCCTGGGTTCTTGCACAGCTTTCCACCCCTTGGTGGGATGTTGGGTTCTGTTTCTTCTCAGGGCTGTGATGGCCATGGTTAATTTGGAACTAAAGCTGCTGGCTTTGCTAGCTGTTGCAAAGGACCAAACCTACTCCACTCACCTCAATCGAGTTCCAGGGCCTGTGGATTGCACATCAGCTGTGAGCTCAGCAATCAGTTTTAATAACAAGCATAAGAACTACAGTAAATAGAGGAGACAGAAACAACCTATCTTCTCACGTAGAGTTGTAGTTGTATGATAAAAAGTATGATAAAATTTTGAACTGACATCTTCTACAGCGGTGAGACTAGGAACTTTTTTTAGACTTACTGATTCCTTCCTAAGAGAGAGGAGGTGATCAGATATGTCAGCCCCTGCTAATTCTCACTGGTAGCCCCTTGGTATTCTAACTAGCACTAAAGCGGATTAGGCTGAGCAGGTCAGCCTTGGAACCGGCCTCGCACTTTCAAGCAGACTCTGCTTGCTCAAAGACAGAAGAAGCCAGAGGAAGCACACAGCTTTTCGTCTCGCTGGCTTCTTTCAGGGCCCCCAGAGCCAGTGCTGTGCTTTGCTCCAGGGTGATGGGCCAACCATCAGTTTCCTTGTGTTATAGGTCCCCAGAGAGGTTCTCCCCTGGTCATGCCTCTTCCAGCCTCCAGTGCAGCTGTACTTCATTGTCCGAAATACCAGCCTCTCAGGAGACTTTGGACTATCTAGAATCAGGATCTGGAATTACAGCCCAGCCATTCATGGTGTAAGTGACTGCTCTGGCATCTGAGCTTTGGCTTTTCATACTTAGTAGAAGCTAGCGTGTTCTAGAACAGGAGAAGGGAGGGGGGCAAGCAGCCACAACTGTGTTAACTGTTTTATTTGGCTTAATTCTAACATGAGGTTGACATTATTCTATTTTGGAAGCAAGGCTGAAACGTTATGTTGCTGCTGGAAATGTTTGGCAATGGAATGTTTTTGTACAATGGGATCTGTTCACATGCCACCCTCCTTCATGCTTGGCTCTTTTAGAAGCCTTCTCCTTCAATTTGGGAACTCCAGCTGGCCCAAGAGCGACACTGATGACATGCTATGCCTATTTGTAGAGGGAGCAAGGTTATTTTAGGAGCCACAGCCAAATCCCCTAGGAGACATTTCTGCTTCCCTGATTCTGATATATTTTGCAGAGGGAGCTGCTTTGTTTGCTTTGGCTCCAGGTAGTGAGGCAAATAGGATTTTCCGAGCTGGATTAGAGAGAAGCAAATCCTGATCCTTTAGGACTTGTCCTCAGCTGTGCGCTTAGCAAGAGGTGTATATATGTGTATACCCTTGTACCAAATAACCTGCTCATGGAATTGTCATGTGATTTTCCAAGGTTTGTAAATAGCATTTGAATTAGAAGCACCCATTTGACTTCTTCAGCTCAGTCTTGCACCTTTGTGGCTGATGACTGACCTTTCCAGATGTGTTGAGAAGAGAGCCTATCTTTAGAGAGGTCGTTCCTTGGGCAGCAAGTGGGAAGCCCTATTCTGAGGAAACAGGGAAGGTCAATGGAACACCAAAAAAGGGAGGGAGGTCAATTGCTCAACCCAGAATGAAATGCTTTGTGGGGAAAATCCAGGCGACTGTCCCCGAGCAGAGTTTAACATGCCATCCTAAACTATGTTCAACCCAAAATGGATTCTCCGTTCTGTCATATTAGGAGAAAAGGCTGTGCTAGTCAGATTGATTCTTACAGTGCAGCCCCCAAAACAAATCACCTTATTCCTGCTCAGAGTTATCTGTGCCAGCCAGGGCAGAGCCAAAAGTGGATGGGTTCACCATTTTACTTTTTTCTGCCATTCTCCTTTTCTGAACAAAGAACTTGGAGGAGCAGCTTTGGGTGAGAACATGGGAAGCAGAAGGTTGCCCCACTACCGAAGGTTATAAATGAGACATAGCCATGTTGCCGTCTTCCAGGACCCATCCCAAATTCAAAGCCAGGTGAGCACCTGAAGGAAGACCATCCATTTTTCAACCCAATTCCTCTGCATATTGTACATTTAATTCCTGAGATCTCAGCAGGGGCCTCTTCAGTTTTTTACCAATTAGAAACATGTACATTAGAATCTGGAGGTTTTCAGGAAGGTTGGCTTTTGCTTGCCCATCTGAGCGTCTTTCTTTGTCTCATCAGGATCTGAATATTGGAGCGAGAAATATCATTGTATACGTTGATGGGTGTCTAATCTTTGCTGGGGAGCTGCAGAAGGGCTGTTTGGCTCATGATTCTAATGGCAATGGCTGCACCTCCATTGATCTCCCAACAAACCTTCCCCTTTCTCTAAATGGAAAAGTAGACAAGAATTGGTCTTCTGCAAATCTGAGAGAGGAGCTTGACAAGCTGCTGCTGTTCAGTTGGGAGAAGCCTTCCATAAAAGAAGACTGCCTTGAGGAAAAAGAGAGAACCAGTTATCCTGACCAATGGGAAAAGTCTCTCCAGCCCAACCCAAACATCAACAGCCTTGTCTCATTGGAGACCGCAAGGTGTGTCTCCCCTGAGGATGACAGTTCCCTGAGTGAGAAAACGGAAGAATGTTCTCAGTCAGCCAATTTTACTTCCCCTGATATTTTGACCTCCCCTGAAGCAAAGGGGGAGATGCAAGTTAGCTCTGGGAAGCAAAAACTGCCTCCTTTGGGATTACAAGTCCAGCTGCCTTCAGAGAGCATCAAGAGAGGCTGTCCCCATCTCTCTCCAACTGAGGAAGAGCAGCCCAACAAGGAGGCCCCCGAGGCAGACGAGAGACCCTCGGAGGAGACCCAGGGGTCCATCCCTGATCTGGGCCCCTGGAAACCACTCCTTTATCAACCCAGTGGTCCAACCAAGCTGCTTCCCCCTGACCAAGACCTTAAAGACAGAGAGAAGGAAGAATTCAGCCACCCCTTATCTACGGAGGAAGCTGCACTTGACAAAGGTAAGAGCTGATGACCACCAGTCAAATTCTCTCAGATCTTCTAGAGATTGTCTGGTTACCCAATTTTGAGCAGAATCTGATCTTCCCGTGCTGTTCTTTAGTTCTTTGAATATTGTGTTGAGCTGAAGAATTCATAAATGTTACTGGCTATTTGCTGCTTTCATTTTATTTCTACATTTTGTTTAAAAGGTGCCTCCCCTTCATCATCTGACACTAATTTCTCTCTTTCAGAGGAGCCCTTCCCAGCCAAGGGTAGCACGAGGCCCTCAAGAGCCAAGTGGGGCACTTCTCAGGAGCACATGCTGCAGGAATCTTGGAATTCGTTGTTGAAATTCAATCATTTGCATCATGGCCGAATATCCAATATGGATTTCCAAGGTGACATTTTTGATGAGTTTCTCCATCAGCAGAAAATTAGCCGGCAAGAAGCTCAGAAGCTCAGAATAAAGGACCAGACACGGGAGCTGCTAGCACAGAAGAAGGACGACAACTGCTTAGACTTGGAGGATGAGAGCGAATTTAAAATCCCCATCTTACCTCACGGTCAGCACTTAAAACTTGATATCAGGTCAACCTGGGGAGACAGGCATTATGTTGGTCTGAATGGACTTGAGCTGTTTAGCTCAAAAGGTGAGCCCATCCAGATTGTAAAAATCACAGCCAGCCCACCCGATATCAACATCTTGGCTGCGTATGGCAAAGACCCCCGGATTGTAACTAATCTGCTGGATGGAGTGAACCGGACACAGGATGACATGCACCTCTGGCTGGCTCCCTTCACTCCAGGAAAGTCCCACTGTGTTTGCCTGGACTTTGCAAAGTCATGTGAAGTAGCCATGATTCGCATCTGGAATTACAACAAGTCTCGCATCCATTCTTTTCGGGGGGTGAAGGACCTCTCTATTCTCCTGGATGAATGCTGCATTTTCCAAGGAGAAATTGCCAAGGCTTCAGGGACACTCACTGGAGGTAGGGGGCAAACTGTCTCTGATTTTTAAACTTGCCTTTTCAAAGAGGGAGGGGCAGTGGCTGGTAGATCTTGGCTCTGGTCATCCAACTAGCCAGCCTTTCTTCTTCCCTCTGTTAATTATACAAGAGAAGTAGACTTTTCATCAAAGCCAATAGTAAGCTGGGAGAACAACCTTACTCAGCCTTTCTGGTTTTGTTTGCCGGGTATTCCAGTATTTGGCTTTTGTATTCACGGTTGCCTGGTGTAAGAATCTTGGATGCTCTGTGGCTTTGTCCACTCATACGGGAAGCCAGGGCCATCTGACAGGGCCAGATATAAGACAAATAAGTCCAAATAAATGAAGCTGTAACAAGTTGGTAGAATCCAGCCAAAGCATATATTAGTCCTAGACCCGACAGGACCTCTGCAGAAGGCAGGTTCATTTAGAACTCTAACCTGGTGCCCGCATCCTAACTTTTTCCTTATAGCCTTTTTCTCTTTATTGCAGACACAGGCTTCTGACTTCAGTTAGCTGGATCAAGGCAATACCTTAATACAAATTTAGGATTTTCATTTGTGGATATTAACTCCTTCCTTGCATGAACTTTACTGCCAGGAAGGGGAAGGGAGAGGGAGGAGCTGTTAATCTTGTGGATAGTGTCACCATGAAGTTCAAATGTTTCAGGTCCAGAGCAATTTGGAGACACCATCCTGTTCACGACAGATGAGGACATTCTGGAGGCCATTTACTGTTACGACGAGTCCTGCGAGGAGGAAATTGAGAGTAGGAACAGCTTGGGCTACGAGGAGGAGCTGAAGAGGCCGAGAACAGCTGACGGAGATGAGAGGCCCTTCACTCAGGCGGGTTCCAGGACAGAAAACAAGCCGGTGAGAGTTCCCGCTGTGAAAGGGGCCTTTCTCTGGGAACTAAGATGAGGGCACAACTACAGTGGCTTTAAGAGGGCTTTGAAAATGTCCTATTCTGGTGCTTAATTGAAATACTTTTCTGGAATTGACCGCTTGAGATGTTTGTATTTTATTCCAACTACTTACATTTCTCAGGACTCTGAGAGGAGTCTGCTGTATTTCTCAGAATGTTTCTACTGCAATCAAAAGAAATTGATTGATTTTGTTCTGACTTGCCCCTTGATTATCCAAACTTTTTTAGAGTCAGGAGCAAATTGCAGGGTCAGATTCCTTCTCCGAGGTCGTGACAAGCAAAGAACCTGGAATCTATTCTGGAAAATGTACGTCCTCTCTTCCCATCTTCATTGTCTTCTGAACGGGGGTGCTTGTGTGGATGGGTTCTTCACTCAATGTTCTGTTGATTTCTAGGCGCAGGGACCCTTTTAAAGAAAAGTTCAATATTTTAATGAAAGAAGAATCATTGACTAATGGTTATAATAGCTATATATACTCTCACACCAGAGGGAGGATGTTCCACAGGGTGTGTGCCCATCTCCTGGGTCTCTCCAGGCATTATTCCTTAGCAGACGGGACCCGGGGCGTGCCTCTTCTGCCAGAACTGATGGGGCTGGCGGAAGTAATCGGGAAGAGGCGCTCCCTCAGGTAACTCAGTCCTATGCCACAAATGGCTTTAAAGGTCCAAAGCAGCACCTTGAATTGGAACCGACAACCAGTGTAGCTTGCGGAGCAGACAAAGAAGAACATGTGCTCTTTCTCTCAGACAGAGGCTGGGCCAAGTGTGGTGGTTTTGGGGGGAGGTCTTGTTCCATGCCAAAAACTGTAGAGCCCCAGGGCCTAGTATGACATCGGCACCCTGGAATGCTCTTCCCTCTGAAACCTGTCACTTTTGCACCTATGATTGCAGAGAGACTCTCCTGTTTACTTAGCCCTTCTCTGAACGAATGCTGCAGGACTTAAAATACTATTTTTCATATTTTGAATGTTTTTGTTAATTGCTAACTGTTCTAAGATTTTTAATCACAAATATAGCACACAAATGTATGCCTCTAGTAGCTCAGCCCTGCTTTTCTCTGGTACTGGATTCCTCCTGGTTGGTTGCAGTCAGCCAGATGTTTAGACTGGATTTGGCATTTTTGTCCATCTATCAAGTCCTTCCAAGGACCTGGGATAGGCAGATGTTGTTCAGTGGTATTAAAGGTATCGTCATAGGATGTTCCAAGCAGAGGGGCGGGGAGCAACCGTCTAGTTCCTTGTTGTGCTACAGTTTGTTCTTGTGGTAAGATTAATGTCTGCTCGGAAGCTGATCCTGTGCCTCCTCTATCTCCTTTCAGGCCTGCTGCTGAATTTTACTGCTTCTTGGGGCGATTCACATTACCTTGGACTGACAGGGCTCGAAGTGGTTGGAAAGGATGGCCAAGCAATCCCATTCTCTGTGGATCAGCTCTCTGCTTCCCCTCAGGATCTCAACGATCTTGTGGAGTATGTGGATGATTCAAGGACCTTAGATAAGTGAGCATCGTTCAAGAGACGGGAAGCTTATGCAGAAGGCAGATGTAGGCTGCTACTGATAGTGTTTCAGGATGATGTTGTCTATTGTGGTTCTCCAGAAAA
This sequence comes from Crotalus tigris, assembly GCF_016545835.1. Classification (NCBI taxonomy): domain Eukaryota; kingdom Metazoa; phylum Chordata; class Lepidosauria; order Squamata; family Viperidae; genus Crotalus; species Crotalus tigris. The sequence continues at coordinate 6,246,034 of NW_024097414.1, forward strand.
TCTCCAGCTCCCAGGAACCTTGATAATTGAAAACTAGTGGAGATTTCCTGACCGTGGCATAGGAAGGGTGGTACATTCCCTCCAGGCAGGAAGGACAGTCCCAGGGCCCAGGGTTTTGCAGTCAGCTAAAAAGTGATCATAACGGAAGAGAGGTTGAAATGCTATTGATTGCAAAGCAAGTGGCCTGGCATATACATTTCTGCAATAAATGTGTACGTATCCAAATTCCCTTCCCAGCCAATTCCTGTGCTTCCTCCTAGATTGATTGATGGAAAAAACATCACTATGGAAGATACCCACATGTGGCTCATTCCCTTTTGCCCTGGAGAAGATCACCTGGTAACCATCCATTTCACCCAAGTAGAAAACATCGCAGGGCTTCGCATCTGGAACTATAATAAATCTCCTGAGGACACCTATCGAGGGGTAAGGCCCAGTGCAGAACTCTCCAGGAAACGCCAGGCAGACAAAGACAGGAGCCAGCTCCCCCGGCAGAAGGTTCTCTGTCCTTCCGTGCAGTTCCCACCTCTTTGCTCTGCTCAACCTTTGGGTAGCATGCTGGGAGGTAAAGTGGCGGGTGAGGGAGCTCGCTTTTACTAGTCTTGATAGCAGGTGACTCCAGTTCCTCAGTGGATACCGTTTCCTGGTTTTCTGCTTTTCCCCAGGCAAAGATGGTCCATGTGTGGTTGGATGGCTGCTGCATCTCCCCCCCTGGGGGCTTTCTTATTCGAAAAGGACCAGGCAACTGCCACTTTGACTTTGCTCAAGAGATCCTCTTCATCAACTACCTTGTGGGCCCCACAGTTGCTCCTGCACGTGAGCGGTGAGTTTGGGCAACCGATTGTTCCACTGGATGATAACTGTCATTTCAAAATGGCTTTTGTAGCTAGTAATGATGGCATCTCACAGTGCTGTGACAGTCTCCATCCTCACTGGACAGGAGCGAAGTGAAGAAGAGGGAGCAAGGCAGCATGGAGTATGAAGCACCACTAATGCCATGTGGGTGTATCCTTCTATGTGGAGTTGGCTTTGGCCTTCGGTTGTACTTCTGGGCTGGAGGATGCTGGGGGCTCGGGGCTCTCTGCAGGCTGCCCTCCTAAAAGTGGTGCCCTATTTGATTCCCAGCTTCCCTGGGTGCCCAGCTGCTTCTCCTTGCCAGACCCCTCACTGCAGACATCATAGCCCTTGTTTTCCACAAGGCTGGCTTTTAGGGTCTTTCCACCTGCTTGCAGATACCCAAGGAATAAAAGTCGGCTGGAAGTATTTTAACAAAGACATATTTTCTCAATAACCTCCATCAGTCATCTTCCAGTTACAGCTACTCACAAGTTGGGGAGATCCATATTACATCGGTTTGAACGGGCTGGACCTGTATAATGAACACGGGGAGAAGATTCTTTTAAATCAGAACAGTATCCTTTCTGCCATGTAGACAGGACCATTTCTGAGGGTGCCTCCCTCCCCTGGAGCTCACAGCCAAGCCAGAGAAAGCTGGCCAGAGCAGGGCCCCTGCAGGCCCAGGGGAGCATGGTCTTCCTGCCTGCTGCCAGCTGCTCCTGCCATGATTCTTTTATGGTGCAGCTGGAGTTTTCTCTTTCTCTGCCTTCAAAGGCTTCTCTTCAGATTGAAGGAGACCCAAGCAGGACCCCCAGCCTTGTTTGCTCCTGCGGATGTCTCAGAAGCTGTGGGGCTTTGCAGCACAACGGGGCTGGGAGACCATCTAGGCCAGATGCTCTCCTTGATGAATGCCCTTTTTCAGACATTGCAGCTTTTCCAGACAGCGTCAATGTCCTGGAGGGAGTATATGGAGATATTCGAACACCAGACAAACTCATTGACGGTGTAAATCACAGCACTGATGGAAGGCACATGTGGCTCACACCAATTCTGCCAGGGCTGGTACGCTTCCCTCTTGCATGCTGTCATATGCACTGACTGTCTGGAAAACCAGGTGAACAGCTGCCCCAACAGCTGATGGATGAGCCTCTAATTGCCTTATTTGGATGCTTCCTCTGGGTTTTGTGGAAGAAGCATTTCAGGGCTTGAAAAATTACTATATCCTCTTTTGGGGTCGTCTTTAAGGGGAAAAGAGATTGGTTACATAGTCAGCCAGATGTTTAGACTGGATTTGGCATGTTTGTCCATCTATTGAGTCCTTCCTAAGGACCTGTGATTGGCAGATGTTCTTTGATGGTGTTAAAGGTGTCAGCTCAGGATGTCTGATGTTCCAATTGCCTTTTGCAATTTTGTCATTGCCACAATGGTATTCAAGAGGTGCTTCAGATGTTCTGGGATTGGACCCTCTCACTATCTTTGTTTTCTTTTGCTACAGATGTTTTACTTCTATTTGTGGGCATTTATACTTTGTAATTTTCTCCAGCTCTTTTTCTTCTATTCTACTGTTTCCAGGTATTGCAATGTCCACTGTTATTGTCTTGGTACGTATGTATGTATGTATGTATGGAGGGATGGATGGATGGAGGAATGTATGGGTGGATGGATGGATAGATGGTTTCTTCCTCTGAGTAAAGAAGTTTGCTCTCGCCCCCATACTTGGTTTGTTTACTTGTTATGTGATGTCCTGGGCAGCAGCATTTTTCTTTTTCTTTCACTAACAGGGGAGGAGGAAGAGCATTGATCCACATCCAGTTTCACAGCCCAGAGTAACTTTAATCTGTTAATCAGATTTAGTTTCAAACATGTACAAAACAGTTCTGACTGGAGTTAAGATAGTCCTCACTGAGATTTCTCTAAAAGAATTTCTTCTCTGCTTCATTCCTGGTGGTAGGTGAATCGAGTTTACATTATCTTTGACTTGCCAACTACCATTTCCATGATCAAGCTATGGAATTATGCAAAAACTCCCCAGAGAGGAGTCAAGGAATTTGGAGTAAGTACCTGTTTACAAACTATCTCATCCTGAATCTCTAATTCAGCATTCATGCAGAGAGAGAAGACTCCTGAAGCAGCAGGGCTTAAAATGGGGGCTGGAAGTTGGGGGGGGGGCAGAAGGCAGATGTATCCATCTTTTTCTCCCTTTGGGGTACAAGCCTCCTGCCTGGGTTGGGGACTAAGTGCACCACTGGCCTCTTGCAGAAGGTGCAAATTCATTTCTATGTGATTATCAGATCCTTCAACTTTTTACCCCCTCTTTTTGGGACTCAGCTCCTTGTGGATGATTTGCTGGTATACAACGGCATTCTCGATATGGTGAGCCATCTGGTCCCTGGCATTCTTCCTACTTGTGACCCTGTCGTTCCCCATCATACTTTCCTCTTTACAGAGGACGAGAAGATCTGCTGGCAGGAGAGGAGCACCATGGTTAGGTGTGTGGGTACATTTGTAACTCTTTCTCTAGGGAGCAGGTGATAATTTTCCTCTGATCATTTTCAACTTACTTTTAATCCTGAGTAATATTAGACGTCAGTAACAAAAAAAAATTCTGCCTATGTTTTATCTAACGTTGGTTAGATAAAAGCAAACAATAAATAAGTATCTAATTAGACAAGCATGATCTGATGTGAGCTTCCATAAGAGAGAGCCTTTGTGCGCTAGATAATTCTTTGATACAAGAATGTTCCTGTGCCAAGCCCATCTGCTCTTTCAGCTCCATGTTCGTTTTGCTGATTGGCACTGAGGACCTGGCTGCAGAAATGCAGGTGCCCCTAGGGGGGACAAGAGGGGAACCACAGTGGTACACAACCCCCATCAAATCAGGGTTATTGAGAATGGAATAAGTAGGGAGGGTACGATTTGCAGATAGTTCCACTCCAAAAATGATCTTCCTTGAATGTTCAGGAAATCCACTGACCTTTTTGATCGTTTTGGCTCAACAGCAACCAGATAGAGGACCAGGATGTACGACTGACGAATGAGAGCCAGCTTATATCCTCTTCCAGAAAGAAGCAAAAGGGAGCTGCTGATCCAGGTTGGTCCACCTTGGTTAGCAGGGATGGTAAAGGGTGATAGTCTGGTTGCCTTTCCTGTGATGGCCGGAGGTCTCTTCAAACGGGTAAAGCTGAGGGCAGTCTTCTCTTCTCTCCCACCAGCTCTTCGTCCTAAAACCTGCATTCAGGATAAAGGACCATTGCGGAGAACAAGACAGTGAGCAAAGAACAGGGTGGCCAACTCCTACGGCCCATTTATTGCCCAAGAAGAGGCGGCAGCCTGCACCACTGGCACCCAATTTCCGACTGGAATCATGAGGGAGAACTCTGGGTGGGATTGAGCTGGCTGTTAGTGCTGTTGAGACCATCGGAAGCACTTTTGTCACCTATAGGCTGATTATAGTTCTCCTTGCTTCTCCTCACAACAGGCTTTGGCTGAACTCGAGCAGGCTTGGATGTATGCTGTGGAAAGAGCATGTGCACCAGCCCAGGCTGGTTCACAAGGGGAGCTTTCTGTAACTTCCACAGGAAGCCTTGAAGGGGGTCCCTTTGCTTACTGGGGGGAGAAGGGATGGGAGGAGAAAAGGGCCAAAACGGGTGCCTCTAGGACAAAGGAGCACACAGCTCCCTTTTCCCCTTGTGCATGCGCATCACTGACACGCACATCGTGTATTTTCCCTGCAATTTCAGAGAAAGTATGTGAGCCACTGTAGAAATTAAACAGCATCAAAGCCTGGAGGGTGCCACCTTCCGCGGCCAGCCCAAAGGACTTCCTGTACAATAGCTACAGTGGCTGAGGGCTGGAGTTGTAGCCGAGTGTGGCTAGGAGAAAGAGCACTGCAACTCTATGGCCAGGTGTTCAACTGCACTGGGCTGCCACCTGCTTCTAAGGTGCAAGGAGCAGAGAGGCTTGGTACTTTTCTTTGCAATTCTCACAGGGTTGCCTTCTATCCTTGGAGGCATCTCCCAAAACTGAGCTGAAAGGCAGAAAGTGCCCTGAACCTCCATGAACAGCAAGCGCCTTATTTAAAATGTTCCCAGTTGCAGCATATTGACTGGTGGCAAGTACCAGATTCTCACAGTTGTGGTGCTATTATTTACTGTTTGTTGTACAGTACACACAAACCCAGCTTATTTTTTTCTATCATTAGCCTATTAATCACATTGTGCCTCCTTAGTTAGAGCAATAGATGCCCGGGGAGATTGCCATCTGACTTTGGAAGAAGATGCAAGCCTGGCAGTTAAATAGCCGCAGAAGCTGTGAAGCTGACCTTTGTGCTTGCTGGCACCATCAGTGTGACCCATTTCTGGCCTTTCTGTAGCCTGAGCACAGGGTCCAAAAGCTGCTCCTGCAAAGAATGAGGATCCGTGCCTTATTGTTTCAACTGAGTTGGCCCAGCCCAGCCCTTATTTGGCAACTTTTGCAACTTGGCTTTGGCAGAGCTCTTGCTCAGCCTTCACAAGCATTGCCTAAATGCCCAGAGAGAAGTACCAGAGCAGGGCTTAATACCACCCCCCCCCCCCCAAAAAAAAGATCTGGATCTTTTTTCCTACATAAATATTTCTTTGGCAGACAACTTGCCTCTGCTTGTAACAGAGATGTTGTCTTGTACACAGTGTATGTCAACTGGCCTTTTCTATATTAGGAGCAACTCTGATTTCAGGTTAGGCTCCGAATGAGGTGGTTGAAGATGGTGAAGTTAAACCTCAGCTTTTGTTGATGTGCGTTTCCCCAACATCACATAGATCATTCTTGGTCTCTAAATGCTGTTGAAGTAGACTGAGAATGGGAAGAGATGATGAGTGGGTTGTTTTTTTTTACTATTAGGGCTTAAAGTAATTTTTTAAAGTAATAAAGTAATTATTATTTCCCCATGTGTTCAACAATAGCAGTACTAAAATTTCTCAGCTGAAACAAAGAATCATGGTTGAGAACAGGATTGAGAGATCCAGTTTTGTAACAAGATTGATTGCTTCATGAAGAATAAATTCCTGGCTTTGAAACACAATTTACTCTTATGATTTCTACTGCAGTCACCTGATGGCAAACATTGGGTTGTGTTATGTTTGCTCTCCCGATCTGGTGTATGAACAAACAAGTGATCCTGCATATCCAATACAGAAAAGAGTTTAATAGAGAATTGATTACATTACCTAAGTAATAAGGAAAGGTTTCTATTGTTCATCCCCAATCATCTTACATTTCACCTTTGCTATCAGATGTCAGCCAGGCCTATTCTCAGAGCTATTTACAGCTCCCCCATCTGGCAACCACATGCCCCCCCCCTCCTTCCAGCAGTCAAGTCATTTAATCCCTGACGCTTCTGGGCCACCCAAGCAAAGGAATGGCTTGAGAGGAGTCATGGCCATGCCAAATAATTGATTTTAAAAGCTAGCTCAATTGGTTAGGAGCCTTCCCTTGCAAAGCCTGGCTCAAGGGAAGCCAAACAGCACATAAGTTCTGGTGCGTTCATACAGCAGTCCTGACCTAGCACATTTGAGCCCCATGTATCCTGCAAACCAGCTAAGGATTAGCTGATGAATTATATCGTGTTTACCCAAGATATTGGCCTGAGTACACCACAGTCTAATTTCACTGTATGTAGGTGCATGGTTTAAGCAGAGACATTTCAAGGCAATGAGGGGGCTTCAAGTTTCATTGCTTATCTCTTGCTCTTCCCTTAAATATTTCAGCACAAGGCAACAATGACAAAGGATCCATTTCTGTGCACAGTGAGGGCAGACAAGGGTGTTGCACAGCCCAGACTTAGATAAAGGCAGAGGAAGTGCATCACCTATTTCCCAGGACAAAATGCATCTGCCATGGCCTATTGCTAAGATGAGAACAGCCCGAGAAAACTCCTAAAACTATCAGCCATCAGTCATAACATGTTCCTCTCCGAATTAAGATGATCTGGTGTATCTTGGTTCTGAGAACTAAGAGGGTAGATACTCAAACCTTGCTGCGATGTGGATCAGCAGCACAGAAAAGGCAGCAGCAGTGAAGAACCAACATACATTTGGGCAGCCCTCAAATTCTCCAGTGCTCAGGAGCTTCTCTCAGAGGTTAGTAGTCCTGTGGCCTCTTCTAGAGGTATTGTTTCTATAAAATGGGAACAGCAGCCCACTGGCACCATTGTGATCCCTGCATACTACAGAACTAGCAGATACTCTGTAGGAAATGCAAGGTATGGAGAAAAAGGCAAAACTATTATTCCTGCCAGGATTTACTAGGGGGAAAACCAGAAAGTCCCAGCTGACAGGCAAGGAGGAAACTGCCTGCTATGGAAGTCAAAAGCACAAACTTGGATCAAAATCAAGAGATTATAGTCAGCAAAAGAGGATGCAGATGTGATCCACTCCTTAACAGGTACTCACTTCCTTGATCTGACTGAATCTAGCTTCAGTTAAGTGCCAAGAATTTGAATAAAACTCCACTTTCAGCAAAGCAACGCAGAGCTCCTTCTCCCATCCCTCTTCCACATCAGGCCCTGACTTCTCCTTAAGCTTCTTCATAGTAGAACCCAAGCTGAGGAGTTTCTTCACAAAAAGGCCCCAGAGCTCAGGAGCTCTTGCCATCCCACAAATCCCTCTTACCCTTGAGGAATTTGCTGCTTGTTAGCCCATCAGTGCACTTCTATCAGCCTGCGATTTCCACCTATATTGTCAAGTTCTCTCATCTCAGAATATTCCAATACAGGACACTGTGCACCGTACTCGAGTACTATTTACATATGCATTTAATAAAGCATTTACCCCAAACTACCATGATGGACCCACTCTGTCCTCTTTTCAGAATTTTTGTTGCTGTTTTGCTGTTTGAAATGCTCAACAATTACTCCATTTTCCCAAGGAACCCTTCTTTCATCTAGTTATCTGTGGATAGTGGCAAAATGAACATCTTTTAGAATAAAAACTGTTCGTGGAAGCCTATTTAACCTCTCTTCTGGACCATTCTGACAGGGAAAGGACTAGAAAATCCCACTAACCTTGGTTGAAGCAGTTATTTGGTCACAGCAAGAAACACTTTCTGGGATCCAAGATGGCTTAGGCCAGCCAGCTACCCTGTTTGCCTTGGGGAACCCATGGATGAAAGCTTCAAGGTAGCATGCTGCATTCTTCAAGCGCACGCCGTGCTGAATTTACTTTTCAGGTTACTTTGCTGACTGAACACTACAGATCTTAGCACCATAAAATGGGCAAGCTCTTTCCCTCTCCAAGACCATCGGTGTCTGGAACTGAAGTAAGTAAAATAAAGACTTGGAACTTTCTGTACTTTTGACAGGAAAGAGCTACGCTTAGCAGCAATCTAGGCAGTGCTACTGTTGGATGTAACTCTGCCGGTCCCTTCTAACAGGAAACCCAAGGCAATCAACAATCTACTCCATACTAAGAGCAGAACCCAGGAAGAAATCAAAGTACTGTAGCTGGTTTAGCACTGCTGGTTATTTTTGATCCTTAAGCAAAATGCCACCAGTCAAAAAAGTACTTTCTAGCAACTGTCCGCCTGCTGAGGCTTGTGGCATTAAGTGCAATCCACTTAGCATATGGAAAACAACAGTTCAAACAGAAACTACAATGCAAAGGGTGACCTCAGATTATTCATTTATAGGAAATATAAATAAACACCGACTTTTCTGGAAGCTCAGCTGGAAGGGAGGCAAGAAGATGCATCCAAATGAGTGCAGCCTACTCCTACAACCTATCACGTATATTGTTGGCAATTCCCAATTCTGATGTTTAGCAGTGTAGCCACTGTATGCTAGACAGAAAAAAAAGGATGCCTTTGTAATTGCGCTTTGCGAAGCACAGCCCTGTTTTCCTCCCTGAAAAGCGTGGAGGGCAGCCTGCATTGCTGCGCCTTCAGCCCATGCTGGAAAAGGAGCTTGCACATTGTAGTGCTGTTTGGCACAGCTGTAGTGGTACATTGAAAGAAAGAATGGGGTACAGAAAAGCTCCTTTGGGGCTACAAATTCTAGGGATGCATTCAATAACTGGCGGCGGCAGGGGGGGGGGGGGAAACTTATACTCTAGTTTTAACAGTCATCTGACCGACAAAAAGAGGGAACATTGTCATCTTTAGGCTTCATGAATTCTGGTGGTGAAAAAGTACCAAAAGAGAGTTCTATGATACATTAAAACTTTACACTTTTAAAGTTGTCCAAGTTTGTCTAACCCTTAAAGCATTTTGATTTTCAGGTTTTCTGAGCTTGGAAGAAAGAAGATGTCCCTATTCATTTTTGCATATTAATATTACAGATTTATGACTGGATTTTTCTTTAGGTGCGCCAATATTTCACTAGAGTATACTAGAATCAAAACATCGTGCCAAATAAAAGAGTATATCATTTCCTCAGCAAAAGGCTACATGGCTGAGGGCTTATCTTATTCCCCCTTGTTTTGACATCTTGTGACACACAAAGAGCAAGATGTCTATGGAGATTCTCAGTGATCCGGGTCACAGTTATCCCAAAGGTGATTTTTTACGAGGCAATTGGATGTCCTTGTTTTTCTTTGAAGACGCTTTGCTTCTCATCAAAGAAGCTTCTTCAGCTCATGAAACTTCTTGGATGAGAAGCGAAACCTCTTCAAAGAAAAACAAGGAAGTCCAGTTGCCTCATGAAAAAGCATCTTTGGGATAAAGCCATGACTCAAATACTGCATGAGTTAATCCAGATCCCAATGGATGTATCATCATTCTCTTTGGGGCCAATTCTGCTAAGGGACAGCCTGGCTCCTGCATGTAGACAAGCAAGCTGACATGGGATTATGCCAGCAGGGCCCCCAAAGCAAAAAATAAAGTGAGGTAGGCCCAAGTCATTACCTGCCCCCTAAATTAGCAATGGTAAAATGAGAACCACCAGAGCCAAGATTGGTGGCACCAGCACATCCAACCGACTGGGCAAAGACAGGCTTACACTACCCGCACCTTCTGATCTGCTGGGAAATGGCAAGTGCAGTGTTTCAGAAAGCACAATGGCACTTTAATCTGATTTTGGCAAACAGCAAGCTCAACAGCTGCTTCTTTAGTAAGTGCTGAACTCCAAATGAAATCTTCTTGTTCCTCCCTGTTCCAAGATGGCCATTCCTTCTGCCCCCCCCCCCCCGTATCTCCCTTGACCAGCTCTTAGTGTCGATCACAGAAGGTAGGCAAACATGCAATTGTGTGTTTACATATAAAATGTGAGCGCTGATGACACTCACACACCTACTTATTCACTCTGCTTGGAGGTGCAAAGGAAGCTGTTGATGAGAAATAAAAATGAAGTAACCACAGCTTGTCCTTTGAACGTGTATCGAGCCCCAATCTATACCGCTCCTCCTCAGTGCAGAGAGGAGCCCAGCAATCTCTCCGAAGGCACTTATGTCTCCTCTTAGGGGGAAAAAAAAATATTACAAGGGGGGTGAAAAGGGCCAGAGCCTGGCATGGCTATGATTCTCTCCCATTCAGGTGCCCAGAGAAAGAGGGGTAACGACTGAGCCAGACTGTGCCATTTCCTGCTATCCCCTCTGTGCAAGAGAAAAGGCCGGTTGGAGAGAGCTCAGATTTCTCACAGAGAAGAATCGATGGGCATCACACACTCCGGGAGCTGTTCAATTTGGTCAGTTCGTTGGCTTCCTCCGGCCTGGCCTCCTCGCAGTCACCCTTCTCACCAGCTGCACCGAACTGAGGGCGACGGTCTAATTTAACCAATTCTTTGGGAAACTTCTTGAAGCGGGGAAGCAAATCTTTGAGCTCCAGGTCGGGGGGCATCTTATCCAAGTTCTGTACAGAAGGCACCAAGTTGGTGATCTCATCAGTTGGAGATCGCCCGATGCTGCCATCTACTTGAACCCGAATGTCCGGAGAGATAGACAACTGATGGTGGGGCACCCCCCCACTGTCCATGCATTTGGGATAGAGGAAAGTCTTCATTTGGCCTTTGCCCTTCACATTGACTGTCCCACGGTAATCAAAGTCATAGCCCATTTTGTGAAGAATGCGGTAACTCTCCTCGCTCACCTGGATCCGGCACTCAACTCCCGTAGTGTCCATCCTGCTTGCTATGTTCACAGTGTCCCCCCAGATGTCGTACAAGAGCTTGGTGGTGCCAATGACCCCAGCTGTTAGGGGGCCATGGTTAAAGCCAATCCTCAGCTTAAAATTGAACCACAGCATATTGTTGTTAAAGTCATCAACCACTCGCATCATTTCTTTGGCAAACTCAAAAAGCATCTGCAGATGGGCATGGGGGTTACTGCTGTCCTGGCACTGGGAAGCATTCAATCCAGAGGCAGCCATGTAGGTGGCCCCAATGGTTTTTATTTTCTCAATGCTGCTGTAATTAGGCTTGCTCAATAGCTCATCAAAATCCCCAATCAGTTCATTCAGGACACGGTAACATTCCTTGCCTCCTTCATAATTCTCCTCATAGAACTCGCTGAAATTCACAATGCTGGCAAAGATCACCCCCCCACTGTCATGGTTTTTGGAATAACTTTGGGACACTTTCAGCTGCTCGGCCACATGGTAGGGAATGATGTTCCGCAGGAGCCAGTCCGCCTGGTCCCTCATGCTTTGAATCTTGGTACGGTGAAGGTCAGCTTCCACATCTCCATGATAATGGAGACGGTAACTCACCTCAAACTCCCGATTTAAGAACCAAACTAAGACGAGGAGAAGGAAGAGGCCCAAAACCACTTCCAGGCCAATCAGATCTGCCGGCCTGCTGAAGTCTTCCGATGCAGACCTGTTGCAGGCATTCTCTATGAAGCTGGGGGTGGGGAAGGAACAAAACAAAAAATAGAATGCGTACTTTAAATGTAACTTCAGATCATCTTGCATGGGATCTCAAACAGGTGCTGTTGATCATTATAATCACCTAGTTTTTACATGAACATGTATCAACATTTAAAGGCTCAGTGTATTGGCACAGAGGATACATGTGAAGTTGGGGTGTGCTGAAATATGGCCTTTGCTCTGGGCAAGTGGCCTATGGGCAGAGGACAGGCAGCCCGATGTAACGTTTTTTCCCAAGTCAAATTCCAAAGAGAATTTCCTTAAATCAAATGAGTGATGTACACATTGTAAGAACATCTAATTTTGATACGTATCTTGATACAAATAGAAACTGTCCAACAGCTCAAATCATTACAGCTTCTCTCTTAGCAGTTAATAGAAGAAACATATCTGGCCATACAACAGTGCAAGTGAGAGACTTCTCAGTATGTAGGCATGACATTTTAACAGCACCTGGTTTTATAATGTTACTGCTCTATAAAAATATTATGTTTGGAAATAATTCATCTCACTGTTTCAGAACTCAGCTGTACTCTGAGATTCACAGAAAGGAAACCAGTGGTTCACAGTCCAAATTTCAGCCTCTTCAAAATCTTTTTCATTTTGGCCACAACTTCTATTCCGACTCTCAGCTGGCGAATAGAGCACTTTGGATCCTTAGAGAATGTAAGCAAAGGCTGGAGCCTGAGACACAATCAAGCCCAATAGATTTTTAAAACATACCTTAAATTCCCCGGTGAAACAAGGTTTGACTCCTCCAAGAAGCTGCAATAGAAACATAACAGTCTCACATTACCAGCAAACCGTCTGGACCAAAACAAGGGCAACTACATTGCACCTTCGTAGTCGCAAATTAGGACTTCTCTCACTAATTTGCTAATCCCTGTGATGCATGCACACACTAGTCCCCTTCATACTTTTTCCTTCATTGCTTAGCCACACTCCTAGGCAAAACTGGCAAAAACTGTGGCACTTCCATTGAAGCAGGCAGGCTTCATTCCAGCAGTTTGGGACTTTTCCTAGATACGGCAGTCTGATCTTCGTCAGAATTGTGATGGATTTGCTGTGGCTCACCTGTCGGAACACCAGGACAGGTGCAGGAGGAGGAGGAGGACCCCTCCCACAAGGGTAGCCAAAGAGGATCTCATCCAGGAGCTGAGCTGGCAAAAGTTACAGTACTGGACTATTGTGATGAGAACTGCAGAACACATAAACATGGTGGACTGCAACAGAAGAAACACCAATCAGAACAATGGAGCAAATCAGAGCAAAGAAGTTGCACCTTTCCTCAAAAAATCGCAAAGTTAAAATAAGTGACAAACTTAGAGCAGCCATGCTTAGGAATTCTGGGAGCTGAAGTCCACAAGTCATAAAAGAGCCAAGGTTCCCTACCGTTGGCCTAATACAAGCCCTACCTCAAAAATAAGCACTAGTTTTCGGGTGAGGCGCAGGCCTAAAAATCAAGCTAGAGCGGGGGCGGGGCTTACCATTGCAGTCAGGCCTCCCATGGATTGACACTTGCCTCACCAGCTCATTTCTTCTGCAGCTGAAGGAGCAGCTTCATTCTGCAGCTGAGAATGGAGCTCGAGCTTGCATTTCACCATCAGAGGCCCTTCCGGAAGGCCTGTGCAGCCGAGAACTGAGCTACAGAATCTGACTGGGCGGGGCTGTCAGTGCCACCACAGCAAGTTGAGTGGAAAAGACACCCCCCCCGCCCCCCCAAAAATAAGACCTGGTACCTCTTTTGAAGGCAAAAAATAATAATAAGACCAAGTCTTTAGTTTGGGGAAACACGGTAGATAGAAGAAGTCCAGGGAATTGCAGTAGACCAAATTTGGGCTTGGGTGGTAGATAAACTGCAATCTGTGGCGCCCCCTTCCTCCTGCTCTTGGCTCCCAGCACTGGCAGCAAAGCTCTGACTGAGCCCTTTAGGATTAAGCTAGTTGACTAGGATGGGCAAAGCGAGCCACTGCCCTTCCGGCTACCCGTTTCCACTCCTGGAAAAGTTTCTGCGTTGATTTGGCACTTCGATCCAAGGCTTCCAATGACCGAAAGTAGGGTAAAAGACCCCTCCTCATGCTTTTCACTCAGAAGCTCTGCTTGCCCACCAAGAGCTGGGATTGAGGCCAACTTACATAGAGGTTAGTTCCAAACTCAGAGGTGAAGTGTGAGAAGACCGCAAGAGCAGGCAGGGAGATCAAAACGGCCCCTATGAGGTGTCTGGGCAGCCACCCGGCAATCACTTCCAAGAGTCGCTTAGTGCAGACCATCATATCCTCCAGAAAAAAAGCCATCCTGGAAACCGCAGACACGGCCTCAGTCTCAGGAGAACACCTCTCTCCCACAAGTGCCCATCACTGACATCAGAGCCTTCCCCCCCCCTTCCAAAATCAGGACAGCCCCCCTTTCTCCCGGGCATGAAAGAGAAATAGTGACACTGGAAGGGATCCCAAGGGAGGGTCCTGGGCAGCCAGCTCCAGCTTTTCCACAAGGGCAGGGGTCTGCTGTGATCTCTTTCCAATGCACGGGGGGAGGGGGCATTTGCTGTCACCCATACCCAAAAAGGGAGCCCTGGTATTGAGGGAGGAAGGACAAGCGCAGCATTTGGCTCACCTGATTGAGATGGTAAGAGAGAGCACCTCGAGCAGGACAGCCACTACTGCCACAGCCACGGCTGCAGGAGGGAGAGGAGAGGCCACTACTGCGTATTTCAGGAAGCAAGCGATGGAGAGGATGAGGAAGACAGTGGCGGAGAGGCACACGTCCAAGAGGGAGCTGAAGGTAGCACTGGCGAAGGTCTTCACAGGGACTCTTCTAACCACCTGTGGAGAGCGAGGTCGGAGTTACCTGGCCACACATGGGCTTCTTCAGAACCCAGCGCCAAGCAGGGAAATCAAAAGCCACCCAACTCTATACTTTTCAGTTTGATTTCAGAATCTGATCCAGAGGCGACCCCTCCCTCTTTACCAAGGGTCTCTGCAGCACTCTACTTTAAGAAAAAGATTATTAAAATACAGCAACAGTTTTCAGAATCAGTTCTCTAAAAGGCTACCAGAAAGAAAACAATCAGCAAAAATGAGTACAACAAACCAAATTTAGTTTCTTAGAGGAAATTATTCTCAAAACTGCTTTAGGAGAAACCAGACCCTCGTAACTTCTGTGAAAGAAGGTTATTATAAAAGCCACGGATTGTTACTTAGGATAGCTGAGGGACATTTCTGTTATAAGCAGACCTTCCATCTATCTTTTAACTATCTTTGTATGCAAATAGTACACATTTGCCCACTCTGTATGGAATGATAGGTCTTTTTAGTGCATATAGACATGCAAAAGAAGAACTGATACAGTTTAAAGCAGTCAAAACAAGGGCTGTTTCCAGGACAAATGGTCTGTAAAATAAATTATCAATAAAAAACGTTCTTGGGGAAGTTTGCAAATCTTAACCCAAATTTACATGTGAAGTCTTCCATTTGCACACAAGAGACCCTGAGTTAGTAACAACAGTAGCTATTTAGTGGCCTGAAGGGTAGGATGTCTCCTGCAGAAGCAGATGATAGAATACTGGAATAAAAACAAATACTTTTATCAGATACTTTGCCAGAATTTCATATACCTATTTAAATAAAAGCAGTAAAATGCGAGAAGAGAAAAAAGCTTTATTTATTACTTTATATGGTTCAAGTAGAAAAGGCATGAATGTTTACACACAAAAGCAAGCTCTATAAATTTAGCATCAAGCCAATGTAGTTTATCAAAATAGTTATTACATATTCCTGCTTGGAGACTCTAGACAGGAGCCTGGTTGCTACGCTGCAGATACTAAAATTTCAGTTTCTCTTTCAAAGGCATCCCTTCACCAATGGCAAAAGCAGAGACAAAACACACTTGAAATGACTTAAAGCCTAAATCAAAAGTAACTGCCAAACTGCTAACCAAGCTTCTTTTTTTTAAAGAGGGAATATCAGTGTAGAAAACAAACAGCATAATAATTACTGATCTCGGCCCAGTCAACATGAACAGTTAAAATAAACATAAAATGTTTTGACATCTTGTTACTGTGTTCCTCAGATACTATCAGCATGCATGTGCCTGCATGCACACAGATCCACACACACAAAACCTTACCTCTTCTTGGTAGCTGCTCCGGTAGGCCATCTCCAAATCATGATCAAGGAAGTTCAGGCTCAACTTATTAATGGGTGGCTTAAAAAAATAGTCTTTCATCAAGCTGAGGAAAAGATTAATTTTAGGAAAGTTTATTCTCCAACAAAGAAACAGTGATTACCCATCCTCCTTTGATAGATCACTGAAACACAGGCATTTCTAATTATTAGTCCATCCTTAATTGGGTGTGGGTGGGCAGTGGAACGCTCCCTCTCCCCCAATCTGCTGAGCCTTTGCGGGAGCCCCCATGCAGAGCAAAAGTCCAGGTGATGAGAATGCTTTGCCTTACCTGTCTTCTTTAATAACATCAACAAAGTGAGCATCTGTTTTTTCTCTGATATTTTTGAACCGCAATGGCAGAAGAGCTGAATGATCCAAGCTTGCCCCAACCCATCTTCCTTTCTCTTGCAACATTTCATAAAGAGATGTTTGGCTGTTGCTCAGTTTCTCCTCTTGCGGGGGACTTAGAAGCCCATTCCGAGACTTTGGGCTGCCTCCCCCAGGACTCTGATTGAGACAAGAAGAAAAATTAAAGTGATTTATGATTAAGTCAGAGAGAATTCAGATCATACTTGTCTGTTTCTACAAGTATATTGTGGTAGAAAAATCATCTCAGTTCAAAGATTTTGTCATATTTTTGAATGTATAAAACAGCACTTGCAAGATTTAAAGAAAAAAAGAAACATAAGGCCAATAAATTATTAAAGAAACAAACCTGATTAAATTAACAAAAGCAGAAAGATTTGTACCATGTCATGAATCATTTTATTATCACCATGTCTAATCCCAAAGGTGGCTTCAAATGAGATATACATTTTTTTAAGAAGCGTAGTTGGAACACCCTCGAGTCCACTTCAGGACAAGAAGGGTCTGCCAGGCACCTTTGGCATTTGTCGCTCCTGAGCAAACAGATATCAGAAGTCAGGTTTCTCCAGCTCTTTATGTTCAGAAAACCTCAAACAATGTTTAGAAAAGAAAAATGCTAACATTTGTTTAAAAACTATAGAAAATGCATTTTAAACTAAAATTAAATACAATTTATTTTTTCAGGGTTTCAGGCTAAAAAAATTAGGAACCTAAAAACAGCCATATTACCAGAGGCTGAAATTCCAACTCTTAAAAAAAAAAAGGATGCCTGTACAGCGCTGAAAAATTAAACCAAAAGGAGTTACACTAACCCAGTTAATGGGAAGGCAAAATAAAGTGCACTATAAGCAGCCCAACTTACAAAGTAACAAAGGGATTAGATTTGAAAAAGTATTCAATTGTACATCAGGGTGTTCTTTAAATCATCCTAGGTCAAATGTCATACATGCCGGTCCTGAGAAGAAGGAAAGGGTTTGCCACTGGGACCATCCACCCTAGAGGACGCCCAGGCCAGAAGGCTGCCTGTCCTGTGATTTTACCTGCACCCTCTGCTGCAAAGGCTGCCAAAATCTGAGTCTGTCTGGTCCCGTGACTGACCTGCCTCAGCTTCTGCTCCATGGATGAATGAGAAGGAGGAGGAGGAGTCTTGAGAATAAATTACCTTTGTGCTGGTCTTGTAGTCCTCCTGGCATCCATTCTGAATGGCTCCTTCCTCTGCACTCATAGCACAGCCAGAAGAAAATGTAACACTGCATGAATGGCAGATCTGCAACCACAAAGAAACACACTATAGGATGAATTCCTCCTTTCGTCCCTGGCCTGCCTGTACTATGTGTATGCTCTTCAAAATGGCACATATTTTGTGTAACTCCTAGGATGCTATCTAGGCCCGGGGTCCCCAACCCCCAGTCCATGGACCGGTACCAGTCCGCAGCATGCCAGAAACCAGTCTGCGCAAACAAGTGAAGCCCCATCTGCAGGATGCAGGCAGCACATGAAACCACGCCCCCTCCATCCGCAGAAAAATCTCTCTCCATGGAATTGGTTCTTGGTGCCCAAAAGGTTGGGGGCCTCTGATCTAGACTGCATGTGACACTTTTCCCACCTTAAATGTTTCAGAACAAAATGAAATGGATTTGGGCATGGAAGGTTATCGTGCACACGAGAAGATGGCATTTAGCAGCTCTGTCTTTTCCCCATCTCACATCTCAACCCAATTTGTACAGATCAACAGATTAAACCAAGTATAAATACTTCTATACATATTAGAAAAGCAAATACTTGGTTTTTGGAACAAATGCTCTTATACACTCTTTGCAAAAGCAGACCCATCCCAACAGCTATGGACTTTTTTCTTAGTTGCATTGAATGATTTTGTGCCACTCACTCTACCAAAGCCAGCAACCCTGATCCTTGCCCCTTTATGCCAACTGATTGCTGGCTTTCTCAGAAGTGCTTAAGAGCAGCATTTTCCAGCTCTGTACTAGGCACCATTCATTCCTTCTGTAGTCAACAATGTGAAAGCTCCTAGGCTACGTGAGATTTAAACCAAGCCCCTCACAGCCAATTCATAATCTAGACCTACTCATCTTATGACTTCCAGAGCAAAAAATAAAGCAATTTATGATTTGCCTTCTTAGAGGATCAATAACTGTAAATATAAGTTTCCAAGCTCAGGTAGGTTGTTAAAACAGGTTTCTAAACATTAATCCACAGAAATGTACAGAATTTGCATTTGTCAAACCTTATTTTTTTCTAAGTACTTGAATGCTTTTGTTAAATCATCCACATTCTCTGATGAAGCTCCCTGTGGCTTATTCCCGTCTCCTGCTTCTAGACCTGGAAGGAGGAGCATCTCCGAGCAGCTGCAATGGGTCTCCTTCTTTTTCAAACCAGAGATCAAGTATGTTTTCAAACCTACAGGAAAACTATAGTTAACATATCTGCTATTCTTCCTCCACTATACACTTCCCCCCAGCTTACCTGTAGAGCTCCTTCTGCAAAGAGCTGTTTACTACAGCTGGCCATCCCACACCCCTTGCCATCACAGCCTGCAGAGCCAGCTGTTCAAATGAGTCATTTCTCCTTTGGAAACAGCCAAATCCACTTTTTAGCAACAAAACTGCATTTTATAAATTGCTTGGCTAGCTATTAGTAATTTGTTTTTCATTGGCTATTTTTCTATTATATTCCTTTAAAAAATGGGATTGTGAAACATAACCCAGCAACGTTTTAAAAATTTTAAATATTGTATATGGTTTTATTTAAGAGCATTCCGTTTCATTGTCACTGTGAATATTAACTTCCAAAAGGCTTTTGGTATCAAAAGACCAGACTGGGAACAACTTTGTGTCATTTACAAACTGATGAGCATCCCTTCCATCCTCTCTTCTGGGTCATTTCTGCAGATACTGAAGAGCACTGCATGCACACAGATGTAGTTCCGTAAGGATTACATGCTGAGCGCGCTCAGTCAGCCAACTCCAAATCCATCTGGTAATGGCACAGCGTGTCCCACACTGTTCTATCTCATCAAGTAGTAGACTGCCTTACACTCTGTCAAATGCATTACTGAAACCTAAATATACCACATCCACAACATTTCCACAACTTGAAGAAAGACTGGTTTTTGTGTACTTTACAGGATCCTTTACTCCAGTCCCACCCACTACTAATTTATCTCACATTTATCTGTGCTTTTCTTTTATTTAAGATCCCTTTATTAATCTTGGTCAATGACCGTAATAAAATTGATACTAAACTGCTAGAAGTCAGTATATGATCATCAGAATAAAAATTCTGCTGACCATATACCACTTCTAGCAGTTTACAACACTCACAGAATCATAAAAACTGTCCCCCAAAAAGCTGGCATCAAAAACAACTTTTTTCCTTGCTCAACAATCTTACGGAAGAGCTCAGTCTTAATTGCTCTCCAAAATACTGTAGTGCTTTTTCTTACAAAGTGATAATTTATTTTTACGAAACACGTGACCTACCTGCATAGCAATAAAAGTATATTTTTATTATAAAAGTGTACCTTGTAAAGGGACATGAGTGACATGTCACAAACTATAAAGTAATCAGTTAATTAAAATTCCACCTGGAAACCAAAAGACATTGCAACTACAAAGCACACCTCCCTCCTCTTTAGTACCTCTTCAAGGAACCAGGAAAGGCAGAAGCACGTTTACCTGGCAGGTTTCATGTAAAACATGAAATTGGTCCAAATCTGCTCACATTAATACAAGAGAAGGAAAAGGTTAACTTCCAAAGCAAATCAACTCATTCACAGGCAAAAATGAGAGAAATACCTTTCAGCTGGTCTGCTACCACGCTCTGGCCCACGCGCTCCATCACCTTTCCATCCTCCATTTCGTAGCGATCATCCAAGTATTTTGCAGTAGCCTCTGAAATGTGGACCTTCCCAGCGACGCCAAGTTGTTCCATTAAATTGGCCAAATTGACATCATTGGACCAGACATCAAACTTAAACCTCCTCATTCCCAAAATACCACAAAGGACCGTCCCGGTGTGTACGCCAACTCTCATATTCACCATCTCTTTCTTCTCCTGGCAAAACTGCTCAATGGCTTTGATCATGCCCAAGCCCATCTCAATGCAGCAGTAAGCGTGATCTGCTCGGGGCTCGGGACACCCTGACACACAGTAGTAGCAGTCCCCCAAGGTGCTTATCTTCTCGCACTTGGTGTCCTCGCAGAGGCGATCAAAACGCCCGAAGAGGTCGTTCAAAAGCCCCACCAGGGCGTGCGCAGATTTGTTGGCACTCATTTTGGTAAAGCCTACGATATCGGCAAACAAAATACTGACTTGTTCTATCTGCTGCATCTTGAAGGGGCGAAACACGATGGGGGTCTTCTGAATGGATGGTTTCTTCTTCCTGCTTTTGGGGCTGGAGGCGGAGTGGCGCTTGACGGAGGAGTTCTCGCTGTCGTCGTCCCCCTGCTTCATCAGATCGTCTGCGATGATCCTGGGCATGACGGAGTGGATCATGCGCTCCTTCAGGGCCTTCTCCACCTCCAGGTCCTTCCCGTGCATGATGGACTGCCCCACCTTGAGGAAGGTGCTCCTAGACCGCACCTCCGACATGATGAAGAGGTGCACCCCGGTGGCGTGGATGCAGAGGTGCAGCAGGGCCTTGCCCAGCAGCTCCCAGGGGGCCAGCCGCTGGCCCGGCGGGGGCGCGAAGCAGCGCTCGTCGCGGAAGCCGTAGCCCAACGCCTCGAAGAGCACCGAGCCGCCCAGCCCCAGCAGCAGGCTCAGGTAGAGCGGCAGGTGCGGCACGGCGTAGAGCAGCAGGAGCGCCTCCACGCACAACGAGAAGCTGCCCACCGGCGACAGGCAGGGCGGGGGCGCGGCGCGCGCGCTCCCGTTCCCCCCCGCGCCGGGCCCGGACGCCGCCGGCAGCTGCGTGGCCAGCGGGAGGGCCAGCACCAGCAGCGCCAGCGCCAGCGCCGAGCCGGCCGGGTGGCGGCCGTAGGCGCGCGTGAAGGTGAAGAGCAGCGCGGCCAGGCAGGCGGCCAGGAAGGCAAGCGCGCCCCCCGCCGCCGCCGCCGCCCGCGCTGCGCCGCCGCCTCCGCGCCCCCAACCCAGGTAGGCGCCCCAGAGCAGCGCCGCCGCGCCCAGGTAGGAGAGCGCGTAGCGGAGCCGGCGCCGCGTCTGCGGGAAGCGGCGCTCGCGGCAGGCCTGTTCCAGGTTGCTCGAGTCGAAGCGCGGGTCCCACCAACGCGGCGAGGCGCGCTCGAAGAGCTGCGGCGCCCGCCCGGCCCCCAGCCCCAGCCCCAGCCCCGGGCCCAGCGCCGCCGCCGCCCGCGCCCGCCGCCCCCGCCCCGCCGCCCGCAGCCGCACCGCCACGCGCCCGCCGCCCCCCCCGGCCAGGCTCACCTCGGTACCGCGCGACGGGGGCGGCGGGGAGCCGGCGGCCACCGCCGCCATGGCCACGCCCGCCTCGTCTCTCCCGGCGCCGCTCAGCCCAGTCCGCCGCCCCCGCCGCCTCTCAGGCCCGCGCTCCCGCTGCTCCCGCCGGGCCGCGCCGGGCTCCGCCGCATGGCGCCGCGCCGGAGCCCCCCGCCCGGCTGCCTTCCCCGCCCTCGCGGCCGCCGCCGCCTGCCTGCAAACGCCTCACGAGCCGCGTCGAAGGAGAGGGCGGGGCAGCGGCGGCGCCGAGGCTGCTGTCAGTGTCGCGCGGGACGACGGGCGCCTGCGCGCGGCGCGGGAGACGTCTGGGAGCGCGATCTGCGCAAGCGCAGCGGGGGCCCAGGGCGCAGCCGCAGCCCGCCCCTCGTCCGCCCGGCTGTAACCCACGGCATGGGGGGGAGGGAGGGAGGTCCAGCCCGCGGGAGCGGCTCCTCCCCGGCCGCCGCCGGGATCCGAAGGGCTGCTCGCCCCGAGGCTGCGGCTGCTGGGACAGAGGCGAGGGGGGCGCCGCCGGGTTTCACGGCTCCTGAATGTCTTCCGGTGGGATTCTGCGCCGCCGCGGGAGGAGCCTCTTTTGCTGCCGGCCCTGCCAGACGCTTTGCTCGGAGGAGCGACGGCAGCCCCCGCCGCTCCCTTTGCCAGCGCGTGGATGATCCGTTGGAGGCTCGGGGATTTTAAACCCCCCCCCGCCGCCAACTGCTTGTTTCTTTGAGCCCTTCGCCCCCCTGGCTTTCTGGAACTCGAGCGCTGCTTCTGCAGCCGCCTCTGCGGTTCAGCTCTCCCC
The DNA here is from genome assembly GCF_016545835.1 of Crotalus tigris. Lineage (NCBI taxonomy): Eukaryota > Metazoa > Chordata > Lepidosauria > Squamata > Viperidae > Crotalus > Crotalus tigris. The sequence continues at coordinate 6,268,454 of NW_024097414.1, forward strand.
GCGGTAAGTGGCTCCCTTTGCTGATTGGGGACCGCCGACTGTGCCCTTCACTCTGGGCCGACCGGGGCCGGCTTGCCGAGCCCAGAGCCGAGTTCCCCCGAAGGGAGTAGGTTGAATAGCAGGAGGCTGATCGGAAAGGAAAGGCTGAAGCCGTGGAGGGATTTGTGGTTCAAAAACAACCGGCAACGGCTACACGTAGTTCCAGAGGGAACCCGGGGAATGAATGGGGTGTGAGGGGAAGAGCGTGAACTGCCGCCGCATCAGATCCTTTCGCGGACTCCCCGCCGTATCGCGCATCGGAGCCAAGTCTGCAGTAAAGAATTAGGAAGCTGACTTCCCAGCCCTTTGGACTTCCGAGCTCTTCGAAGCAAGAGAACACCAGGGGAGCGGAAGCACCTCTGCAGAGCCTCACTGTGGTCTAGCCACTTCCTGAAAGCAGCTTCAACACTCAACCAATGACTTCCTTGAGCAGGAAATGGCTTAATTAATCTCAGCAAGACTCAAACCACAGTCATCATCCAGTGATAGTGACGTGCAAAAGTTGGATCCCCACTGACAGGACCTTTGAGAGCCCTCTGCGCATCTTTGAAAAACAACTGTCAGTTTCCCCCTTAACAACAGCTGGGCAGAGATGCTGCACCCCAGGGTCATGCAGATGTTCACCTTCCGTGCTCGGAAGCATCTTGATTTTGGAAATCAGTCATTTCCATTGGGAAAAACTTGGGAGAACTCTTGATGCAGAGGTAACTAACTTGCATCTGTGGGTATTTTCTCCTCTCTCACCAGTTTTAGCTCTACAAAAAAGTGGTTTTGTGGGGGAAAAAGTGGAAAAGCCAGGTTAGAGAAACAGCTGTTGTGCTGGAAATACTTCCTTTGATTCCAGTCACCACCACCCTTTTACACGCACCCCCGACACATATCCCGATTCTCTTGCCTGGCCTACCAGTATTTCTTTCCACACACACAAAAAAATGTGCTTACAAGTGATAAAGTCATTAAGCAAATCCAGGCATGGAGAGAAAAAGAAGAGAGCCATTCATTTTGGAAAGAGATTCCCCTGTTTATTGTGAAAGTGCTTTCTTTCAATCAAAGCTTTGCACTTTTCTCTGAAGCGGTGGCACTTACTTGCAGAGGCCCTGCTGTCAACCAGAGGGTTTTACCCATGGAAAGAAGCCCCAGCGAGGAATGTTGTTAGGTGGTTCAGCCATGGAAAAGCCCCTGCTGGCCCTCACACACCCACTTTACGATCTGATTCTGTTGCTCCCCTCTGGGAGGAGGTTTCAAGGTATTTCTAGCAGGACTACCAGATTCTGCAACAGCTTTGTCCCTTATGCCATCCATCTGGTAAACTTGCAAGATTCATTTTTCTTCCTATGTACATGTATACACCCGAACTATGTATCAGAATATATTGTGGGTATATGCAAATATGTTTGTCATATTTATGTAATGTATATTGGAGGTAGTGACCCTTTGAGAGCTGTACGCAATGAAATTTCATATTAAAGTATGGCGATTAGTGTACATTTAAAGTGACAAAAAGTTTACTCTGTTCCTTGGTGGGATCTCCCATTTTCATCCTTTCCACTCAAAGAGGCAACACACCAAGAAATGTGGCTGAAAAATACCAGAATTTATTGGGCTGAAGTACATAGTGTCTCCAAATATAGACTATTATTGTGAGCCACTGAAATCTATTACACAGCTATGTAATTCCTTTAAATACATCTGTCCACAACTCTGGTCAAAAGAAGCACACAACCATAGGTGGATGGTTTGGATCTGGCATTTAACCAAAGGGGGAGAGGATGCTAGGCTTCCTCCTCTGAACATCCATGGACCACAAGAGCACAAATTCCCAAGACAGGAAGGGACAGGTGGTCACCTTGGATTAGCCAGCTGTTCTCAAGTCACAGCCCCGTGTGAGTGGGCAGAGGATGGATGCCCCCAGATCCAGGATCAATTACCTCCTGAGATATTGGTATTCCCATTGTTGTGGGGTCCACATGGTTGTCAAGCAATCCCAGGCCATGTTGCTAACACAACACGCAAACAAGTCAGCTGTTAAGGACTGGCAAGGCCGTGGCTGAGGACTCCTACATTCAGTGGGTCTTGCAGGATTCTCCTCGCAACCGAACCAAGGCACCTGTCCCCCTCCCCCCCATATACGTCTTCTCTGCCAAAGCTCTCCTGCCCAGCAAACCACACATTTTCATTCCCTCCTTTTCAGCACTGCCAAGAACAGGGCAACCGACATTGCCCCTTCAGATTCACCCTAGCCTCCAACTCAACAGATGAGGCTTCCCCTTGTCCAGCCTATGGGTTCAATGTGTACTCCAAACTGGGCAAATCAAAAGTATACACGTTGCAGAAACTTTTCATTCCATGCGACTTGCAAAATACTGATGTGTGGAAGGAATGGCAGAAGGGATATGAGGGGAATCCAGCAAGCCTGAGAACAAAAGGCTAAGGGAAATATATATTTTTAAAAAATTAAGGACATAAAGTAGGCAAGGAAGGAAAGGACATCCTGCTTCCTTGGGGAACAAGCCTCTTTCCCTGAGGGAACTGGTGGTAAAAGCACTTCTTTCTGCAAAAACATTGCCCAGAAGAGAGCAACGCTTCAGAGAGTTCTCCAAACAATTCAGGAAAAGCACACCAAGATGGGAAATCATTGCTGAGAAAAGGAGCTAACCTACAGTGGGGAGGGGGAGGGGGAGGAGCTGGCAACCCAGGGCAAGCTGAGAGCTGCCCTTTGCAAATTTCTTATAAGGCCTCCTTGGCCAGCTGCTCCTTTACTTCTTGTGTCGCACCTCCTGTGAGTCAAAACTGGTTGTGTGCAAGAATCCTGTGCTCCTCAACTCCATGCAATGCAGCCAGAGGTTACAAGGGTGGGGCATAGCTTGTGAGGGAGGGGCTATGTTTGCTTCCCCTGGTGGTCAGGAGGCCTTTGGCTCTGGCCCTTCCTTCTTGCTTAGCATATGCAAGGCCTCTGCCAATTTTACCTCTCCTTGATACATTGCCTCTTTTTTAAGTAACAAAAATTAAATCATGACAGGTATTCACAGTGCTTTATTCTCTTCCCTAGGCCCACCCAAGTTCCCTGCCATTATGACCCCAGCTGCTCATTCTGTGGCCCCCAGAAGGGCTAACAGACCTTGGCTTCTTGGACAGATAAGACATAAGCTCATTCATCAACCCGGGGCGCAAGAGGGTCACACTGGCAACCCGCTAGTGCTTCTTGTAGCGGTTCTTTGGCGTTTCCCCACAGCCTGTGGTGTCGCAGGAGAGGGCGCCAGGCTTCTTTCCCAGGCCGATGCTCCCAAGCAGGTCAGGCAGCTCGTGGGTGATGGCCCTCTCGATCTTCTCCAGGAAGCAGCCTCCCATGTAGGAGCACTGCTGCGCAAGCAGCTTGAAGCTTTGAATGGGGTTCACCCCGAAGAAGTCCTTGTAGGCCTCGCGGTTGGGCAGATCAAACTTGCTCACGTTGGTCTTGGCCAGGATTGATTTAAAGATGTAGAACTTATCTGGATCCTCCACGATGTCTCTGAAGACCAGCTCTCCATCACTGAAGAAAGTCATTTTGTCCTTATAGGTCTGCAAGTAGCGATCGACCAAGAGAGCATGGATGCGAACCCGGATGCCGTGCTGGCGAATGAAGGCGATCTTGTTCTCCAGCCGGTTCTCAATCACCTGGTTCAGGTCTTCCAGAAGGGAGATTTCCTCCTTCGAGAAGAGGTCCTGGTGGGTTTCAGCTTGGTACTCCAGGGGCCAAAAGGAGCTGACGTAAACCCGGGGGGGCTCAGTAACGTTAATCAGGGGGGCCAGGCTCCAGAACAAGGCGCCGTATACCCGCATGAGCTCTTGAGTAGCCAGGCTGTCCGCCTTGTTCAGAATGATCCTGATCTGGGACTCGCGCCCCTTCAGCTGGCGGAAAAGCATCTCCAGCTCCAGCCCCACGTCCAGTTTGGTTGGGTCAAACACCACGAAGATGAGATCGGCTCGATCGATGAACCATTGGCAGACATCATTGAACGGGTAGCCTGCAAGAGAAAAAGGAGAGAGAACTTCATGATCTTTGAAATGAGGAGCCAAACGCCACTTAGCTGTGGCTCCGTATCATGGGAACAGACCAGTGAAGGGCCTGTCTTTGAGCGATTATTTGCTGGATGCAAGAAGGAGCACTTACAAAAGGAAAAAATCATAGCAGGTGGATTAGCCAAATTGCAAAGTCTTGCAGGCAGTGGCTATGATGCTTAAATGTTTGATTCTTATTTTAGGTAAGCTTTGAAAAAAGCTTTGAACATTAGGAGAGTCAGGGATACAAGTCTCTTCTGTCTCCTGTCTTCTAAACTAGCCCCAGTCCTGTCAGGGCCTTAAAGGCCCGTAAGTTGCTCGCATCCATTTCCAGACGGCCCAAACTGGTTCCTTCTTCTGAATTGAGCATCGCTTACTTGACTCCTTTTTTTGTGTTTTCTCTTTGTAAATAAAGCATTTGTTCTAAAATCTGAATGTTTTTGTTTGGGATTTTTTTTCTATTAACAATTTTCATTCTTTTTTCAATTCAGTTTAAGTAATATCGAATAGGGATACAAATGACTGAAGCAACATCTTGCAACAAGTGAGACAGAACCAGTTTGTATAATTAAAACCGCTTCGGTCTGGCCCTGGCCGAGCTATTAAACGTCTTTTCAACCGTGGCTTTACATATAGCAGATGGGCAGTAGCTTAAGCGACGATCCCTCCCAGGATCTGGAAACGGAAGACACAGAACTGTACCTCGCTCCTGCTGCTTCCGGTTTTCAATGATGCCAGGGGTGTCCACAAAGGTGACCCTCTCCAAGAGCTTGTGAGGGATCTCGATTCCGATCAGCTTCTCCAGAAAGTTCTGCCCGAACTTCTCGAGGGGGGAGAACGAGCGGGTGCTGTCAGCAGCCATCACAATCCCTTCGATGGTCTTGACTTTAGGGCCGTGCATGATGACGGTGAACTCGGAAGTGGTGGGTTCAGCCCCTGTCCAGGGGGAAAGGGAAGCAAGGCACAGGTCAGCTGCGGGCCCAGACGCTCCTTCGGAGGCTGCTGCCTTGCAAGCAGGACCTCTAAGATGGGTCCCCAACCCCTGATCCGTGGACCGATACTGGGCCGCAGCATGCCAGCAACCAGGCCGCACAAACAAGCAAAGCCCTATCCGCAGGATGCAGGCAGCACACAAAACCACGCCCCTCCGGTCTGCGGAAAAACCTCTATCCACATAACCGGTCCCTGGTGCCCAAAAGGTTGGGGACCTCTGTTCTAAGAAACCTCCGCTGGGTTTTCAACTAAAAAAACTCGGTTGCCCGTCTAGAACCCACTTAGGATATTAAGCCCATTGTGTGTTTTGTTTTCCAGGCCATTCTCACAGTTTAGAAGCTAACCATCACCACATTCTTCATTCTCTGCCAGCTTCCCATAAACCCAGCATGATTTGTGGTTTGCAGGTCCAGGCTGGGGTCAGGAGAGCTGGGGATGGGGAGAGAAAGAGACATGTTGTGTAGGGTCTACTTTGGTTCCCTGTCACAGTTTCTGGGGCTGGCATGAATTTGCCCACAACCAAAAAAAGTTGTGTGGAAACCAAACATTCTGATTAGTTAATTCAGTCTGCAAATGGAGCAACCTTCTGGATTGAGAACTGGCTCAGAGGGACAAAAAAAAGTGTGGTCTGAGGGCTGGGTGGAAAGAAGGGTCACTCCTGCTGCAAATAATTGGATCCGGGCCAGAAGCCAGAAGGTTTTGAGTCTTTTGGGGGTCCTGGCTACCCACTAGGGGAGAGGGAGGAACCAGATGTCAGCAGGGCTTGGCTCAGCCCACCCCGCTCCCAGGCAAAGGTCTTTTTGGCCAGGACAGAAGCAGAAGGGAATGGGGCCTCAGCCAACACAGCTGGAGGAGAGCTGGGTCTGAGGGCTTCAGAAACGACAACGTGGCGGTTGGTTGGGAATGGGGAGGTGCTTCATATTGTTGTCGGTATTCTTTCGGCTTTGCCAGCTCCGGCCAGCATGCACTTTTTTCCTGGATTGGACGCTAATCTGTGCAGGAGGTCAGCAGGGCATCAGGCTACCTGTGTAGAGCTGATGGGGTGTGTCATCCAGCCCCAGAAGGTAGTTAATCATGGTGGACTTGCCAACGCTCCAGGGCCCCAAGAAGAGCACCATTGGCTTGGAAGTAATCTCTCCATCTGTGGAGGGAAGGAAAGAGCAGTGATTTGGAATAAAGCAGAGACGGCCCTTCTGGCCTGACAGTCAGCCCTGCCTTATTTCCCTGGAGCTTCACTAGCCCCCCATCCCCCGCCCGGCATCCTTACCTTCCCTGGGGCAACTATTCCAGGCAGGGTGAAGGCGCCACAGGACCAACACTGAGGGAAAGTGAGGAAGGCTGGGGCTGCCCCATGGATAGAGACCCTCCTTCAGCTCTGCAGGAAGCATCTGCCAGGGCTGGGCTGCTTGCGCAATAATAGCCCTCTCCGCCCCTCCACGACTGGATGCTGGAGAGCCCTCAGCCCATGAACCTCCAGGAGAGGAAAGCTGGCCAGAGGGGGGGAAGGGGCAGCCTTCCCTAGATGCCCTGAGCAAATCATTTGCATTTGCTGCCGGGAGCGTATTTTCATCGGGACGGCACTTCTGTCCCTCCCCAAGGAAAGCTCCCCTGTGCTGCATTTCAGAAAGGAAACTGGCACTCAGTGTTTGCATTATGACAAAAGCCTGCTGGATGCTTCCAAACAATGCTGCAAAATCCTCCCGCAGATGCCAGGGAAGAGGACCGTTGCCCCTTTGCCCAGGAAGGGCTGAGATCAGAGCAGCACAGGGGCCTTGGCAGCCATGCAGTCCTCAAGCCATTGAATGGCCCCTTCCCAGTTTTCTTTCTCCCAAGCTTCCCATTGCTGCCACAAGACGTGTGTGTGTGTGTGTGTGTGTGTGTGTGTGTGTGTATGTGTGTATGTGTGTGTGTGTGTGCTCCCTGTCCTATCCTTCACTTCCCTGGCTGCCAAGGAGGCAACACTCTCTTCCGCCACAAACAGGAAGGTGGCTGAGAACTGGAATGGGGAGCGGGAGGGTGCCCTTTCCTGGGTCCAAGGAATGACTACCTGGCAGGACTTTCACTGACAGGACAGACAGCTCTACCCACCTGTGGCTGAAGAGCCCAGGGTACGTCCAGGGTAAGCTGTGGGGCAGGAGAGGAGGGTTGGAGAAGAGAAAAAGGAACATGAGTAGGGAAGGTGGGAGGGGGAGGGTTAGTTTGGAGCAGAAAAGAACGAAAGCAGAGGTTGGCATTACAGGGAGGGCAAGGAGCCACCGAAGGAGCCCAGCTGCTCTCCCAGGAAGCCCCCGTGGTTAGCGTTCATGCTGCAAGAAGGTGTATCACCCCCATGGAGATCAACTGGAAACCCCCCTCCTTGGGAAGGATGAAGGGGGGGGCACAGCCAATTCCAGAGCACCTGCAGCCCTTGCAACGGGGCCTGGTGGAACAGAAGCCAGGGGAGCCAAAGGCTGCTGTGTCCTGGAAAAGCTACACAGCTTTGGTTTAAAAGTTGGTTCCAAAGTTTACGTTGCACTGGCCCTGGGGAGCCGGCCAAGGCCATGGCTCCAAGCAGTACTGGCAAGCCAGGCCAGGGGGTGCCGATCCCAGAGGGCACCAGCTTTGAGAAGGTGACCCCTCTGGCCATGGGGAGGCTTCAGCACCCAAAGGACACCTCCAGACTTGCAGAAATACAAGGACCCATGCAGAAGGGGGAAACTCCATGGTGAGGGGGACATTTCAATCCTCCCAGCATGGGATTCTCCATGGAGGAGAGCCAGAAAAGCCAGGGCCTTGTGGGGGAAGCAGAGAAGTCCCCCCAGGATGCGTTACCTTGTGGCATCCCCACCCGCCCTTGTGCGTTCCTCATCCTGGGAACACCCCGCTTTTTCCTAAAGCCTCTTCTTGCTCAGGCCCCTCCTCTAGCCCAACCCCACCCCTTGAAGCCGGACCCTTGCAGGCAGCGCAACAACAGCCAGACCCCCGGCCCGACAGTCTTACCTGTAATTTCATGCTGCCGAAGTTCATTGTACTTGTAGGACTGCTCCAAGGGCTTGATGGAGGAATGATAAATTTTTCTCAGCCGCTGCAGGATGGCTGCAAGAGAGAGGCGAGGAGAAGGAAAAGTCAGCCCAGCCCACTGCTCCAGGGGCCTCGCGGGCCTGCCAGACAGAAGGCAAATGCTACACCAGCACCTGATCCCTTTGCAGCCTCTCCATCGCACCTTTGGCCCTTTCCACTCTGCAGGGTGGAGCCTAGCACCGTACAACTGTTGGGAGGCTGGGGGGGGAGAAGAGCTGCCGCCTGGTCCATTGTGCCCAAGGGCAATGCCTCGCCATAGCTTTCCTTGCAAGGGAAAAGATTAGCGGGCAAAGGTGGCAAGGGCAGGCAGGGTGGAGACATGGGGTCTGTGTGCATGTGATTTAAACGTTTATATAGCTCCCTCATTGATCTGGGTGGATCTAAGGCTGGTGGATAGCAAGCCAAAGGTAACATACAGTCAAATAACACTCTTAGAACAATAGCTGCAACTGACTCAAAGGTGTATGTATTATATTGCGCCACGATGGTGCAGTGGTTAGAATGCAACATTGCGGGCTGATTCTGCCCACTGCCAGGAGTTTAATCCTAGTAATAGTAATAGTAATAAAGTTGGAAGGGACCTTGGAGGTCACCGAGTCCAACCCCCTGCTCAGGCAGGAAACCCTACACCATTTCGGGCAAATGGCTGTCCAGTCTCCTTAAAAATGTCCTGCCTTCCATCCTTCCGGAGTCAGTAAAATGAGGGCCAGATTGTTGGGGGCAAGATGCTGACTCTATAAACCACTCGGAGAGTGCTGTAAAGCACTTTGGAGCAGTACATAAAGTGCTATTGCTATAGCTATCTACAGCCTTTGGTGGAGTCTTTGCGGAATCTTTCCCGCCCCGGCGTGGAGTCCTACTGCTACCTGAGTAGTCGTCTGCGGGTTTCTCTTCCTTCAGCTTCAGGGTGCTCTCAATGTGGGATCGATCCCTCCAGGCATTCTCCATCTCTTCTGCTGAAAGAGAAAAAGGGGTGTCTCAGCCTACAAGCAACCAGAGGGAGAACCACCGCCACACCCAACTTGCCAAAGGAAATAGAGATATTTTCAACATTGGGTTCGTTCACAATTGAGTATACAGAGATTTTTCTTGTACGGAAAAAGTTCCTTCTTTTATCCCCAACTTCTACTGGTGCAAAAGGCCCGGCCAGGGAGCAAAGTCCAGGCTTCTGCCTTTGATGATGGGCACCTGTTGTCTCTCAAAAGAGGAGCCAGAAGGGTTTCTGTGACTTTAGCAGCCAGAGGGAGAAAGGGAAGCAGAGGGCAAGCCTTTGAGAAGTGCCCCCAATGACAGCAGGATGGTCTGTCCTGTGCCTCCAAGCCCCAACTGGTGGGGGGGGGCTGATTGGCCCATCTTTGTGAGTCCAGGCAAGGACATCCATCTATCCCTCCAGGAAGGCCAATCCTGGCTACCCGGCCTTCTCAAGCCGCCAGCCTCGGGGGAGCCCTGGTCAGGGATGCTGTCTGTGAAAACTGGGTGTGTCTCCCAGGGTGGCTTTTCCTTCTCCAACTCTTAACCGGCCACTGGCCACGTTCTGGAGACACGCTGGCCTTAGCTGCACACACGGATGGAAAGCCTTCCTTCTGACTTCCCACTCTCTCCCCACTGATGATGGCTGGTGTCCCCTTCGAACAGCGCTAACTCCTACCTTCCAAGAACCACTCCTGACAGCCCCCACAGCTGAGACAGGCTGCCTTGCGTTCTGGTTTGGCCAAACCCACCAGTGGACAAAATCAGTTGCTGCCTCCTCGGGCAAGGTAGGACAGAAGGCCACGGAAAGGAACTGCAGAGCTCAAAAGAACGCACTCAGGTGTCTGAGTTGGGCAACCTCCTTTAGACAAAATCAAATCCTTTTTAGCCTCTAACCACAGACAATTTCTTCTGTGGAACTGCTTGCCTGGAGAGCTTGTGCCATTTTGCTGCTTCTTATGGTGATTAAAAAACAGCAACAAATGGAGGAGTTCTTGCCTCAGGGCAGCTCCTTCACCTGGCCTTGGAAGCCCAGGATTGCAAGCCCGTCACTCAGAAAGGGCACATTAGCCATCTCTTGTCTAGGATCTAAAGGAGTTGGGGATACGTGTGGTTTAATAAGAGCCAAGATACAGACCAGGTGTCCAGCAGAGGTGAGAAAGAACCAGAGAGTCCTAGCATGGAATAGACCAGGGGGATCCTTTCCAGAGCAGACTCCAAGGGCATTTGGCAGACAACCATCCGCCCAGATCCGAGAATGCCACGGCTTCTGGGACCAAATTCCCCAGGGCACTCAGGAACCGATCCCGAGCGAGCCTCTCCATGCTTTGCCACCCTGAGCGGAATGAGTGCCAAAGCCAGACGAAAGGAATGGGGATGAGGGAGACGAGGACAAAATGGGGGGCCCTGCATTCCAGGAGCTGCCTTGGGAGTCCAGCCCCAGCCCCCCAAGTGCCTCCCTTGGCCTGGGAAAGTTTGGCTTAGAAAGAGGGATGACTGGCTAAGGCCTTTTTCTCCCTCCTGGCCCTCCCACGAGCCTGACCTCCCCTGCCTTCTTTGTTGGGATGTCAAAGAGGAAGAAGGCAGCTGGCACGGGGAAATGGGCACAGCCAAGAAGACCAATCTCCTGGCCAAAAAAGCCTGGTCTCTCCTGGAAGTGGCTATGCCTGGCTGGGTGGCAGCTTCATTTCCACTCCCCCACAGGGTGTCCTCCTCGACAGAGGGCCTGCAGCTTTATGCAAGCCACTGTATGGGGCTGCCCCCTTCAGAAAAAGACCCCGGAAGGTCATCTTCCTTGGACTCTGCCTCACTTGCTCCTTCCCCTTGGCAGCCCCTCTACCTGGCCCTCCTGCCCCACCTCTGCCTCCACTGCTGCACAGATACCACCTCTAGGTTGCTTTCTCTCTGCTGGAGGCACCTTCACTTCAGAGGCCTTTGCACCTTCTACCCAGTTGCCATCTGGCTGCCCTTCACCAAGCCCCAGTCCTTTCATGGGATGCTGGGCAGCAGCTCCGCCTTCAGCCCCTGAGGCTTGTTCTTTGCCCTCCACATCTTTTGGATGCCCTGCCAGTTCCTTCGTGGCTCCTTCCTGTGCTGGATGGGCACCTGCTGCCACCTCTGACTCTCCTGATTCACGCATATCCTTCAGAACAGCACTGAACGCCTCCCAGGGTTTCTCTCTTGGTGAAGGATTGCCCAAGGGCCCTTCCCCAAAGATGCCTTCCAAATTTTTATCCACATCAGGGGAATCAGTGAAGTTCTCTTCCAGCTGTGCCTCCAAAGAATGGGGAAGATCCTGAGAAACAGCTTGGTTTGCTCCTGGGAGAGCACCTTGGACATCTTCCTCAGAAGGAGCCTCTGTCTTCGGGGGAACCTTTTCTTCACCCTGCAAGCCCTCTACCCTAAGTGCAGGAACCGGCTCCAGCTCTCCCGAGCTACTTCCACCTTCTTCGTGACCAGCCATCCCCTGCTCTTGGCCCAGGACTTCCCCTAGCTCAGCCACATGTGCTCCATTTTCATTCAGATTGCCCCTTTCTGCGCTGTCCACCTCAGGGCCTCTATCGGTGGAGCCATCGTCCTGAGGCTTCTCCTGGTTGCCTGAGAACTGGAGAGGGATTCCTGTCCCAGCCACTTGTCCATTGAGCAGCCTCTGCTTCTTCACTAGACTTGAGTCTCCAGGCAACAAGCCACCCTCAGCAAAGTTGGCAGAGTCTTCTGCGCTCTCCAGGGCAGAAACTTGCAGTTCTAGATAGTTAGAACATGATCAGTCAGTTTCACTTGTGCCTCAAATCGCAAATGTGCTTCTGCATGAAAAATGGAACTGGACTCAAAGGAGGCTGAAAAGGCACATTTTGAGGCTCTTCTAAATCCATTTCCAGTCCTGACCTGACCAGCAGGCTTAAAATCTAGCTTGCCTGGTCTGGTCATAGGTACAAACTCTGTGCCAACAGTTTTGCCAGGGTAGGTTTGGGAGGGTGAGCGTCCGTCTTGGATAACACATGTTGCTCTTAACCAGCCTCCCAGCCAGCACTGCAACAGCCCCTTCCAGTCTAGCAAGACAGTCAGACAGACAGAGGGAGCAGCCCTGAGAGTCTTTTCAGGGATTTTAGCTCACTTGAGGTCATCCCTTTGGGATCTGGCCACCTTTTCCCACCTAACTGCCTTCTGATTGTCTTCTACTAAAGAAGCCAAGCGGAATAAAAAGGGGAACCGCAGGGATGTCAAGGAGAGCTTTGCCCGTCCAGATGGTTGGCTTGCAAAACTGCAATTAAGAAATCCTAACCATCTGAAAAGACTAGCAGGGCTGGCACAGGCTAAAAAGCTACCATCTCGGCAAAGCACTTTTTCTACCATGCCAACAGAGGAAGCAGCTCTGGAATGGACCTATTTCCTTCCTCCCCCCAGGGTAGTGGGGGCAGCCTTTCTTCTCAAGGTGCGGGGCCTGCTTGAGAACCCCCCTCCTGATTGTGGCTCTCTTTGCCCACCTGCGGAAGCCACCTGAGGAATGCAGGGCAGCAAGGGCCTCTTTGCTGCTCAGGAAAGCAAACATGGCTGGATCTGCCAGCAGAAAGATGCCAGGGGGGCTTTCCTCCATCGCTCCTGGAGAAAGGGATCCCCAAAGGAGGCCAGCTGGCTGAGGGGCAGCCGAGATGTTGCTGTCACTCCTGCTTTGTGGACTCTGAGCCAGGCCTGCCAGCTGAAGAGGGGTTGGCCAGTCGCCCGGGAGGGAAGCTAAGGTGCCCTGTCTAGGCTTCCGACTGTCCCTTGGCCTTGGCCTTTAGCAGAAGAAACCAGTCAAGGACTCCCTCTGTGGTGGTTCCAACAGAAACAGCAAGACCTCGAGGCATAATCCTCCCCCCTCACCTGACCCTCAGGTAGACAGCCAGGTCCTACCTGCCAGGAATCTCATCACCTACATGCGAACCCAGAGAGACCTTTCTCTCTCTCACTACAGACCGGTGGTGCTGAAGTGCATCGAAAAGCCCAGAGGGGCCCAGCAGGGGAAGGTGAGGGGAGCTTGGCCCTTGTGCTCAGGGCTTCCTAGGAGGAAAAGATCCCAATAGGCCAGGACCCTGTCTCTGCTCCTGGGAGGAAAGGGGGCTGGAGGCTTCGCTGCCTTGAAGAAGGTGGGGCTTTGGGGGCTTCTCTATCTTCCAGCCAGGCTCCGCTGCCCGTGCCAAAAAGCCAGGCAGGTCTTTGGTCACGCAGCAGAGAAGCCCAAGCGCTACAGCAGGGGGCTGAAGGGCAGGGGGCAGGCGGCCTCCAGGGCTTATGCAAGCAACCTCCAAACTGGCCACCTATATCAAGCACTAAATTGTGCTGATCTGCAGATGGGAAGGAGGGCCACGGTGTGGCAAAGGGGCTGAAGATGTGGAGCTTAGCACCAGCAGCTTCCTCACTGCGCTATAAATACCACCAGCTCTTGAAGGGGCAGTGGGGAAAGTCACTCTTGGGAGAAGCCCAGAGCCATGAAACTCCCTCCCTCCCTCCCTCCCTCCCATCCACCCATCCCGCCAGCCAGCTGCAAACAAATGTGCAAGCATGGCAGGCTGCAAGGAGTCCACAAGGCTTATTTTGAGGAGGCGAAAGTGAGGGAGGAGAACCTGCCACAACAGCCTACAAGCCAGCCACAATCTGGCCTGCCCTGGTCTCTCCTGGGTGTTGGGCAGAGGGCCACGGGAGCCACGGTTTCCCAGGAGAGGGAGGAGGCTTCCTACCAGGACTGGGCCGGCTCCCCTCCCTGAAAAGAGGGGGGAGTCATTCCCTGAGTAGGGGGGGAGGGGGAGGAGACATAGAGATACATCCGAAGTCCCCAGTGATGCAGGAGAGGGGGCTGCAGCCCATGATAGCCAGTTGGCCACTGGGGCACCGTCTCTGGCTCCTGGTGTAAGGCATCGCTGGTCAGCTCTGTTTTCTGGCCATATCATTCCCACTCAGAACCAGGCCTGGGAAAGGAGCTGCGGCCTCTGGCTCCTGCACCCAGGACCCCAACCTGGTGGGCTCTGCAGGGTCCTTCACTGGGGGCCTTGTCAGCCAGCCAAGCGGGCCTTAGGCAAGGTGGCTCTGCCGACACAAAGTCAAAAGCCCATCCCAAGAAGGGGTCCAGGCTGCCTCCCTGCTTAGCTTCAGGGGCACTCTGTCTTCAGAAATGCCCGATGGGCAGCATGGAATTGGAGCCCCCCTTGCCTAGCAGCAAAAGGTCTGCCCGCTACCCTGGGAAGGCTAAGGAAGTCAACGGCTCAGAGCTGTGGAGGAGGAGGCAGCGTCATGCTTGCTCAGGCTGAGGGCCACAGCTGCCTCGCGTTTGCTCAGCCTTAAGGGGGCCAGTCGCAGGACGTAACCCACAGGAACAAGGAAGCACCACCAGGGGCGAGCAAATTGCATGGTAGTCAAGCAAACTGACCTGAGGGAGGAGTCGTCCCAAGAGGAGAAGCAGCTAGATAGGAGGGCCCTCACGTCAAAAGTGATCTTTCGACTTTTCCCCTGAGCAAGCCGTTGCCCCCAGGGACCCTCACCCAGCTGAACCCCCATGGCCGGAGAAGGAGGGGGCGCGAGGCTCCTGCTGGCCAAAGCGGCGCCGGAGCGGCAGGATTCGCTTCCGGGACCGGCCGGGCAAGCCCACCTAGCCCGTCTCCAGAGTGCCCTCTGGTGGCCAGATTGAGAAGAACTTGACGGTCGCGCCAAAAAGCAGAGGAGGGTTTTCCTTTGCAGCTCCGGAGAAAAAGGGGGAGACAAAGGGGCCAGTTCCCTGTCTCCGCGTGCCTGTTTTTGGTGGGTGTGCAATAGGAAGGGGTCGAGCGAAGCCCCCAGTGCACTATTGTGGGAAGCGAGAAGCGCTGCCCCATCTCCCCCCTCCCCCCATAGTCCTCCCGGCTGCTCAGCTGGAAGACTTTTCAGAGTTCCTTTAGGGTTCCCCGGGGCCAAGCAAGGTCCCTGCCAGCTGAGCCCCTGGCAAGTGGCCGGGCTGAGCGAGAGCCTCTACGGAGGAGACTCAGCCTCCTCCTCCGTCTCCCGCTAGCCTCCTGGCCCAGAGCTCCAGTGGGCACTTCCTGCTTTGCAGCCAGCCAGCCCAAGGGTTGCCCTCCCTCCCCCCAAGCAGATGCCAACCAGAGGAAACACAGCTGGCAAAACTGCCAAGAAAAGCAAGTTCCCCCCCCCCCGAAAGTGGGTCAGCGCAGCAAGGGAAATGGAAATGTTTCATACGCCGTCTGGAGCTCCTGAAGAGAGCTAGGCGGGAAGTAACTGGTCAAGTACTTGGCCAGGCCTGGCAGCCTTTCGCCTTCACCTTTCTCTCCTTTGAGCTCACTCAGAGACACAACACTTTTCTCCTACACCTCCCCAGGTGCACGCCCGACCATGGCATTCCTTCAGACCTGCTTCCACTGCTGGGACAAGGAGGACACAGCTAAAGCCCTGTGAGCAACCACTCAATGCATCCCAAAAATGATTTTCCAGGTCATAGAATGCCCCCCCCCCCGGTGTTGGTGCTAGTCCTGTACTGCTCCTATGAGAAAAGGAACACAGGGGAGTTCTAGATGAAGCTCTGGGCACCAGTTAGAGCCCACCCTCGGTTATCATGTGTCCCCATCCAGGGGTGGGAGAGATTCCCCCTCTTCTGGGGGGGTACATTGTGGAAACTCAAAAAGGGGAGCAAGCACCCTTGTTCCCAGACCCTTGGGTGTCCTGCTGCTGGGAAGGAAAAGGAAAGGGAAGAAGGGAGGAGGAGGAAAGGAGCCCCCAGCCCTGCTTGTCCATCTCCTTTTGTCCTGGGAATGATAAAAGATGGCCGTAAAAGGCTACAGCTAGTCCAGAGGGCCTGTGACAGTGTGAGAAGGCAGCAGGTGAGCCGATGAGAGCAGCGGGGAAGGCGGGAGGGCTCCAGAAACTTCAGGGCTCCAGTTACACGCCTGTTTCCATACTTAGCTCAGGGAGGCAGCTGGGAGGCAGCGCCCAGCCACCACAACCAAATTAACTCAAGGGCACCCAAGGGGAAGGCGTCAGATGCCACATAGTTCTGCCCAGGGCCCCCGAACGGGCAGCGGAAAACCCAGGTGGGAGGGGCAGCCTGGGGCCCTTAAGACACAGGGAATCCCTGGGGAAACAGGTCCCCAAATGCTGAGCAGAGGAATGGGGGGGAGGTATGGCACCTACAGATCACCCAGCCCAGCTGCTCTTCCTCCGGCTCCCCTCAGCCCTGCCACTGCTCTCCCCATGTGCCCCAAGGCTGCTAGCCCCATGTTGCCTGCCATGGTCCTGGCAAGTTGGCCCTCCCCATGAGCTCTGTCCTTCGGACAGGGGACCCTACCTGCTGCCCCGAGGAGAACAACTGGTGCCAGGCAGAAACAGAAGAGCCTCAGTGCTGCCATGCTGGCTGCCAGGAGCCTTCTCCCCTTCTTCCGCACTATTTATACTGGGGCAGGTTCCTGAGAAGCAGATGGCCGCTTGCCCGGAGGGCCCACACAGGCGATGGTGCCGGTGCTGGACTGCTGGAGGCCCCTCCCCACCCACCCTCTTCACCAACCTCCGTCAGTCCCCCCTCAGAGGCAGCTGCCACTAAGGGGAGAGAAGAGGAGGGACATTACAGCAGCTGCTGCCCAGGGCTGAGCCTGGAGCCAAGGTCCCAGAGGATGGGAGGGGAACGGGGGGGGGGGGACAGGGATCAGCTCTTGCTGCCCAGGGCCTCGGCAGCAACAGAACCTCAGGTGACCTGTATGGCCACAGGGGAGCTGGGCAGCCCCCACAGCCTGCAAAATGCACATGGCCTCAAAAGAGCAGTGTATGAAGCTGGTAGCCTTTGGAGCAAGAACAGCAAATTGGTGGGCACAAGACGAAGGGCACGGCCTTGTCACAAGAGACCCTGGCAATATGTGCTTTCAGGGGTCAGCAGAACGCTGGGTCTGGGCATTAGCAACCCCATGCCAAAAAGTTGCCACCCAGCCTTCGGAAAAGGCAGTACTCTCTGGAGGGGCAAGGTGGGGGGAGACTGAGCTGCCCTGAAGATTGAACAGACCCCATGAAGTAGGTGGCTTCTATGGTTCTCCTTTTGGAAGTGGGGAGGAATTAACTTAGACCCCAGGCCACGTGATGCAACTATGTTCTAGGCCAGGGGGGCAAAACCCATTCCATCACCATCCCTTTGGTCCATAAAGGGGAGGGGCAAGCACAAGCTCCCTCTGCTGGGCATCACAGAAACTGCAAGCAAGGGAAGTGAAGGCAGGTGCTGGGATCTAGAACAGTGGTTCTCAACCTTTCTAATGCCGCGACCCCATAATACAGTTCCTCATGTTGTGGTGACCCCCAACATCACCGGGTGCCAGGGGTGTGGCCAAAGAAAAGGGGGAAAAAATGGCGGACAGTCTTGTTTGGCGACTCCCGTGAAATGGTCGTTCGACCCCAAATGGGGTCCCGACCCACAGGTTGAGAACCACTGATCTAGAACATTGAGAAGGAGGGGGTCCATGGCCCCCTCCTCATATAGTTCCTGGCCTGGCCTGTGCTGATGGTCTGCAGTGCTTATAATGGACCTTATTCCTTTTCTGTTACACAGAGTTGAAGCCACTCCCACAAATTTCTTGCCTGTCCCCTAACATTAGCAAAGTCTAATCAAGATATATAAAAAACAAAGTACAAACTTTATTTTGTTTCTTTACAAAGGCACAAGCCTCATTTTTCCACTTTCTTAACAAAATATAATAGCATCTCAATGAACACAAAGACCTGAAACTTGTAAAAAAAAAAAAGAACAAAAAACAACCCATATAAAAAATATGAAAGAACAAAGGAACAGCTGTGGCTGGGGGGAACCTACTAAAAGTAACCAGCACGAAATAGTCCTGGCCAAGACCTCTGTCCAAATGGGGGGGGGGAGACAGGGAGGCACAGAATGCAAAGACAGCAACCGTCACGGAGCAGAACCGCTCTTTGCGGATCCAGTCAACCCATGGAACGGATTTAAGTGCTTCCAAGAACGAAACCCCCCAGAGAGGCCGGGGTCAATGCTCTCTACTAGACTCTGAAAAGGCCCCAAGCCTGAACCAGCTCCCGAGAATGGAGGGGACCAAAAGGTGTGCGAGGAAGGCCAGTGAGGCAGAGACAACCCTGAGGCCTACCAACACCAACCTTCTCCCTGGAGCTTTTAGAGGGCCTCTGGAGTCCCTTCGCCCCTCTGAAGGCCAGGAGCAAGGCCGAAGAGGGGCAGGACCCCACAGCTGGAGGCGCCAGAGGAAATCCATCCTTTGAACCAGGAGCCGTGGACTGCCAAGCCATGTGCCGGGACAACCTGGCTGCTTGCAGCTTGCCAACCCCCCGCCCCAGCTGCTTCAAACTGGACAGCCCGATTTCCAGCTCATCCCCATCCTAATGCTCCCACTTACAGTATTGGAAGGTCACAAAATAGACCCAAATGTTGTGGTATTTTGTAAAAATTTCAGCATATTTCCTGAAGTCCCCTCACCCCCACCCTGCTCACCCTCCCGCTGCCAGGCAGAGGTCAGGGCATCCTGGCCTTGCTGTGTTCCATGGAATCGTCGTCTTCCGCCTCCAGGTCAGAGGCCGTGTCCGAGTTCGAGGGGTCCAGGCTGTTCCGGGCAGGGGTCACAATGACTGCACCCCGGCGCTGCTCTTCCTCCTCCAGCAGCTGCTTTTCCTGAGTCCCCTCAATGTGCTGGATTGCCTGGGGGGAAGACGGCAGAGTAAATGCCAGCAGGCTCTTTGCCCCAGGACGGACTGGGAGTCTCCTGCTGGGCTTTTCCTGCCCTGAGATTAGCTGCCTGCTGCTTGGGGCAAGCCTTCTCGGTGGACATATCTGGGTCCTGCAGAGACCAAGAGGACAGCGCCCAAGCTGGGACCCATCAGGGACAACACAGGGCAAAACAGTGTGCCAAGTCTGATCCAAACAAGGTTGCAGATTCTGAACAGGAAGGGCAAGGCCCTGGTCCTGGGCTGCCACCCGTACAGATGCCAGCTTCAAAAGGAACTTCCCTGGAGGCCCCCCTCTCCTCCAAGGGGCTCAAGTGTCTTTCTGCAGCCAGGCCAGGAAGGGGGTGTGTGGCAACCAGGGGCGCTGTTCTTGGGGAGCATCGAAGCAGAGCTCTACAGTGAGGCTGGTAGCTACTCTTGGGGGCATCTGCCAAGGCCTGTCCCATGCCCAGGGAGCAGCCCACTTCCCAACCTCTCTGAAGGAGGCCAAGGCCCCCTTCCTTTCCGCTCTCACCTGAACGATCGTGTCCAGGTTCTGCCTGGACGTAGAGATAGTGTTGATCACTGAGGAGGGGCCCATGGTTACCACGGTGACATGGTGCGAAGGCGGAGGTGGCGCAGGAACAATCACTGTTGGGTGCTGGGTGGGTGCCGGGGGGCCATGCGCAGGCAGGAGCTGGTGAGGAGAAAGACACCTGGCACACTGCACCAACCACACGGGACAGCGGGGCTCCCATACCAGAAGGCCATCCTGGGCCTGAGCCAGACACATGGGAAGGCAGCGGACAGCTCGAGCCCTGCCGTGCTCCAGTGGATCCGAGAACCTCCCCTGACCCCAGAAGCCCTGAGCCACACTGGGAGCGCCAACGATGAAGCACCCCCCTTTTCCAGGGCCACAAAAACCTAGAAGTGCATGCGTAGAGAGGAGGAAGGGAGGGGGCAGAAGTCTCTGTAAATGCTTCTGAACCAACAAGATGGGTGCTGTAGCCACCCTCAGCCCTTCGGTGAGACCTGCTTTTGGGCACAGCCATTTTAGTTGGGTACCCCGACTTTGTTTTCCTCACCAAGGATATGCCACCCTCCCCTGTGCGTCCGCTAGAGACATTGGGGGCAGTGCTGGGGCTTCCTGCTGCCGATGGCGTGGAAACAGCGCAACCCTGTTTGCAAAGGGCCAGGGGGAAGACTGACTTGAGGCCACGCGCTCACCCTGCCGAGGCTCAGGTGCCTCTGGCTGCTGTGGCCTCACCTGTTCCTGCTGCTGGAGCTGCACCTGTTGGGCAATCACCTTCAGCTTCTCCGGGTACAAGTGGGCCTCCAAAGAGCGTACCTATCAGCCGGCCAGAGAAAGACTTTTCACCTTCCACAATGGGCAAGGAGGCTTTGTGTGCACAAGGGGCATCTGGCTGTTTGCCCTGGCCCCTGGTCCCCTGCCTGCCCTGAGGGGGGGGCATTTGTTTGCTGGTGCACTGCCCAGAAAATGCCTTTTGGACCAGCCGCCAGACCCGCAGGGCACACCTGCTCTTCCAGCATCATTCGGACCGAGCGTTCCTTGTCCAGCTGCTGCCGGAGCTCGATCATCTCCCGGCGCAGGTCCTCGGCCTTCTCGTCCTCCCAGATGTCCGGCGACCCAATGCCTTCATCCTTGTCCTCTGCTCGCCGCCGCTTTGGGGAGGATCCACTGAACTCCTGCCAGGAAGGCCCAGATTGAAGGGGGGGGAGTGCAGAGGCCATGGGGAAAAGAACTGCCCCCCCAGTCAAGGCCTCCCTGGTGCCCACCTGGATGAAGCGCTTGAGCTGAGCGTTCTGCTGCAGCAGCCGCGTCTTCTCCTGCTCCAGAGAAAATATGTACTCCGCCGTCTGCTGAAGGATCGCTGCCTGGCCAGAGGAGACAGAGAACTCCAGAGGGTACAGACCTGCCCCCCTCAAAAGGACAAGGCTGTTCCTTGATCAGCCCTTTCTCCCCTGCTCAACCAGCTTCCCCTGGGGAACCCCTTCCCTGCTCTCCTCCCAGAGGTCCCACGTATCATCATAGCTTTCAGCAGCTGGCTGCACCCCTTTGTTCCCCAGGGAACAGCCTCCTCTCCCTTTCTCCGGCTTCGTTCCCCCCTTGTAGCTACAGTGTTCAACCTGCAGAGGTTCCTTAGCCCATCACCCCCCCATCTTCTTTTCTAAGCATGATGCCCCAAGGCCTTTGCTCCCCAATCCTGGTGGGTGGACCCCCACCTGCCATCAGGGCCTGGCAGGGACTTGCTTGACCCCCTGCCAACCGCGCTACTGGGGCTTTGCTGGCCTTCTCCAATCAATGGGGAGATTTAGCTTCTCACCTTGCTGAGCTTCTCCCCGTCCGTGTGTGGGATGAGAGTTTTCAGGGACTGAAACCCCGCATTGATACTCTGCATACGCCGTCGCTCGTTGCTGTTAGCGATCTCCCTGCGTATCCGTCGCTCCTGGTCCCTCTGCGTCTCTGGGGTCAGGGGGATGTTGGCCAAGCTGCAGCAGGCCAGCCCAAGTTAGGGATGGGGCCTTCAAGACTCCCGCAGTCAGTGACCAGCCCTACTGCCCAGCAGCATGTTCCAGCCAGTTGCCCAAGCCGCCTGCACTACAGCCTCTCTTGTCCACCCCTGACTAGCTCCCTCCCAAGGGGGGCTCCTTAGGATGCGTTCGCTCATTGTAACCCAGAGCCCATCTGCAGCTCCACAGCACACCAGTCTGTGGTGCCAAAGAAGTTTCTCTCCGATAGCTGCTTCGGAGATGCCCTGCAATCCAGGGAGGAGCAGACCCCTCCCTCAGGGAGGCAAACGGAGCAGCTCTGCCTTGAAATAACCCAGAGGGTCTGTGAGAGAGTGGAGTGTGCTGATGCATGCTGTGGTCTGTTGTCACGGTGGGGCTTTCAAAGAACCTCAACAAACTGCGCCGCTTAAGCATCTTCCAATCCATTTTATGTCCCTGACCATTTCCAGGCTACACTTGACCCTCCTGTCGAGCTAAAATCAAGTAGCAGCAGCAGCACAAGTAAAACAGCATTTCCACACTAAGGAAGCCCAGAGTGGGCCCAATTCACCCTGAACTTCACCCACAATCACCCAGGGGAGAAGATGGGAGTAGGGCCAACTTGACCCATCAGTGGATTTTTGCACAACGGGAAAGAAGGTCCGGTCACTTGGTCGTGTGATGCGTCGGCTATGTCTGCGCTCTGGGCCAGCCACGGACCACGGGGCACCCACCGCGCGCTTTCTCGGCCCGCGCGGAAAAGCCAGCGAGCACGGCGGGGCCCTCACGGGAAAAGGCCGTCTCGTATGCCGGCGGGGATGGGGCGGCGAGCAGAAGCGGGAAAGAGCCGTTGCCCGGGACGGCTCGGATCGGGGACCCCCTCGGAGCGGCCCGAAGAGGCGCCCGAGGCCTGCCCCGGCCCAGTGCAGCGCCCCACATGGAGGCCGCCTTCCAGCCCAGCTGGCGGGGGGCGGACACGCCGAGGGGGCCGCGCCGCCCAGCCCGCTCTTCCCGCACCGCCTGGCGAGCTGCCGCGCACAAAGAGCGGCGCCCGGCCGGCACATGCGGCGGTTGCGGGCAGCCTTTGTGCGAGGCGGCGCGGCGCGGCGTGGCCGGCCGAGCCCGGCACTACATGTCCCGGCAGCCCGCGGCGGCAAGGCCCGCCCCTTCGGAGGCTGCACAGTCACGGCCAGGCCCGGCCGCCGCGCTGCCAGTAAACACGCGGCTGGCTGGGAGAGGCCCGGCGGGGCGCGCGGAGTCGCAGGGCCCGGGGCGAAGCGGGATCCGCCGCCCCCTCTTCCCCCGCCGCCCGCCCCCGTACCCTCAGGGGCCGGCCGGGTCGGAGCGTCGCTACCCGCCGCGCTCCGGCAAACAGACCCACGTGCTCGACCGCCGCCATCCCCGTCCCTCCCGCGCTCCGCGGCGGTGCCGGCGCTGCAACCCGCCCGGCCCAGCCCAGCTGAGCCCAGCCCCCGTACCCACCTGCACAGCCCGCCGATCACCTCCTTCTCGGTCTTCCTGAAGTGCTGCAGCGGGGGCACCTTCTGCGCGGGCACCACGAAGTACTCCATGCCCGGCCGGGATCGGGGCCGGCGCGGGGCGGCGGCGGCGAGCACGGGGGGCGGGCGGGCGGTGGGCGAGCACGCGTCCGCCGGTCCCGCGGTGCGTCTCCGGCTCTGGCCCTGCGCGTGTCTGCTCAAGGCGGGAAACAGCTGGGCGAGCGCAGCGCTGCCTCCCTCCTGCCTGCCCGCCTCCCTCCCTCCCTCCCTCCCTCCGCCGGCGCCGCCTCCGCCAGCCACCGGCCCATGTAAACAAAGGGCGATTCGCCGCGGCTCCCGCGCCGCCCTCCCGCCTGCCGCACGGAGGAGCAGCGCCGGCCGGCATTTCCGCTGACGGACGGTCCGGCCCGAGCTGCGCTGACCGGGCGCTGGGAACTTTGTTCGGCCAAAGCAGGGCTTCCCCAAGGGCACCTGGCTTGGCTCTGCACCCGCCTGCCTCACTTCGGGGCTATTGGCGGTGTGGAAGGGGCGAGGAACGCCCCCCAGGTGGGGAATGCCGCCTCCGAGGGGGGCCAAGTGGCCGAGTCCCCGCCTGCCCTACCAAGGGCCATCCGCTCCGGAGGCGAGGAGGAAGAGCCCGGCTTCTCCCGGCCAGGCTGGGGTTGCTGCCCTGCTCCCCAAAGCGGCTGCCAGCGCCGAGCGTCTCCAGGAGGAAGGGGCGAGAAGCGTGGGGAGCCTTTGGTGCTCCCTGACTGACTGCGGGGGGGGGGGGCTGCCTGGTTCAGCCCTAAGGCTGTGGCCGAGGACAGGCGGGGGCTGCAGAGTCAGGCCAGCTGCTCCTGGAGAAGCCTTGCTTTGGCCAAATAGAGATGCTGGGAGTTGTAGTCCCACACAGCTGATTGGACACGGACCTCTGCCTTGACTGGAACTTGCAATAGGGGTCAGTTTCCATGCAATTTATGCAAACAACCAGCTTAAGGAGTGGGCCAGGCCAAGGCCCATTAAATTTATTGTGCCCAGCAAATCAAGCACTGGAGTGGCCTCCAAGCACTGCCCAAGGCCAGCCACTTGCTGGAAGGGCTGGAGAAGCTTCACTACACTCTGCCTGCTTGCTGGTGGCTGGGCCTTGATGTACCAGACAATGCCTGCCCTGGGGCTACCCTCCTTGCTGAGGGATTACCTGATCCCCTTCTCATGGGCTTCTTTAGCCTGGCAGTCTTATGCTCTGGCCACATGGTGGATGGAGCTGGCCACAGGGGTCCTTCTTGACTTCAACTACTACAGAGTGCTCACCGCTCAGCCTTCCACTGCCACCTTCTCTCCCCCCCCCAGGGAAAAAGTGACCAAAGGCACCTTCTGGCCAGGCTCCCACAAAACGCTAAGTCAAGGTGAATTAAGCTAACTTGTATGACCCAGCACTTTGATTACATTTACACTAACCAAGGCAAACTATCTCAGTGCTGTAGGAAGAGATACCCATCGACTCCCACCATTGTGGCTAGTTTCATGCCATATGCATTGTCAAATTGGCCAATGCGAAGCAAAGCCCAAGTGTCACCATTATGGCTGGGTGCAGTTTAAGTCTTAGTGCTGGCCTGGGGAGGGCACCCGGCCCATGCAGGCAGAGGAGTGTGGTCTTGGTCACTAGAAAAGCCGATGGGTGAACTGGCTCTGCCAGCATTGATGCCTCTTCCTTCCTGAAGTGATCGTCCAGAGAAGATACAAGGAAAGGCTGGGCTATGGGCCTGAAGGGAGACGAACTTGCAGCTGGAGTACTCTTGAATTCAGTCTGAGCCTGTGTGCAACAGCAGCAGCACTGGATCTAACCAGGATGACGTGACCTGGTTAGTCCCTGCAGCAGAATCTGAAGCGTTCGTCGTAGTCAAGACAATTGCCCCAATGGGATCACACCCTGCTAGCCAAGACCAAAGAAGTCACACTCCACATGGGGAGCATATTGAGAATCAGCCCCAACCTGCAAAAGAGGTTGGAGGGTCAGGAAGTCAAAGGGCAGCTCCTTCCATATCTTTGAACTGAACTGACCCAGCTTGACTGCAAATCGCATGTTGCACGTTTACAGTTCCCAAGACTGAAGGTCAACAAGTCTGGTTTTCCTTTTGACATCTCCTCTTCCTCTTTGCCCCATAGAAAGGGATGCCAAAACAGGACAAGCATTCTTGCCCCAATCCTGCTCAAGGCATCTTGGACCCAACTTGGTTTCTTGACTCCAGGGGTCCCTCTCAATATGGATTTGGAGGCAGACCCTTTGACCAGAGCATTTCAGTTCCCTACAGTAAGGAACAACAGAAAACTAGTCTTTGTTAGAGGCAGAATGTCCCAAAAAGAGTTGGAGGAGTAAATCACTTGTGGAAATGCTCAGTGCTCCCTCCCCACTCAAGTGCTGTTGCTGAGGAGGGTCTGCACCACAACCAGAGGCTAAAACTCTAGCTAAGAGAATACAGTACAGCCAACTAGTTTCAGAGTTTATTTGGTTTCTCCCATTTTTAAATTGAACTGGATCTGAAGTATGATGCACAAATCACAAACATAAAATACAAGGTGCCAGGAAGACAGAGCAGAAAAAAACAGATAAGAATCATCATAGGCACATAAGAACAATTCTAGCAACAAAAGGGAAAAGTGCAAAGAGTTCAGTTTTTTCACTTGAGTGAAAAAGCCTTCTTCTTGGAGGTGCTGAAAAAGCTTGAGTCCTCTCCCCACTCACCCCCCTCTTCTGGGAAACAGGTCTTAAGAGCAATTGTTCTTAAGGCCTTCCAAAGAGCTGTTTGACCTAGGCTGATGGCAAACCATTAGCCATTATTACCAGCACTCCCCCAACTACCATCATTTTTTTTTTCTTGCTTGGGATTAGCAGACCCAGACATAAACACTGAAATAATTTAAACTGGAGGCCACCAATTCCAACTCAGTTTTAGATGAATCAATTTCAGCTCCCCCCTCACACACACCTAATGATTCAATTGTTAGGGAATGTGCAAGGGGATTGGGATGCTTTCCCCAAGAAGTTGCCTGGGGAAATTAGTTATGTTGACAATTCTTATCCAATGCCTAGCACTGGATCAGGCCCCAAAGATAGCCTGAGCATGACAATCAGGCGACCCCTGCCAGAAACTACTTCACCAAGTTGTTGTGAAGACCAGGTAGAAGAAATATTGCACCTGGTCCTAAATCTCTGTGACAAAAAGGCTGCGCATTGAAATAGAAAGGGCAGGTGACAGTTGCATCATGTGCTACTTATTCAGTTGCAGTACTGAGGGCGAGTGCCAGAGTCTGGAAAGGAAACCCACTGAAGCCCTGTTCCTGGGCAGTACCCAGTTTGCCATGATGGGGTCAGGTTTAGCAGTCCTCTGGTGGCAGGAAGGATACATGACTCACCGTGAAGCCCCCAGCAGATGCTCCAAAATGGGGACGGTACCACAAGGACGCTTCCAAGGAAGTGCTGGGCCTCCAGTTCTGCACAGGTGCCTAGTCTCTGAAGTTGGGCCCTGGGGGCACCAGGGGGAAGTGCTGCGGTGTGGCATTTGGGGAACTTCTCCATCCGGACTAGAGACCAGGCTTAGTCCTGCCAGGCCAGGCCTCTCCCTGCCAAAGAGGAGGAAGGGCTCTCCCCCCCCACTCCCCGCAAGCAACGGTGGTCAGCAGAGTCCCAGTGGCAGCTGGCCTCGGCCAGGAAAGACGCGCCCGAGGCATCCCGAGAGGCGCGGATCGGTGGCCCGGGCTGAGGAGCAGGAGGAGGTCTAGCCGGGCGGAGATCTGAGAATCTCCTGCTCTTGCTAGGCCGGGCTGCCCGGTGCCGCCGAGGAGCCCGGCGGAAGGAAGGAGAGCAAAGAGAGAAAGCGGCTTTCGCATCTGGACGCCTTTTCCGGAAGGGGCCGCTTGGCGACCGGGGGCCTCCGGATGCTCAGTCCGGACGCCAGCCAGCCGCTGCCCGCCTTTCATAAGACGGAGGAAGAAGGGCGCCAAGGCCGGCCTGCCACGAAGAAGGCCGGGGAACTCCCTGCCGACGTCGCAGCATCCCAAGCCCGGCGCAAAGGGGCGGCCCCGGATAGTCGGCGGCCCGGCAGAGCAGCCACGAAGACCCCCCACCCCACCCTGGCCGGCAAGGGCGTCCCCGCTCCGCTCGGGCAGGCACGAGAAGCTCCGCCCGCCGCGCCGGACCCCGCGCTTCCTATCTGGGCGGGTGGCGCCGCCTCCACCTCCGGAAGGAACCGCCGCCGCCCGCGCTGCCGTCTGCGCAAGGGGAGCCACCGTCCGCCGGGGCCTGGCCCTGGTTGCTGGGCGGAGGAACCCGAAGTCAGCCGTCCAGTTAGGCGGCGGGGCGGGCGAGGGCAGCAGGTTCCCTTCGCAGCAGGCGGCCCTGGCGCAGGCGGGCGGGGGATCGGGCATCTGAGCATCCTTCCTAGAGCGGCGCCCGCAGGGAACGGCCGAGACGGCCGGCCTGCGCCCGAAGGTGAAGAGGGCAAATCCCAGAGCAGACACGGCCGTCGATCTTTTCCTTCAGCGGTCTGCCCGCCCGCCCATTCTCTCAGAGAGGCAGCGGGCCGGGCGCGAACCTTAGGAAGCCCGCGAGGAGGGCGCCAAGCGCAACAGCTGCTCGGCCCGGCTGCCTATCGGCCCTGTCATCGTCGCCTGTCCCGGCTGCTCCCCGCCGGCGGAAGAGGCAGGCTGGCGTGCTGCCCCCTCCGCCGCTGGGAGGGCGCCGGGGCGCCGCTCCGTCCAGCTTGGCGCGGAAAGCCGAACGTTCTTCCGTAGATCCGTAGCCGGAGGTAGACGATCAGAACAAGGGGAAGGGGCCGCTCGCCCTCGCCGCCTCCGCCTCCCGCCCCTCCCCTCGAGCAGGCGCCGCCTCCATCCGCGCCGGACTCGCCCCCCGCGGGCCAAAGCTGGAGGAGGGGAGCCGGAGAGACCCTCCCCTTCGCTTCCCCCGCCGCCGCCCTCGCTCGCGCGGCATCTTCTGCGCCCGCCCTCCCTGCCGAGGCGCAGATGTGGCGCTGCGGCGGTGCGCCCCATCGGTGCCGGTGGGGGTGGCCGAGGCGGAGTGGCGAGACGCCCCCCGGAGGTCGCTCCCACAGGTGAAAGCCTGCCAGGACTCCGCAAAGAGCGCAGCCCCAGCGCCGCTCCCGCGCCCCTCCGCCCGATCGCGAAGCCACCGGGGGCGCGCACAAAGCCGCGCCGAGACGCCTCCCTCACTTCCGCCCCCCGGCCAGCGCCAAGGTAAGGCGACGGGGGCACAGGCGAGAAATCGGTCGGGGAGGGAGGTGGCGCCTTTGAGACCGGGGGGGGGGGAGACGATAGATCGGACCGAAATAGGGGAGGCCGTCGTGATGGCAAAACATGCCTGCCCTTTGCTGGAAGCCATTATACCTCCGGCCGCTGCCCGCCGCCCCTTCTCTGGCTTGCTTGCTTGCTTTCCGCAATGGGAATCACAGCTCCCGGCGTTGAGCGCGCGACGCCCCTGCCCCGCGCCTTGCCTGGGGGTTTTGCACCCATGGCTATTCGTGGGAGGACCGGGGAGGCTGCCCGGACCGCGATCGTCGGGCTGCGCACTCTCTGCCTGAGCAAAGCCCCCCCCCTGCCTTGAAATGATTCTTCCAGGCCAGCCTAAGGGGAAGAAAGGAGTGCCGGGGCTCCCTCAGTGCACACGGGAACCCAGGGAGCTTTGGGCTAGCCCTTCTTCCAAGGTCCTTTGGGACTGGCAGTGGGGATCCCCTTCCAGCAAGCAGGGGTCCTGCCTTCCTGGTCTTCTCCGGCTGTCGGCCGCAGATCTTCCAGCTAAAGACAGTTTTTCAGGGCACAGCCCATTGGTGCATAGCATCTCCTGGCCCGGCAGGAAGGACCAAGGCCTGCAACCCAATGCAGTCAGTGGGGGGTCTGAGCAAGAGGGGTGGATCTGCGGTTTGTTGGGGAGCCAGCAGAATACCCAGGAGGAGCAGGAATGTCCTTGCAAGACGCCCCTCCCTGCTGACAGCCACCCAAGCATGCTTAACAGAGCAGCGGAGGCAGTGGCCCACCGGAGAGCAGGAAAACCTGGATGTGGCCACTGCACTCTGCGCTGCCACCCAGAAAACATTGGGAATGGTGAGGACTTGCACCCCTGAAGGGAAGCTGCCAGGGACAGCCATTGCCCGCGCTGGGCACAGGGGCTGCTCTGGCTCCAAGGCCAGGCAGCTTCACCAGAGTGGGAGGTGGACTTGACCTTGCCTCCCTTTCCCCTTCCAGTCAACACCCTTCCCAGCTTTACCTGAGCAGAAGGCTGCAGGGTTGACCCCCCCAAGGAGCCCCCACCCTTCCCAGCCTGGTTGGGTGTCTCCCACAGCACTGGCATTTTCTGCCCCCCCCCCATTTTCTGGGGAAAATTCTGCTCATGAGACCTGTGCCTGTTGAGGGGGGGCCTTCTCAGAAACTCTAGCGGCTCTCTCTAGCTCACCAACCCTTCAATCTGACTACCCTCCCTTTCCTTGGCCAGGGCTGACCTCTTGCCCACTGTTTGTGGTTGAATGGGCACTGCAGCGAGGAGCAGCAGCTTGGAGGGCAGGAGTGGGAGTAGTGATGCCCTTAGGGGGAGCTTGTCTGGCTAAGATGCGGGCAGGG
Source organism: Crotalus tigris (assembly GCF_016545835.1). Classification (NCBI taxonomy): domain Eukaryota; kingdom Metazoa; phylum Chordata; class Lepidosauria; order Squamata; family Viperidae; genus Crotalus; species Crotalus tigris. The sequence continues at coordinate 6,297,853 of NW_024097414.1, forward strand.
CAGCCTAAGGACCCCAAGAACGCCCCTTTCTCATCATGCTGGAAACCCTCAACGACAGAGACTGGCGAAGCTTGATTGTCTCCCATGTCCTTGATAGTTTTCCTGCCATCGGAGGGCCCCCTTGCTTTTGAGTCTGGGGGCTCTGGGTGATTCTCAGGATCTTACACTGTATGATTGCCTTTCCCTAAAGCTAGGGGCTGGCCGTGAGCACACTTGGGGCACTGGTCAGTGCAAGATTGCCCCTCTCGCCTGCTCCGAAGAGGCTGCAGGTCCATGTGTCCAGCTGCCTCCAATTTCCAGAAGGGGTAGGAGAGAGAAAAAGGCTGCCAACTGCCTTGCCAGACTGCCAGGGCAGGGAGCTGCCAAGGGCTGCTCCCCCCTCAAGCAGAGTCCTCCCAGGGCTGCCCCTCACTCAAAGGCTTGGGGCATGGTGATCTCCTTCCTGCTTTCCCCCTACCCCCTCCTTTAGGCTGACTTTGTGTTACAACTGTGTCTCCGCAGATCTCTTGGGGCTTGGCAGCTGCCCAGGTGAAGTAGTAATTCAGGCTGCCATCGGCTGTCTTGCACCCAAGGAGGCAGAGCTGTGCTCGGGTGGACGGGGGGGGGGAGGGCAGATGTCTTGGCCTGCAGAACATTTGGAAAGAGAGAGACAGGAAAGGAGTTGCTCTCACTGGAAGGGAGGTGAGCTGGCCACTGAGCAGAGGGGGTACTGCCAACTGAACAGATCCCTGCCCTAGGCACTGTCCATAGCTGTTTTCTGGGGAGCTTGACAGCACATTCACTTTGAATCCTACCTGTGACTTCCCCAGGTGTGATGCTTTCCCAAGCCTCTCCTGGGACAGCCTTCAGCCAGCTCTGTGGGGTGAACCTGGGCCTCTCCACAGCCGAAAAGACAGGGTTGTGCTGCACAGATTGGGAGGGGCCTGCTAGGTGCCCGGATCATGGCCAGGAGTGCGCTTTGCCCAGAGCAGGCGGGGCCCCAGTCAAGAAGCACCTGCAGCTGAGTGGGAGGAAAACTCCTAGGTGGGCCAGCTGGACAGAGCCAACTCTGACTTCCTGCTAGTGGGTGGGGGCACATTTGAGGGACCCCTGGAGATTTCCTGTCAGAAGGTTTTGCCAGTGCCTTGCTCCCCCACATCCCCACTAGATGGGCTTTGGGAGTTTAATTCAACTTAGTAATAACTGTGGTTTCATGTTGATTTTGTTTATCTCAAGCGCTGATGTTTTAGTCCTGTTTCTTGGAGAGGAAGAACAGGTAACTAGATGGAAGTTGTTGGTATTTTATTATAGGTGCCTTGCACTCTGTTTTACTGGAAAAATAAGATAAATATCATGAATAAATAAAAAGGAATACACCCTGGTGTACATATTTACTCCAAAGGTTTAATGAGCTATATATAATCCATTGATCTGCTAGGATCGGTAGTCCCATTATTTTCCTGATATATTCTGAGGGATTGGAGAGTAGAAAAAGGCAGAACTGCCTCTTTACCTGAAGATAAGGAGGACTAGTGGCTTGTGATTTGGTTAAACTGTGCAGCTGCTTCTCCATATAATCCTGAGCCTGGAGCCCCTCAGCAAAGAGACCACCTGGGGGACTCCCCCACCCTGGCTGGTGCTGAAAGCCAGGCAGAGGCACCAAAGGCTGATTTTAAACTGTCCTCCCCACCAGAGAGGTGGTCTCCTTCAGGCTGGTGTGGTCTGTCAGGCAACAGCCCTTCACCCGCCAGTGGGGCAATCCTGAAGAATGAGAGTCCCTGGAAGAACCCTCCAGGGTACCATTCCTGGAGCGGACCTGCCTGCTGTGAATCAGGGGCGGCTGGAAGAAGGGCGCTATGTTCTTGGCCGCTTCCTGACCACATCCAGTCCTTGCCTGGCTGGCGTTGATATGAGTCAGTACAGGAGGGAAGTGGTGAGGTGGGTCTGCCAGGGTTGAAGGAGCAGGGAGCTGTGCCCAGGCATGGAGTGGGTGGGGACAGCTCTGCCCCAAATGCCCAGGCATCCAGCCTCCCCCTGAAGTGCCAAAGCCTTAAGAGAACAGCTGGGGAGGGTTTTGCCAGCAAGACGGCTATTGCCGTCTGCCAGGCTTGGCTTGGATGCTCCTTCCCGCCCTCCCCTCAGTGTCCTGTTGGCCAACACTGGAGGGACGTTAGGTGCCTCTGCACATCTGTGGAGGGAGGCCTGCTGGCCCCTCCTGGAAGCGGCTCTCTCAGTCGACTTCCTCTGGATTCTGGGAAGGCTTGTTCCCAGGAATGTTCTGCTCTGGGGCCAGTTTGGTTTGGCAGCTGTTGCCGCCGCGCAGGGCGGGGGAGCTGCTTCCCATCCAGTGTCCCACCCAGCTCAGCTCCTGGGAGCAGCTCAGGAATCCAGTGAGGCCATTGGAATATGGCGGGGCAGCGGGAGGAGGCCAGACTCCACAGAGGCAGCGGGCTGCTCCACAGAGCAAGGGCAGCAGCTCCTCCTTTGTCGCTCCAGGTTCTCTGCCTGGGAAACGGTGCTCACATCCTGAGGACACTACATTAGGGCCTCTCCCAGACTGCCCGGGCCCTAGGCTGTTGCCACCAGAGCATCCTGGAGCCTTGATCCAAATGCTTGCTGTGTGGACCTGGCCCTCTGAAGGGGCAGGAGATACAAGGCCCTGGCCATGTGGTTGGTTTTTGGTGCCTGCCAGGGTTGAAGCTGACCAGAGACTCTTCTGCCAGGAAGCTCCTGGCACTAAAGAGCGAGAGGCCCCTGGGGCAGGCTGGACTCTGCTCAGGCATTCCTCCTGGGGGAGGGGCCAGGACTGGGCAAAGGGGGCTTTCCATGCGGAAGAGGGATTGGCATAGGGTGGGGACCCAAGTAGGGCCCCCACGTTAGGCGGAGGCAGAGCAGCAGCAGTGGCTTATGTGTTAGGAGGTGGGCAAGGGCTCCCCTGAGCCACGCCTGCCCTGCTGTGGCCTGTATTTTGTGTGTGTGGGGGGTCTGGTTTTTCCCAACTTTCCGCATCTTTATGTGTACTGCCTCTGTCTCTCCTCTGGGTGCATTCTCTCTCGTGGGCCCTGGTGGCTGTTCAGGTAGCAATCCAGGCCGCTTTGCACCAGGTGTGGGGTGCGGCTGTGCCAGGGTAGGGGCTGGGTTAAGCCAGGGCTTCCTCTGGGAGAGGCCCATAGTGGGGCCTGACACCTGCATCCTTCCCTCCAGCTGCTCTGCGCCCAGCCAGGCTGCATCTCCTTTATTACTGCCCTCCCCTCTTCACTCGGTCACAGGAAGAGGAATGGGGTGTAGGTCGGTGCCAGAAGCACCCTCCCTCCCCACTGCGCCTCAGGCTGGCCCGAGTGTGGAGCGGGGGGGGGGTGTGTGCCTGTATGTGTGTGGGGATTGCAAAGATCTTTGCCCCCCTCTCAAATGCGAGGTGTTGTGATTCCCCCCCCTCCCCCGCCTCTGCATTGCAGACTCTGGCGCTGGCCTCGCCGCGGTGCCTTCCTCCCTCTGCGGCCTGCCCCCCCCCCCCACTTCCAGGGAGGGGCCTGCGCATTCCAGCATGTCTGAGCCGCAGCCCGGCCGGGCCCAGCGCCAAGGCCGGCGGGGAGGGCGAGCAGGAGCCGGCCTGCGCCATCCGGGTCGGGTGAGTTCGCAGGTGCCGCCCAGAGCCTGGCGGGGAGGGGGGCGGAGGGCGCGCATGCCAGGCCCACGGAGAGCGCCAGGGGGGCCCTCGCTGCCTGCCCGGAGGCTTTGCGGAGGAGGGAAGCGCACGCCGCCCCTTCCTGCGCCAGGCCGGCCCTCGGTTGCGGCTGGGGGTGCGGAGGAGGCCCGGCCAGAGGAAAACCAGCAGCCGCGGCTCTGGGCGAAACCGCACCGAGGACCGCCTGCGACTCAGTCAAGCAGCGCGCGCTGCGTTCTCTGAGCATGGGCAGAGTGTCAGAAGCGGCGGGGCTCGAGTGCGGAGACCGCCGGCCCTTGGCAAGCTCGGGAAGGCCGGCCTGAGGGGGCGGGGAAGAAGGCGGAGACACGTGTCAGGAGCAGGCCCGCTTGGCTCGCCGGGAGGGCGCGGAGCGCTGCTTCAGGCCGCCGAGCTGCGGGCGGGGGGCCGTATCGGGAGAGGGGAGGCTGGTTGGGCCCGGCCCGTCGCTGGGCTCCCGGCAGACGTCGGGTGCCCAGGCCTGCCCCTCCCGGTGAAGTGGGCGCTCCGATTTCATACAGCCTCCTTGAAAATAGGATTTAGCAAGGCTTGGGGCTCCTTCCTGAGGGTCGCCCTGTGTCCAGCTGCCCTCCTTGTCCAGCCCCTGGCTGCTTTGTGCCCAGGGAGGCCTTCCTGCTGCCCTTTCCCCAGCCAGGGCCAGGAAGCACCCCCCTCCCTCCCTATGCAGCTCCACAGCCTGCAGGGAAGAACAAGGAGCAGCTGTTTGTAATTGGAAGGCCTTCCTGTGGGGGAGGGTACTGGCACCCACAAAGTGAGAGCCTGGTGCGAGGGTAGCTTGATGGCTTTGCTTTCGCAACTCTCCCCCTCTCCTGTTGCGCCCCAAATCTCCTGGGGGTTTTGGCTGGTGAAGCGGGAGGAGAGCAGGGAGCAACCAGCTAGGGTTTTCCACCTGCTGGCCCCCTCAGACCCTTCCCTGTGGAGAGGAGGAGGCTACCCAAGCGACTTGACCAGCCTCCCCCTGCACCCCCGGAAGTAGTCAGCGGGGGGGGGGCAAACCTCGTGGTGGATTCTCCCTAGAGCAGCTTTGGGGCAGGCAGAGCCAGAGGATCCGTTGGGGAAACAGCACAGGCTGGAACACCAGTGAGACATCCCTGCCTTCCCAATTCCCATGCAGGACGGCAGAAGTCCCCCCCCCCCAGTTCAGTCCAGCTGACCAGAGCAGCCTGCTCTCTCGCTGCTGGCCCTCCATGCATTCCCTGGACGAGCCCCTGGACCTCAAGCTGAGTGTCTCCAAACTGCCAGCCGTGCGAGAGAAGCACACGGGCAGCACCAAGGGCCGAGCTCTGTGCCCGGTCTCACAGGACAAGGGCTACCTGGCAGTGGGCCCAGGCTCCCCTCCGGATGGTGAGTAGCAGCCAGGGAAGGGGGGCTGGGCTGTTACCTCGCTGGCGGGAAGGGGGAGGGGACGGGGCACCCCACTTGCTGATTCCGATCCGTCTTCTGCCCCTTCCAGGCTTCCAGCCACACCCCCAATGCCAAGACAAGAGAGACCATCGGTTCTCCTCGCCTCCCACGGTTGACCTGAGCCTGTCCCCTTCTCCGCCAGGCCGGGACTCCACCCCCAGCGGCAGCACATCCACCTCTCCCGACAGGCAGAGCAATGGGGAGCTGGTGAACTGCACCAGCATGCGCGTGAGTGTCCAGCTCATGAAGCACACGCGTGTGCCAAAGCTCTTTTTCGTCCTCTGACACTCCTGAGCAAGATGGGGGGGGAGGGTAAGCAGAGAGACTCGCCCTGGCCTGGCCACACCCAGCAGCTTTTCTGAGCAGCCGACTCTACTTCCAGCTCTTGAGAATGAGGCTTTTCCAGTTTTCTCCTGGAAAGCTGGGGCAGACCCTCCTGTGTTACCAAGCCTGGGGAGGGGGCCTCTTCTGCTGCCCTTTGCAGAACAGAAACATTCACTAGCTATACTCAAGGGGGGGGGGAAATGGGCTGCCAGCCAACTATCACTCCTGCCCCTTCTAGGATCTGCAGTCCCTGCGCTACCTTGACAGCCTCCGCAGCTCCTTCCAGTTCTTCCTACCTCTGAACTCAGGAGGGTCCCTGCACCTGCCTGCCTCCGCTTTTCTGGCACCCTCCAAGGAGAAGCGCCTCTCTTTGGATGCAGCTGTGCAGAAGCAGCTGGTGTGCCGCTGGTCGAAGGTGAGCAGGGTCTCCTTTCAAAACCGCCTCTACCAAGCCAGGGGATCTGTGCTCTCCTCCAGTGACCCCAGGCCTTGCTCTCCCCGCACAGTGCAACCAGCTGTTTGATCTCCTGCAAGACCTTGTGGACCACGTCAATGACTTTCATGTGAAGCCAGAGAAGGATGCTGGCTATCGTTGCCACTGGGAGGGTTGTGCCCGCCATGGCCGGGGCTTCAATGCCAGGTAATCCTTTCCATGCTGCTGGGAGGGTGTGGACCTGCCTTGGCCAGCCACTGTGGAGCACAGATTCCCTGGGAGCTGCTCCTGCAGGGCGGGGCCATGGCTGCTCTGGTCATGCTTCCCCATGGCCATTTTGTTGGCTTCCCAGCTGTGGCCCAAGGCCATGACTTGCCAAGCCATTCTGTGAGCCGACTTCCTATGGCCCTGGCAGAAAGCCCGCCCTTGGTCTTTGGAGGCCACTTTGGGCCAACGGGCCCTCCCAGCTGTTGAAGTGCTAGAGCAGTGAAAAGAGCCAGGCCCCCAATCCCCCCCCCCGCCACCCTGTTGTGAACGTATTTTGCTCTGCAGGTACAAAATGCTGATCCACATCCGTACACACACCAATGAGAAGCCCCATCGCTGCCCCACCTGCAACAAGAGCTTCTCCCGGCTAGAAAACCTGAAGATCCACAACCGCTCCCACACAGGTGAGTCCGATTGGGGCCCCCCAATAAGCTTCCTTGCAGACAGGCCCTACCCCCACAAGGGCCAACCAGGCTCCAATTGCCTTGACTGTCCCTGCAGAGGGTCATGGGATGGCTGGCCTGGGGGGTGGGGTCCTCCCTTGCCTCTCCAAAGCCCCCCCTGCCCCGCTGGGGAGAGGGAGGAAAGCTACGGTGGGCAGGGCAGGCTATGCCTCCTTCCCTGAAGCAGCCCTGCTACCTCCTCTTCCCTGCAGGGGAGAAGCCCTATCTCTGCCCCTATGAAGGTTGCAGCAAGCGCTACTCCAACTCCAGCGACCGCTTCAAGCACACCCGCACCCACTACGTGGACAAGCCCTACCACTGCAAGATGCCCGGGTGCCACAAGCGCTACACCGACCCCAGCTCTCTCCGCAAGCATATCAAGGCCCATGGGCACTTCATCACCCGCGAGCAGCAGGAGCTGCTGAAGCTGCAGCCCCCCACCAAGCCCCCCTCCCTCATGGCTGACAGGCCGTACCTCGGCGGGGCACAGATCATCATGCCTACCCCGGCCGCCCTCTTTAGCAGCCACAGCCTGCCTCTCCCGCTCCCACAGGCCCCCCTGGATCTCAGCACCTTAACCTGCGGCGGGCTGGGTACGGCTGCCATCGCGGGCCTGCCCAGCCCCACACTTGCCCCTTTGAACTTGGCCAAGAACCCCCTGCTGGCCTCCCCTTTCTCAGTGGGCAGCCTGGGGCTGCCGGTGATGTCCTTGCTGGCCGGCACCTCTGCCAAGGCAGGAGTTGAGCGAGGGCAGGAAAGCAGGGCCCGGCCCATCAAAGGTGACTTTGGCAGCAGCAGCCAGTCAGCAGGATTGCAGCGATGCAAGGAGGCCAGTGAGAGAGTGAAACTGGCCAGGCTGCGGACAACCACGGACAGCCTCTCGCTGCTCCCTGGGGGCATCCTGGACCTGTCCACTGGGATGAACTCTGGGGCAACCGCTGAAGCTCTGCCGCCAGGCTGGGTGGTGATCCCAGCTGGCTCTGTTTTGCTGAAGGAAGCTGTGGTGAGTTAAGCAGGGAAGAGCAAGGAGGAGGACTGGGACACCAGCTTGCCCAGAGACTTTTCAGCATTCAATCCAGGCAAGTGATACAAGACTCCTTGTGACGAAGACCTGCCGAGCTGCTCCTGGGAATCAAGAAAGTTCTGTTCTCTCTCTGCCCCCATTGGTTTCTCCCTCTCCACATGGCTACTGGGGCTTTTCACAAGGGGGGGGCATCTCTTCTGAGCAAAGCAATAAGAAGCTTCCCAGTGCAGCAACCAGGAATTCCACCCTCCCCTCTCCCTGTTCTGCCTAATGCCAAGCAGGACAGACACAGGAGCACCAATGTAGGAAGCAGCGCTGGTTGGTTCATTCCCAGCAAGGACACCTCAACCCGACTCCCCTTTTCTCAGTCCTGCTTTAGCTCAAAAAAATCTGGGGGAGCCCACTTGAAGGAATCTTGCCCAAAGCTGCTTTCTTCTTTTTGTCACCCCTTTGGTGGTGGCAGCCACACTGCAGGCCTCGCTGTGCCCAGTTTGCTCCCGTCTACCTTTGGGGTGCTTCCTTTGTCCCCCATTTTTTCTTTGGAGCCTAGCAGTGTCACCCTGTGGCTCAGAGGCCTTTTCCTCCCCCATTGGCTACTGTTCAGAAGCCAATCCTGGAAGAGGTGCTATCAGTTGCCTCCCTCCTGGGCCCAGAGCTTCTGCCTGGTTCAGGCCTTTATGACAAGGCACACCATTCTGTGTGCTGCTGATGAGACCGTTCCCTGACGTGGAGGAATTGAACTGTGCAATTCCCCCTATAAGCAGTTTCTTATATTAAAACTGTGCAACAGTCTTACAGAGGCAGTGAAGATGGGAAGACAGCAAACCATCCCTGGATGAAGATTCAGTCTGTGCTGGGTTCTGGGCTGCTTCTGCCCTGTAAACCTTGCAAGAGCCCCTTCTTCTCATGGGGGGAGGGGTACTCTCTCCCTTGCTTTTAGGAAAGCAGAGCACCAGGCAATCTGGCATCCTTTATGCAGATCCGAGGAAAGATGGTGTACATCTTCCAGCAGGAAGCCATGAACTTGTCAAAGACTGGCCAGGAGATAGCTGGGGTCTGGGGAGGATAACATACCATAAAAGCAGGCCCACCTCCCCCTCCTCCTCCTGGAACAACCCAGATCACCTCTTGACTGCCCTCCTTGTATTGGTGGGTCACTCCATGTTTCCATTCACGTTCTTAGAAAGGGCATCTCTGGATATCCCCCCCTGTATTTCCTCCCCCCCCAGGGAACTCCCCTTCGAAGGGCCTGCAACAGTGCCATCTTTACACCACCCTTGCACAGCCCCTGCAGACGATTCCTGGCACACCTTCAATGGTCTACATAGTGCCAAGGATCCAGAACTACCTGGGCAGGGGAGCTGGCCTCCCAAGCACATGCATGCCTGCTGTGGGGCCCCCCACTCACAAAGCATCCTGCTGGGCAACTTGGCCTCAGAGCTGATGCACACACGGCACAGGCTGTCAGTGTTTTCCTGTTTCAAAGTGCCTTTTGATTGTAGGTTATGTTGGGGGTGATGCCCTCCCCTTGCCTCTGTTTGTGTATAGTTTTAAGACAAAAAGATAAGCTATAACTTGACCTACCAGTCCTCCAGAAGAGAGGATGATTATGACAATAAAGTACACAAAAAGCCTTGCTAGGTGCTGGTGATGTCTCTAGTTGGTCTGTGTCCAGGGACCAGAAGGGAGGTGTTCAAAGAAAAAATGGCTTCACGTACCCTCCCGCCCATTTAAGCCATGATGCCACAACAAAACCCAAGCTATCCACATTCTGGCTTCGTGTCATGCGTGGCCCACAGCAGCAGAGCTGGCCTTGGGCAATCGGACCAGGCAAGATCCCACAAGCAGTGGTCAGGCATTCTGGGAGAACATGGCATGCTTGGACAATCGACCATAATTTTCCACTTTGAGAGGGGAATCTTTCCTGGTCTTCACTGAAATGCCATCAGGAGGCAGGTTGGCATTATTTCAGGCAAGGCCTGACTAGCTTCCCTCACTGTAAGAAGGGCAAGCTGGGGAAGGATATTTTTCTCTCTGGGCTTGAGGGAGTAGGTGCAAAGCTGTTTTGACAGTGAAGCTATATACAAAGAGGGCAAACCAACCTTGCTGTCTTGTAACCTCAGCAATTGAGCTGGTGTGAGAATCTGGAATCTCCTGCATCCTGGCACCTCCTTGAAGACAATGTGAGACCAGCTACACAAGGGCAATTTATTGGCTAGCTTTAATTTAGAGGGGACACCAGTGCAAAAGAGAGGCTATGCTACGTGCCTGGCTTGTGTGGCGGGTCTTGTTCCCTCTGGGACTGGATCCTCAGCTCTTCGTCCAGCCGCTCCTTGGCTCTCACCACCTGCAGGGCAGAGGATTGGCACTTCAGAGGGGCGTGTGGCAGAGAGCCCACCCGCTTGCAAGCGGCAAGCAGTCACCAGAGGGCAGCACAACCCAGGAGAAGCCTGGGCAGATCAGAAGAGGTTTTAGCAGCTCCAGGCAGCAGCAACCTTCCAAGGTTACCCGGGTGACACACGCAGCCCATCCACGCCAATCTGGAGGACTTAAAAGTGCTTTGCCAGAAAAAGGGGGGAGGAGCCGAGAGATGCCTTTGATCTAAAACGTCGACAAAGCTGAGCAGCTCCAGCAGACGGCCAGTGGGTCATTCCCCCCCCCTCCGCCAAGGCAGCGAGCCGTTGGACTCACCTTGGACTGCAGATAAAAGGAGCCTCCCACGGATTTGTCGTTCACCTTAAATAAATGCTCGTAGTTCTAATGAAGAAAAGGAGACAACGCCGGATCAGATTCAGCGGCCCTTTGCTTCCCAGCCTCGCCGTCGCGCAGGGATCGCTGCACGAGAGCCCTCCCGGCCCGAACCCGCGATCCCCGGACCAGGAAGGCGGCTCACCTTCTGGATCTCCTCCGGACTGAGCGTGGAGACGTTGAGGATCTGCTGAGCTTCCTGCAGGTTGATCCCGGAGAGGCTGGAGGCGGCCCAGGACTGGGCGCCCGCCCGCCCGCGTGTCTCGGCGGCCGCTTGGCTGGCTGCTCGAGGAGAAGGCGGCTTAGCGTCTCGCCAAGGACCGAGAGCCCGGAGAACGCGAACCCGGCTCCCCCCGGCCCGGTTTACCTGCGAACTCCTGCCGCAGCGCGCGGGCGAAGGCGCGGCCCAGCACCTGGGCGCCCACCAGGACGATCTGCACCAGGTACTTGGCCTGCGGAAACAGCGGCGGTCAGCCACGGCCCTCGCCCACCCCCCCCCGGCCCTCGCCCACCCCCGCCCGCTCACCATGTCCGCAGCCGGAGCTCAGCGCAGAACGCCCCGAGGCGAGCGCGACCGGAAGGAGCGGCCCTTCGTCCCGGAAGCAGCCATTGAGGAGCGCCGAAAGGGCGGAGCGCCCGGCCAGACGGCGCACGCGAGGGCGACTCCAGCGGTAGCCTCGGGTACTGCGCGAGAGGCGCGCCTCGGAGCATGGGGGAGTCGCTCTGCGCCGATCCCGGACGCAGTGCCTTCGCGCGTAGCGATCGCTCCGAAGCGGCCCGCGCTGCCCCTTCTGCCCGGCAGGCAGCCCGGAAAGCTTCGGGCCAGCTGCGCGCGGAGCATCCGTCCAGCCACCCTTCCCGCCGAGAGACCCAAGGATGCAGGGCCCTGAGCTGCGCCCAACTCGCCGGGGGGGGGGGGGCGTTCCTTGACCGCATCCGCAGGGAACTTGCCTCCAAGCGGCTCGCGAGCCTGGGGTGGGAGCTGCCCAAAGAAAGGGCCTCTCTCTCCGAAGCGGGCGGCCCAGTGGCTTGGAACCGCTTTCCGGGCGGCAGAACTGGGGAAGTGAAATTCGTGAATTTAGGGAAGATTCCCACCAAGCTGTCAGAAAGCCCAGGCGTAACCTTCCCCCCCCCCCCAGCAGCGAGGAGCAGGCTGTGAGCTGCTTCCTCTTCCTCAGGGAAGGAAGCTGGAATAGAGAGCCCTGTCCCCCCCCCCCGGAAGAGGCAGCTGCGGGACTGCTTCTGTCCTTCTGTCTGGGAAGCCGCACAGAAGGAATAAAGACTCGGGAGGCACTGAAAGAGGAGGAAGGAGGTTTTTGCGTTAGGGTTACACCTAGCGAGGCAGAATCAGCTGGAAAAAGGAGCTTCCTCCCCGGAAGAAGGCTGGTGAGCAAAAGCTTCTCCAGTTTCAGGATGCCAGCCTGGAATCACTTGGGCACATGTGGGCAGTGAATGAGCCCTGAGGAAGCTTGCAGCTTGCCCTAGGTGGAACACTTGTAGGCAATTGGCCTACCAGCTTCAAAGCAGCAAGCCGAGAAGGGGCCTTGCACACTGGAGATGGAATGAAAAGGCTCCTGCCAAGGACAGACCCCAAGGGCCCCTTTGTTGGTGGGAAGCCGTGGCTGTCCTCAGGAAGTAAGCGTGGCTTCACCAGGTGACTGTAAACAGGCGGTCGGAGTCCTCATCCCTGCAGGAGGGCAGCCCCTGAGCAGAAGCAGCAAGTAGGGGAGAAGCCAACCGCCTGGAGGAGCCCAGGGGAGCAGCCTGAGTCTGATGCTCCCTTCCATCCCAGGATCTGAGGAGGCGGCATCGGTCTGTTCCAGTGGCTGCAGTTAGTCCTGAGGAACAGGAAGAGATGGGCAAGGCTGAGCAATGTCGGAATGGCTGCTTGCAGTCACATGCCATGGTCAGCTCTCTTGTGGGCAGTGCAGCCAAGCTCATCCCACCAAAGAGAAAGACCCTCCACAGTCAGAGAGCTTTGGTGCTAGCCGGCCCTTAGTGTAAAGGAGGCAGGTCCTTCCGTTTCCTGGCTGCTGCTCTCAAGTGAGCGCAAGAGAGAAGAGTCGGATCTCTCTGGGCTTGTAGAAGCTGGCAGTGGCCAGGCTTCCACACCCCCCAGCAAGAGTGCAACCCTCCCAGCACTGCTCTTACCCACTCCTCTTCATCCACGCCCTCAAAGGAGTCCTGTGGGAGGGGGTCATCTCGGTTCCCCAGCTTGGCCACCATGGCGCTGAGCAGCTGTACAGAATGAGTGTTAAGGAGAGCTTCTCCACCCCAAGGCAAAAGAGCCACCCCTTCCCCCATTGTGAGAAGACCAAGGGGGGTAAAGACTCACCTCCTCTTTCTTCTGCTCATCAGACTTCTCTTCCAGGTAGACGGAGGAGGGCAGATATTTCCGGCTGGGGGCTTCCTTGGGTGCTTGGCTCACTGCGTGGAGGAAGGCAGAAGCCCCTTGTTCTCATGCCCACTGAGCTCCTTCAGCCCTCCTGCTCGGCCCCTCCTTCCCCCTTACCTGGGGCCATGTCCTTGGGCTGCAGGCTGACAGTTTGGTGCTGCTTGTTAGCGCCCTTCAACCAGGCTATGCCTGGCAGGGCAGGTTCCCACCACACCTGTGTGGCAGGGAAAAGGTCATCCTGGAAGAATTCTTTCTATGGGAAGGAAATGACCAGTGGCTGGTAAGAGGCTGGACACAGAAGCCACCCGGGAGCATCTCAGTGGCAATGCTGAGCCTCTTGGACAGGAAGGGGTCTGAACTGGGTGACCAGATATTAGATTGGGAGCCTCCAATGAAGGTCCCTCCCCTGAAAAAAGCTGCTGGGCAGCTGCAGGAGATAAGGGTGAGCCCTTCCATGGACAGGTCTGGCTACAGGTAAGTAAAAGACCCTGGAGGATAGGCAGTTTGCACCAAGGAAAGTCACATTCCCCATATGGGCCTTTTGGGGGGTTGGAGCAAATAAATGGACATATAAATAAAGTGGGAAACAGAAGCATTCTGAGTGTGCGAGTGAACTGACTCATTCAAGTGGCAAACTGAAGCTGGTCAGTTGCAAGTGCTGCTTGACAGTGTGGACTGAAGGTTTGAGCATTGCACACAGATACACACCCACTGCAGACAAACACACACACACACAGCTCAAAAAGCGAAGACCTGATGTTCTACCTTGACTCTGGGGACCCGAAAGGCCACCGGCTCAATGGAGGTCTGTCGGAGACGCAGTGCCCGGGCAATCTCGACCTCCTGCACGTCACATGCTGTCTTGGGCAGGAAGTGAAAACCCTAGAGCAGCCGAGGGGAGAGAGAGAGAGAGTTCCACGGGTTGTCCTGCAAGGAACAGCAGTTCCCCAACCAGCACCGGAGGTCTTGCAAAAGGTCTTGTCTTCTCTGCTGCTTGGATACTCTGGCCCTGGACAGCCACAAGAGGGCAGCCCCAAACCACTTAATGTGGATCAAAGGCCTGGGCAGAGAAAGAGGCCTCCAGATGGCCAGGTATGTCAACAGGGCAGCCCCAAAGTTCTTCGCCTCTTGGATGCCATTCCAGCTTCTGGCAGAGACCCCCGCCCCCTGACAGCCAGCTTCATTAAATTGCTGGGGGGGGGCAGACAGGAAGGCAGCTTCTCCATTCTTTTCCTTCTGCAGCCTTTTCAAATGTCTCATGTGAGATTTTGGCCCTCACAGCGTCAAAAGAAGCTGAGTTCAGTGAAGACTCCACCCTGACAAGATTTCTCAGCGTCCCAACCCTTTTTCTCCAAATCTCCATCCCAGCAGGTGCCTTACCTTGTGGGGGTCACAGGAGAGGAAGCTGTTGCACTCCAGGAAGAAGGGGGCCTCTGGGGCCACCTCATAGACAAAGACCCTTGTGTCACCCTAAGCTCCCGGAGGAGAGACGAGGTAGAATTAAGCTTCTGTCCAAGACTTACAGCCCGTCTGGCCAACCGGTGCCATGGGAATACACAACCCAGCGAGGAGAAATGCGGGGTGGGGTGGGGTGGGGTGGAAGCTGGGTCCTTTTGCAGCGGAAACCGGGTTCCACACACCAGATGCCCAGCCTAGCTGGAGACAAAAGTTTGTTTTTGTGCCCCCTCCCGAAGCTACTGGAGAGTTGGTGCGGGATGGCCTGCTGTGCTCTCTCGGACATGCCTCCCAAGCCCTTTGCCTGCTGAGCGGCAGGAGCTCCCTTCCCTCTTGGCTCACTTTGCCTGTGAAGAAGGCCACACTGGTGTCCATGTCATAGAAAGGGATGAGGATGGAGGGAGAGACGTCCAGGCTGATGGTGGCCAGCGGTCCAGCGGCCAGGGCCTCAGCCTGGTGCAGGGAGAGCTGGCGTTCGCTGCGGCTGAGAGAGGAAGGGTGGGTAAGAGATGAGACAGGCCATGTTCTTGCAGGCAATCGGGAGATGGCAGAGGGGTAAGCCTCACCTGTCAAAGCCGGAGACCAGCAGGTATTTGCCACCACAGACCCAGATAACACGGGCACCTCGACCCCCCTTAGGCCCTGGGCCATCCTGTTAGGGGGCAAGGGGGAGATGCTTCAGAAAGAGAATGTGCCACAGCTGCCCTCTTGGCCCATCCAGGATGCACGTGGGCACTGCCCTCCAGAAGACCCTGCCCGGACCCTGACCTGCAGGGGCTGGGCAGCCTGCCGAGGCTCATAAACTCGCACTTTGCCATCCTTGCTGGCGGTGGCCAGGCAGCATCCATCGGGGCTCCAGGCCAGGCTGAAGATCTGAAAGGAATAACAGGTCAACCCTCAAAGTGCGACTTCTGACGTTGCAGGGCTGGCTTGGGGGGGAGGCGTGCGGGCGAATGGCAAGGCCAGCATGGCTTCTGCAATTGCAGGGGCCATGGGGGGGGGGGTGCACAGGTGAACAGCAAGGCCACTGCAGCTCCTGGCATTGCAGGGGGCATGGGGTGGGGCGTGGCAGGTGAAAGGACATGGCATGCAGCTTGGGGCAGCCAAACTGCCTGTTACGTGTCAGGCCAGAATGGCAATGGCAGGGCTCACCCAAACTGTGCGCACTTCCATTCGTCTGCCACACCCCCCCATGCAATTGCAGAAGCCGTGCTGGCCTTGCCATTCACCTGTGCACCCTCCAATGCCCCCTGCAATGCCGGCCTTGCTCCTCCTCCCTTTCATTGGCATTGACTGAGTTGGAGACAGACTGGAGACTAATTGGAGCTGACGTCCCATTCCACTGCCAGGCTGAGGAACTTCATTGCTGGCTGTTCCGCAGATTACTTCTGCGCATGACAAAGAACTTGGAGAGGCCATTGTGCTCCCTACCTGGTCAATGTGGCCGTGAAGTCCAAGCTCCTGCTTTCCCGTGCGCACATCCCAGATCCGGACACTCTTGTCATAGGAGGAGGAGGCCAGGATATCGGAGGCCAGAGGGTGGAACTTGATGGAGTAGATCTTCTCTGTGTGGCCTGGTGTGAGAAGGGGAGAGGCTGCATTCAGAGCAGCGCTAGGCTTCCCTAGCCAATCTTGCCTCGGCCAGCCACAAGGAGAATGGTGCGGAGGGACAGGGGGTCCTGACCTCTCAAAACCACTTCTGGCTCCAGCAGCTGCTTCTGCAGCCCGGTTGGCTCAACCCGCCACAGCCGAATCTTGGTGTCTTCACCAGCTGCACCAGAGAGGGAAGGAAGGAAGAGCTTCAAAGACCATTGTGATGGGGTGCAGCCCTGTGGCAGGGCTCAGCCGGCCCAAAAGGCTGGGGTGCATGGCCCAGGAGAGAGGCTTGCTGCAAGACCCCCCGGTCCCTACCGATGGCCAGGCGTTGCTCATCAAAGGGATCCCAGCAGAGATCCGAGACAGGTGCCCCATTCTGGATGGTGGGCATGGGGGTGTCAGGGAGTCGCCCTGGCTGCGAGAGCTGCAGGAGACAAGGAAGAAAGCCATTTGTTAACCCTCAGCCGGTCCTCCTTATCGTTCGCAAGACAGGGGAAGACACTCCACTGAACCCTGCCTTGGGGTGGGGATGGTGTTTCACCTCCAAAATGGCCACCTGTCCACCCGTGGCAAGCAGTGGGATGGCGATGTGATGCCGGTTGGCACAAAAGCCGTCACACTCCCCTGGTGTGGTGAGGCTCAAGCCTCGCAGGTTGGTGATGTGGGTGCTGCGAGGTAAGACGACACCCTCGATGTGCCTGAAGGCAGAACTCGGGCCTGGAGAGAAAGGCATGGGATGAGCGGGGCTGGGGGGCGGCTGCCTCGTGGATCTTCCTTGCGCCCCACAGCATTCACACCTCAGCTTAGCACTCTAAGCAGCCCGGGCATTCTTGGATGCTGAGCGGGCCGCCGGTGTCCCTGGCCCACAGAGCCTTACCCAGAATATTCGGCAGGGACCGCTGGCTTGGGCTGGAGGAAAAGCCGCTGGTGGCAGAGAGAGACGGGGCAGCACTGGAGGGAGATGTCAGACAACTGCCAGGAGACGACAGGCTGCTGTCCACCTAGCAAAAAGCAACGCTGTGCATCAGCCGGTTGCAAGCAGGCTGGAGGCCAGTACACCGAGGAATGGAGGCGGGCCCAGATCATCCCTGCTCAGAGGAAGCTGGCACAAGTGCACGCTGGAAAGTGGGCAAAGCTACCAGGCGCCCTGTCAGCCACAGCCACTCACTCTGATCTCCAGATCCTTGGCCTGATCCCCTGCCTCCACGTGGGTGGAGGGTGGGTGCCGGCTGTCTTGGTCGAGGTGAGGCAGGCAGGCAGAGAGGAAGCCGGGGCTGGGCCTGTGGGCAGGATCAAGGCTTACCGTCTCCACCTGAAGCAAGAAAGTGGGAAAGTTTACTACCTGCCAGAGGAGCCAAGGCCCAGGAAGGTGCTGCTATGGGGCAAGACAAGGAGCATGGGTCACTGCTGGCCAGGACTGGAATGCTACGGACCACAGCATTCTTTCCCTGGAGAAGGACTCTGGGCAGGAGAGGCCACCAGTGGCCGTGAGTCTTCCTTGGGGCAGGCCTGCCGCTTTGATGGCGCTCAGCTCAAGAAGCCACCACTAAACCAAGCCCTGTCGAGTCCAGGGTGGCTGGGGAAAATCTTGGGGGCCACCAACTGGGGAGAGCCCAGCCCTCCTCCTTACCTGCGTGCTGTCCCCAGCCCACCAGGCCTGAGCAGATGCTGCCGGAACATTCCCAGGACAATCTGGAAACAAGTCTTTGTGAAACTCCTGTGTGGACTGCAAGACAGGCCGGGGTGAATAAGGCCCACCGGAGCCAGAGGCCCCACCTCCTCCCACGCGGGCAGCTTGGCTGGTTTACCTTTCTGGGCACCAGGTAGCTGATGGGCACAACAGCCGAGTCGCTCAGCTGCAAAACCTTCATCACTTCGCAGGCTGTGACATCCAGGGCCAGCCTGGGCAGCTGGGTTACCCCTTGGGTCCTCGTCTCCAGAAAGCACTGGTGAACTGAGCAGAGCTGAGTGAGCGGGGAAGGGTCCCTCCACGCCTAGGGGCCCTGGGGAAGCAAGCTGGCATGGGGGGGGAACTCACCTTCTGTCACGGCCAACTGGGCAGGCTGCACCTCATAACAGAAAAGCACCTTCTCTCCCTGGAAGAGAACGGCTGCCTCAGCCACTGCTGCAAGACCCACTCTTGCCTGCCCCCACACTCCCACAGGGTGGGGAGGCCTGTGATGAGCGGCCCCGTGAGGCCAGCAGCACTTACCTTCCCTGCCAGGAGAAGAAGGCCGGTGCTGGGATCGAAGAGTGGGATCAGAGGCCTGCGAGGGAAGAGGCCCCGTTGGAGAGACGGCAAAAGAGCCCTGATCCAGATGCCGCCTGCTGCCAAGAACACCTGCTGCTCCCTCCCCAGAGCCAGCAGCCCCTTGTCAGGTTGCCTGTCCTGTTCTTTGGATGTGCCCCCCAGGCCTCCTCCCAACTTCCCTCCAATCTTCATCTTTCTCACCACTTGGCAACTTCTTCCCCTGCCCCCCACATCAACCTAGGCAGAGCGCTGACCCATTCCTTGCTGGACTCCCTTCACAGCCCAGCCCTGCAGCGGCAGAGCGCCTGCATCTCCCGTTAAGCAAGTGGGAGCAAGACCCTCTCTCTTCCCAGGACTGGAAGCTGGAAGAAAAGTACCAGTTTCATGCCCCTGTATTGGCAGGCAGTGGCAGCTGGGAGGGAGCATGCATCTGTCTCCCCACACAGCGCTCGCTTCCTCCTCACTGACGGCTTCTGGGTCATGCTCTGTGACTGTCAAGCCCCGCATCAGCATCCTTCTCAAGGGCCCTGCCAGCAGCCAGTCCTCTCCCCTTGGTCTGCAACCCCCTTGGCGGCTGCGGGCAGGGAAAGGCCATTCTTTGGGCTCCTCTGGGGCAGTTGCAGCCACCTGAGAAGGGGCCGAAGCTCACAAGAGCAAGCACAGCCCGGCCCCGGCCCCTCCCCAAACAGGCCCAGCAGGTCTTTCAAACCTCCTCCTTGGGGGTGACTAGCTGCCAGGGAATCCTGGCACCAGGCCTGGTGTGATGCGGCCCTGGCACAGCGGCAGGTGCGGGAGACGGGCGTCCTTTGGGGTGGGCCTGTCCTGACCCACTGCCCAGACTTTGATGGCCCCACATCTCTTTCTCCCGGGGGTGGGTCAGCAGGCAACCAGAGCTGGTCCCCACCTGCCAGGCGAGGATCTGAGACACCAGGCTAGGGGTGGGGGACCCGAGTTTTAATCCCGCTATAGACACTGGGGTCAGCTAGGGAATTTTTCATACTGGCAGGGGAACTGCTGCAAGCTCCCTCCCTTCCCCCGCGATCCCCTGCAGGGACAGGAACAGCCGCCCCGCAAGAGGGACTGGGGATCTGCTCGGGGCAAAGGGCACCGCTCCCGCTTGGCCAGGGCCCGACTACGGGGTCCCCGGCTGGAGGCGGAAGCCCCAGCGACGCGAGACCCCCATCCCGGGGCAACCGGCTCCAGGGCGAGCAGAAGGCGGTGGGGGTGGGTACGGCGAGGGGGCGGTCCGCTTGGGGCTGGCGGCTCCTCCTCCCGGCTCCCCAGCCAATCGAGGCCCGCCGCCCCTCCACGGCTCCGGGCGCTGAAACCCGAGTCAGCAGAGTCGAAGCCAGCCTGGCTGGGAGGGAGGGAGCCGCCAGGCGCCACCGCTTCCCGGAGCCGGCGATGGAGCGGGCGCCGCAGCAGCCCCGACGCGCTGCTCGCTAGCAGCACCCCGGCCCTGCCTCGAGGAGCCCGGTGGGTAAGTGCTTCGAGCCGTCGCTGCCCGGACAGCGCCTCGGTTCGCGGGGATCGGAGCAGCTCCGTAGGGCCGCTGCGGAGGAAACGGTAGAGCGAGGAAGGGCGCTCGAGGTGCACGAACAATTCCGTCCCCTCGCCCCCTTTCCAGCCCCCGTGATTTCAGGCACTCCGCCTGTCATCACCGAGCCTCCTCTGGGATGACCCAGGACTCCAGGCCGGAGCTGGTAACCCAGGCAGACGGGGGGGGGGGAGATCGCTGAATCCGCTCCCCTTTCTGGAGAAGAACTGTTGAGGTCTGCAAATGGCTCAGCCATGGGCAACTCTGAACATGTGCAAAGTAGTCTTCCAGGCAGGGGCCAGTAGATGCCAGCCAGTTCAAGAGCTTCTGTGGCCCACTGGAGTGGGTTCTAGCCTCCTCTGCCCTGCTCTGGGTGCCATCCCAAAGTGGCCCTCAGCAGCGAGGGGGATCCCTTCCCCACTTGGAGAATGCCCACACAAAGACCCTGGAGTGGGAGAGCAGAGGCGACCCCCACTTCTTGCCAAGGCAAACTGATGGGATCTTGGCTCTCCCCACATAATCCCCCCTTAGCAAGAGGAAGTGAAGCTGTTGGACGGTTTCCTCCTCCTCGCCCCTGGTCTGGCCAGGCAGTCTTGCCTTCAGCCGCCCCCCCTTTCACCCCGTCTCTCTTGGATTGCCCCCCAGATCTCTGCTCAGGAACTTGGCTGGGCATCTGGCCAGGAAGGGTGCCTGAGTTTGGGGCTGCCAGCCGTGAGCCCCAGAGTGTGTGTCCCTTCTCTGTCACCTCCCCTCTTGTTCTCCAGGGCAAAAAAAATCAGGGCTAGGGAGGCACCTGGACCACTGCAAGGCCCCCCTCTGCTCTCTCCCCTCCTCAAAGAATTGCCAAGAGACGATACAGACTGGACTGGGCTGTGTGGAGGGGCATTGGAGAGCTGCTGGACCTCCAGAGCTGCTATTCAGGTAGAGGAAGCAACGTGTGGCCCTGTGCCCGAGGAGGATGGAGGGAGGGAGGGAAGGGATTCCCAGAAGCAGCTTCAGCTTAGCAAAGGCCTCCTGACTGTTTGAGTGGGCCAGCCCCAAAGGGGATTATCCCTTGAGCCCCTCCTAGGGGGGTGGGGAGCTGCTCCTTCTCAGTAGGAATAGAATACAGGTCCTGCCTGCTAGACCAGGCAGAGGGAAGACCAGTTTCCTTTTTCTGGCAGGGGGTGGGTGGGTGTCAGGAATTTTAGGAAGGCTGCTGGAGGAGTACCTATCTCCTTGAGCGGCCTATGCTCACAGAGATTCAAGGAAGCAGTTTGCAAGCAGGGAATCTGCACCCTCTCAAGGGTACAATCAGCAGCTGAATTGCACTTCTGTAGTAACCTGGTTCCAAGACTGCATACAGTTGGGGTTCAACAAGGGTGCGTAATGCTGTGATTTCTCATGACTAAGCAGTCAAATTGGCCTCAGAGGAAGACTAATCCGGAGGACGCCCAGCTGGGAACTCCCACACGCAGGGCTTGGGGGAGCAGGGGAGCCTCTGGCCAACATGTAGGCTGGGCTCAGGGGCATCAGCTCATCTCTCACTTGGCCAGCTGCCTCGGCCCAGGATCCAACCAGAAAAAACAGCCCTCGCCAGCCAGCTAGCCTCTGCCATTCTGCTCGCGCAAGGGAATTCTCTTTCGGAGCCCGAGGGATGGTCGGAGGGCAGGAGGGTGTGGCGGGCAGGCAGCCTCCTATGCACTCCAGATGAGCGGCTGAACACTGCTTGCTGGCTCCCTCCTTCCCTCCCCAGCACCTGAGGGGAGCTGGAGAAGCACGGGCAGGAGGGGGGCAGGAATGCGGTGGATGGAAAGGCAAGAGACTGCCAAGCCCTTCAGTGGAGGAGGAAGGGAAACAAAGTGGAGGGAAAGCTGGAAATTCATTTTGCAGGGAAGGGGGCAGAGTACTTCTGCTGGGCAGCTGACTCCTGTTTGACCCCTAGCCCCCCAAGTGAGAGGGGGGCAACATTTTCCACAGCCCTGGGCAGCTCAGCCCAGGCAAGTGTCTTGCCATGTGGGGTAAAGTCTGCATTTTCTTGCCATCTTGGGAGGGACACGGATGTCGGGGCTCTCCCCACAGCCCACTTCCTGATCTGGCTCCAGCCTCCAGCAGGAGGGCCGGCCTGGACAATGCAGCCTTGTGAGAAGGTGCCCCAGTCCCAGGCCTGCAGGACGCACCAAGCTGGGCAGAGCTGGGCACGGCCCCTCCGGACAGGGGCTTCTTCTGTGCCACTCATCACAAAAACCTCCAGCCACACTGCAGGGGGCGGGTTCTCCCCCCAAGCCATTTGCAAGGAGCGCTGCCCCAAAGTCCTGATCCCAAAATCCAAGGCAAGCGAGAGGCGGCGCTGCCCATCCTCACTGCCCCACAGCTGCTGCCACCCAACCTGCCCAACTTCCTTGCAACCTCCTCCTCCTCCTGGCCACGGGAATGCGGGTTAGGCAGCTCCTCCCTGGCCTAATTAGGGGTTATGTCTGTGTAAGGCTGAGGACAGTCTGCCGCCCAAAGGCCTTGCCCAAGCGCAGGTGGGGCACCTGCACCCTTTCCCCACAGGACCCTCAGAAGACAGAGCTGCCCACTCCGTGCAGGGCCAAGCTGGGGGCTCATTTCCTGTCTCGCCCCCCCATGGCTCTGAAGGGAAGAGGGGGTGCTTGGGGTGCCCAAAGCTGAGCAACAGCCCAGGCGACTCCATGCCCAACTTGGCTGGAGAAGGAAGCCGAGGCAGGGTACAGAAGCAGGGGGGGGGCTTATCCAAGATAGGGGTCTGTCCCCTTGCCACCAGTGTGGGTGCAGCCTCTGCCTGGCCAGGGAGGAGGAGGAGGAGCAGCAGCAGCAGCAGCAGCCCAGTCTTTGGGAGACCTTTCAGTTTCCAGCCAGTCTTCCTGCTTCGGACAAGATCCCTCCTCCCTCCCTCCCTCCCTCCCTCCCGCTGCTCCTCATCTGAAGGGTCCAGGATTATGCCTTACCCCCCTCCAGAGCATTCCCAACCCAGCAAACTCACGGCCCTCCCCTCTTCCTCCAGCTGCACATTCCAGAGTTGATCACCTGGTGAGCAACAGCGTTTCTAAGAGAGCCCCAGAGCCAAACTTAATCACCTCACTTATTAAATGAGGCGACAGAGGAGCTGCTTGTGATTGCGTGCTGGCTGGTGGGGGGCACACCTGAGCCGGCTGGGATCTGTCTTGCCTTCTCCAAGCCAGGCTGCCCATCCTTGCCAAGAATGCCAGGGGGGGCGCTTTGCCCTCCCCAGCGCTTGGAGAGGGATGGGCAGAGCCACAATTCTGATGTCGGCATAGGAGAGACCCTCCTTTGCTGGCTTTCCATGAAATCACAATGAAAATCACATGCTGCCCCCCCCCCGCCTTGGAGGCATCTGTGGAGCAGTAGCCAAGTTAGACGGGATGCCCCAAAGTGGCGGTGCATGGAGGGGGCTGGCAGGGCAAGAACATTCCTCAGCCCCCAAAAAAAACTCTGCCCTGGCAGCCCTACGTCCTCCCAATAAGCCAGGGTCTGTTCTGCAAATGGCCAGCCCCCTCCCCTTTGTTCTCTGGTGCCTCCCCTCCCCCCACCCCTGGAGATGACCAAATGCTGGCAAGACTCAAGGGGGGCTCCCCTCGGAAGAAAGCTGGCTTCCATTCTGCCCTGTGCTGATCCCGGAGAAGGTGCCACCTGCCTGTCTCCATAGACAACCATGATGGGGGGGGTGTAGGGTAAAAGCCAGGTTTGCCTCCCAGAAAAGTCCTGGGGTCAGGCAAATACCCAGAAGGACTTGCAGCATTAGGAGAAAAGCTTGGGCAGGGCTGGCCCACAGTGGCTTTGTCGAAACGCCCTCCAAGTCAAAAGTGACCCACCGCCACTCTGCTTTTCTCTCTGCAGAAGCTCCACCATGAGGCTGCCCCTGATCTGGGCACTGCTGCTTTTCCCAGCTGGAAGCCTTGCCCAGAGCTGCCCAGCTGACTGCCAGTGCAACCAGCCTCAGACCGTCTTCTGCATCGCCAGGAGGAGCCCTGCCGTCCCGCAGGGTTTGCCACTAGACACGGCCCACCTGTACATGTTTGAGAGTGGCCTCCGCTTGCTGAATGAGGACAGCTTTGCAGGCCTGCCCGCTCTGCGGCTCTTGGACCTCTCCCAGAACCTAATAGCTAGCCTGCCACGCAACGTCTTCCAGCCACTGCCAGGACTCCACAATCTCGACCTGTCTTCCAACCAG
Source organism: Crotalus tigris (assembly GCF_016545835.1). Classification (NCBI taxonomy): domain Eukaryota; kingdom Metazoa; phylum Chordata; class Lepidosauria; order Squamata; family Viperidae; genus Crotalus; species Crotalus tigris. Next base: position 6,321,604 of record NW_024097414.1, read on the forward strand.
CTGCAAGAGGTCACCAACGAGAGCTTCCACGGACTGCGCCTGCTGGAGCGGCTCTACCTGGATTGCAATCAGCTCCAGATCATTCACCCAGCTGCCTTTGACTCACTGGAAAACCTCCTGGAACTGAAGCTCCAGGACAACCAACTGCAGACAGTGCCACCGCTCAACTTGCCCACCCTCTTGCTGCTGGACATCAGCCGGAACAAAATCACGGCCCTCGAGACAGGCACCTTCCATGTCCGGAGCCTGGAGTCCCTGAAGATGGCTGGTCTGGGCCTGGGCAGTGTGGATGAGGAGCTCCTGCAGAACCTGCGTAACCTCCACGAACTGGATGTCTCGGACAACCTGCTGGCCAGGGTGCCCGGGGTCCTGAGCCAGCTGCCTGGACTAACCAAGCTCAGCCTGGCAGGGAACGGCCTGATCTCGCAGCTGCGGGCAGAGGACTTCCAGCAGCTCCAGCAACTCCAGGAACTGGATATCAGCAACCTCAGCCTCAACAGCCTCCCCTGGGACTTCTTTGCCTCCTTCCCCAGGCTCAGGGCAGTCACAGCAGCGGAGAACCCTTTCAACTGTCTCTGCCACATGAGCTGGATCGTCAGCTGGGTAAGGCTCGGCAAAGCCTCACTCCGGAGGCCAGAAGAGACCCGCTGCCACTTCCCCCCCAAAAATGCAGGCCGACTGCTCCGGCAGATGGAGTACGCAGACTTTGGCTGCCCAACCACCACCACCAGCACCAGCACCCTACGAGCAACCAGCCCCAAACTCACCAGCCCCCTTCCCAGCAGCAGGCCCCTTCTTCCAGAGGCCAGCCCCGCCGGCCCCACCAGCAGCGATGGCGGCCTCACACCCTCTGCCTCCCTCACCCCGGAGGGCCAGCCGAGCCCCGAGGCCCAGCTCTGCCCACCGCATACCTGTCTTAATGGGGGCCTGTGCCAGCCAGGCCCCAACCATCATCCGGAGTGCCTCTGCCCCCTGGGCTTCACCGGCCTGTACTGTGAGGTGGTCAGGGAGCAGGTGACCTCTCCACCAGAGCCCACTCAGGCCAAGCAAATAGCCATCAAGCACGTGGGGAGCACTTCCGTCAAAGTGGGCCTGCAGAACTACATCCGCTCCAAGACTCAGCTCAAGGGCATCCGCCTGACCTACTGGAGCCTCTCGGGGCCAGACAAGCGGCCCATCACCCTCAGCCTGCCAGCCGCCTTGCCCGAATACACGGTGCGGGCCCTGAAGCCCAACTCCTCGTATCACATCTGCGTTGGGGCCCTGGGCGACAAGACCGCACAGGAGGAGCTCTGCGTGGAGGCCCACACGCTGCACCCGAGCCACCAACAGCACGCCCCCGTCGCCCAGAGCAAAGGCCCTGACCTGCCCATAGTGGTGGCACCTTCTGTAGCAGCTGTGCTGCTCCTGCTGGGGCTGGCGGCCGCCGGCTCCTACTACGTGCGACAGCACAGACGACAGAGGAAGGCCCATGCTGCCCCCGGGGCCCCCGGCTCCGGCCCGTTGGAACTGGAGGGGGTGGCGATGTGTGGTGAGAAGGGGGAGCTGGTCACGCAAAATCCCAGGACTGTGGCGCCCCTCAGCCTGGAGTGTGAGGTGCCTCTCATGCACCCCCATTTCACAGGCACTGCTACCCTACAGGCCCTGGGGCCTTCCTACTTTTAGGGGCACTGAAGGGCCCTGGCCCAGCAGTGGCCCCGAGTCTGGCAAAGCATCTCATTGGTGCTGAAAGTGAGGGTGTGGGTGGCTTCCTTGGTGCCAGTCTGGACAGCGCCCAGGGAGAGGCCAGAGAGGGGCACAGAAAGAGGCCTCTTCCTACAGCAAGAGGACCCTATGTGCCAGCACCCGAGTCCTCTGCTGAGGGGAGCCACAGCCCTGCAGACCTTTGCGGGCAGCTGTAAAGAAAACCTACATGAAGGAGCAGAGCCTCTTCCGTTAGCTGAGGAGGAGGAGGAGGGTCAGAAACCAAACCCTCCAGGCACCCCCAGTGGGCCCCAAGGGCTCAACACTGAACTCTTATTTGTCACTGGTTCCTTTCCTCCGGCGCAGTCACTTTCCTCACAGACTGATATGTTTTGTAAAATCAGATGATAAATGCTTTTATACAAAAACAACAGTTTTGTACAGGCTAAGAATGCTTTTGTAGAAAAATATGAGTGTGAGCAAGAGAGCCTTGTTCACAGGCTGCGCTTGCAAAAAAGGCACGGAATGCAAACACACGGCGCCCAGTACTCACCGCAGGCGAAGAATACAGAATGTGCTGGGATGGGAAAGTATGGAAGATCCCCCCCCCCCACTGAATCTGTCCATTTTGATCCCGTCCGCCCGCTACTCAACACCCCAAGGCATCTACTTGTAATGCCAGCCCTGTTGAGCTGCAGCCCTGGGGACCAAAGGTCTTCCATGGGGTCACATCTTCCCCAAGTAGCTGGAAGGAGACACCTAGAAGCCAGTTGCACCTCAGGCGAGGAGGGCCAATTAGGCCTTGAGGGAGGCATCCTCTGGCCCCTCCTTGTCCTCAGAAGCAGGTTCTTCTGGGTAGAAGCAGTTCAGATGATGAGACCAGGGGTTGGATTCGCAGAATGCATTAAGCCAGGTGGGGGGCACCTAACTAGGACTGATCCAGTCTTGCGCGTTTCCATTGTTGGCAGAGCAGGGCCACGGTCTGTATCCAGGGACCACATTCAGCACCACCAAAAATGGGTTGAATGTTAGGCACAGCCTCTGTGCTGCCCTTTGCTCAGCCTTGGCTAACCACACAGAGCCCAGCAGGCATAGTCAGGTGGTGCTTTGAACCCTGACAGGAAGAGAGAGAGACGCACAGATTCCTGGGCTGACCTCTGCAAGAGTGAGGGGGCCAACTGGCTCCAGGCCTGGCTGAAGCCCTTCAGCCCGACATGCACCAGTGAAAATGCCCCTGGAGCAGGCAAGGGCAAGAGGAGTCACCTCTTAAAGCACCCCCCCTCACCGCACCCCCCCAGCTCCAGCCCGGCAAGGCCGCTATGGCCTGGCACCGGCAGTCCCCCCTTTGGCAGTGTCAGCCGCAGTTCTGCTCCGGCCAAGCCTGAATGGTGTTTACACAGCTGCCTCTGCCTGGCCGGCCTTTGGTCCAGCCAGCTTCTCTCACTTCCCAAGCCTGCTGCTGCGGCTACTGGATCAGGCAGGCACTGCGTGGATCGCAGACCCAAACTAGCTAAATCATGGTTGCTGGTTTGGAGCTCTAGGTGATGCGTGAATGCACACAATTAGGTTCAGTTGATAAATCATTCATAAATGGCTCTTGTGTTGGGGAACCCAGGCTGTGAGCAGCACAGCCAAAGCCACATTCCCCTCTCTTTATCCTCTGAAGGACCCCCTGCTTTGACCCCCAAGAAGCGACCCTCCTAGGGCGCCTGTGCAGGGTCACCTGACTCATAGTCTATCACCTCCCCTGCACTCCAGGCAGATTCTCTCCAGGCATTGCTGGGTGGTCATGTCAAAAGAGCCTTTGGAGGAGGGGAGCAGTTGAAGCCTGTCTGCTCACCATGCAGATCTGACCCTTAGAGCCCATAGAAAGCAGACCTCCCCCCCCCCATGGAGCCAAAGAGGTCCTGCTGCTCCAAAGCAGCTCCCTGCAGGGATCCTGAAGAGGTCAGAGGCCTGATCTACTGAACGAGGCTTTTCCAGAGTTCAACCATCCATTCGTTGGCATGACAAGGCACCCAGTCTCATGCCAGCAATGGTGTGTCAGAGGGCAGTTAATTCAGGAAAGGGGGGTGCACCAAAGCTGGCCAGCCCTGGGGGGGGGGGTCAGGGAAGCCAGAGGGCCCCCAGGGAAGCTGGAGAAGGTGGGCGGCACTGAGGAAGCTCCTCACAGGGACTAGCTGACCCACTGAATGGGCCCTTTGTCATCCTCAGCAGACTGTTCAAATTAACATCTTGGATTCCTGCAAAAACTGCTGCTGAGCAAATATTTTCCTTATGAGCCACGTGGATTTTCCAACCGCAGCCGAGAGGAGAAATGAGGAGTAGGGGGGAGGCAGGCGGCAGCCCTATGGCCAAGCCAAGCCAGTCCCACCCAGGGGTCCTGGCCAGCTCCTCCGGGCTTGGAAGGCGGGGAGCTCGGAGCTCGCCAGCTGCCTGAGTCACCCAGGGAGGGAAAAGGGCTGACTCTGCGGCCTCCAATGTAGGGCTTGGCAGCAGAGGCTTCTGCCAGCCCCTCGGTGCCCCTGCTGGGGGAGGGGATAAAAACATCCTTCCAAAGTGCTCCCTGGAAACATTGCCAGCCGTAGCCATGGGACCAGGCCTGGCCGAAGGGGGTGCCAGCTGCTCATTCCTTGAGGTGACTCAGATACGAGGGAAGTGGGTGGAGAGACCCTCTTGGATGGCCGGGGCACAGGGCCTGCTCAGACAGTCTATGTTGGTGATGAGCTTCCTAGAGGGGTTGCCAACTGCAGCCCCCCCCCCGATCAGATGAGGCTCAGCTCCAGTTTAGCCTCCCCAGCCAGGGCCAGATCTATGAGATGAGGTAGCCGGGGAGGGGGGGTTTGGCTTTAGCCCATTACCCCAGCCCTGGAGTTTGTCCACCCACCTCTAATACTGCCAGCCCATTCTCATCACCTTGAAGGAAAGATGGGGGCATCAGCTGGCGGGTGGGAGCAGCTCCACCAGGCTAGTTGGGCAGCCTGGCGGGCAGGCTTTTTTGGTTGGAAACCCAGAAGGGCCTCTGGAGGCCCCACAGGCCGGCTGCCCCCAAGCAAGCTGACCTGGAGAAGTTTTGCAAAATGCAGGGGGCAGGGCAGGCAGAGGGGAGCCAGGGCTGGAGCCATGCTTCAGTGTGGCAAAGGGAGGCTGCTCTGACATGCCCAGCAGCCCTTCCTGGCGCAACCTGCACCGAGTTCCCAAGTCTCCTGAGCAACAGGGTCTGCTTCCCCCAGTGCCCCCGCAGAGCTAATATGCTCTTCTCTGAAGCTTCCTCCGTTCCCCGAGTTGCCCTGGGAACTGGACAGCAGGGAGCTGGCGCTGAAGGGCTGAGGACACAGCAGCCCTGCCACAGAGAGGCTTGGTGGGCAGAGGGGCAGCTCCCTGCCGCTGGTTGTCCTTGGCCGGAGAGCAGCAGTCAACTCCTCTCTGCAGCCAAGCAGCAAAGAAGTTGCCAAAAAAGCAGGCCCAGCTTAATTCCCCACTGGGGGGGGGGAGGATAGAAGAAGAGAAGCCTGGCCCAACCATCCATCAGTTTCCAGAGGGGCCAGGAAGGGAGGCGCACACCTCCCCAGCTCAGTAGCCTTCCAGAAACAGCCCCATTGCTGCTTCCTTCCCACACACAGCCGCCCCTTGCCTGCCATTGTCAGAATCAGACCCCTCGGTTATCAGTTCGATGGCAACAGGACGGCAGCCTTGCAAAACCTGCCAGAGCGGCAGCACCACGCATTTTTTTCAGAATTATTGGTGGTAGCCAAAACAAGCCGTTCCCTTCCTTCATGCTTGAAACTGGCTCCTTGGATGGTGCAAGGAGGTCAGAGCTTAAGTGGTGCCTCCCCCACCCGAGTCGTTAAAAGGATCTCAGCCCAGCCCAGAAGGCCACCCCAGGAGGGATTGATGCCCCAGGAGGGATTGATGTGCCCTGTCAAAGCCCTGTGGAGACCCCTGAAGGTTTGGGGAAAGGCAAAAGCTGACCCCGGTGAGCTGGAAGTGGCCAGAAGGGATTATTTGGGGAATGGCAATTGCAAAGTCCATATTCCAACTCTAGCCAGCTGCTTGAAGTAAGACCCCCCTGCACCCCCCCCAGCCCTGGGGCCTTCCACTGTGCCCAGTGGCCTCTGGGCCAGCCCAGCTGAATGCCTGCCTGACCCATCCCTGCCTCTCTCCCCCCTTCTGGCTTCTGCACCCCTTAATGTTGGGAGTTGCTGCGCCCCCTTACCTGGGAGAGGCGTCCAGCGTGACAGAGGCCAGGGAGCTGCTCAACCGGCGGCTGTCCCAGAGGCAGACTTCCCGTTCCATCATCTGGAAGGGAGGCAAGGCTGAGGGGCTGCCTCAGAGGGACCCCAGAACCCTTGCAGGATGTGGTGGGGAGAAGTCCTCTCAGGAGGGTGCAGAGCAAGGGCTCCCAGCCTGCCGGAAAGGATTTGCCACACCCCCACCCAAGCCCCCCAGCAGAGGCAGAGAGAATCCCCACCTGGTTGGAGCCCACGGAGAGGAAGAAGCCTTCTGCGTTCACCCAGAGCAGCCGGGCCTCCTTGCCGCCTGTGTGCGCCAGGACAGTCTGGGGGGAGAAGATGAAGGGCTGGGGGAGGGGCTGCCTTCCAGATTCCTACTAGGAAGGTGACACCACCCCCATCTGGAGTGGGAAGAGGCAGAGGAGACCCTTGGGATGGAACATCCCCCCAAGTGAGTCCCTTCAAAGGCTCCTGACTCCTTGGGCTGGCATTGCATTGTGGCTCTTCTGGACTGCTGGATCTTGGGCAGAATTTGTGTGAAAGGAAGTGGGCATGGGGGTGCCTCCTTGGTGGTCAGCTGCAACTCTTAGTTGCTGAGGGGACCTTGGTCTGATGTTCCCAGCCCAAAGACGTTGCGTAGCCAGAGGGCAGAGGGCTGCAGGGAACACCCTTCATCTGCACAGCCCACTGGGGGACATAAAACGGACCTTGGCCTCTCCTCAGATAGTTGGAGGGTCGGACAGGTTCTGCCCAGATTAAGGACTGTGATGCACTCGGGGGGGGGGGAGATGCTTTCGAGCCAATAGGAGATTTGTGGGGTGCTCTGCTGACAGTTGGGAGGTTGAGGTTTGGGGACAAACTGCACGCAGGAGGCAAGAGCAGCATTTTGGGGGCCCTGTCTAGGCGGAGGAAGGCCCAGGCGGCCACTGCTGATCTGAGCAGAGCCCTTTGGGGTGCCAATGCTTGAAAAGGGCAGCCTCTTCTCTCCCAGCTGCAGGGATCACAATCTGCCCTTTGGGGCCATCAGCCCAGCTATGCCCTCCAACTCCCTCCTTTCCAGCCCCTGTTCTTCCTGGCCGAAGCTAGTGGAGAAAAGGTGCCACCCTCATTTGCTGGGGCCAGACCCAGGACCTAGCCCTAGACCAGACCTTTCATGCAGGCCATGCTAGGAGGGGCAGAGGCTCCAGATGCCCTCTCAGAAGATCGAAAGGCTGCTGTCAAGGTGGCACAATGCCCATGGCCCAATACAGCCACGTCAGACCCTCCTACCCAGGAAGAACAGACAGGCAGACTCTCCCCATCTATCCCACCACCCTCAACCACGGAGCAAAGCAGGAGGGAGGAAGCAGACATTCCGCTGCTCCCCCCCTTCCGCCCCCGCTGCTCTCCTGCACTGACTGAACCATCCCCCAAGAAAGCTCTGAGACTGACAGCAGAGATGACGCAGGCAAGTCCCTCCATTTCATGGGGAAACAGGCGGGAAGTGGTAACTTCCAGACAAAAGGAAGGCAGCCACGTCAGCACGGTATGGAGAGGGGGGAGCAGCCCCCCCCAACCTGCCTCCTGAAGAAGATCATCGGCTGCTCGACTCACAGCTAGCCTGGAGCTCAGCGGTTTGTGACTCCCGGCCAGCAATGCCTTCTGGTTGGCCACAGCTTCCTGACTTCGCCCCCCTCCCCCCCATGCTGCTTAGCCAACTCAGGGGAGCCTCCTCCCTCTCAACTCGCAGCAGCCTGAAGCCCAAAGCTCGAGACACCCCCATGCCTCTTGGTTACAGAGCCTCCAGTGACCCCTTCTTCCCCTGGGGCTCCTGCCAGAGCAGCCCTGCTCACAGAAGGGTCCCTGGGTATGCAGGAGGAGGGTGGAGGGGCGCAATGACCTCCGAGCAGAGCAGAGCTCCAGCCCTCTCCTCTGTTGTGGCTTCTCTGCCCCTGTGCCACTTTCCCAGATGTGCAGCGTTTGTGTGTGTGGGGGGGGGGGGAGGATGTACCGGGAGGGGAGTCTCTGACACTCCTCTGCCCAGCGCAGAGTGGTGCTGTAAATAGGGTCCCTGAATGCAGGCTGGCTCATTCCTGGCTTCCCATGGCCTCCTTGAGAACTCAGAATCAGGAAGAGTCTGCCTGCAAGGCTACAAAGGGGGCCCCAGTTGGACCTCAGGGGGTGCTTGTGTGCTCCCATTTCCAAGCAGTCCCATTCCCAGCTCTGGAGCTGGGAAGCAGCCCCCACGCCTTCCTCTTGCAACCCGGGAGCCGAGCCCAGACCTCCAGGACATGGGTTCCCTTTGGCACCCATTTATCCATGGAGCTGCTTCACAGACCAGCCTTCCCACTTCCTCTTCCTCCTGAGAATTACCAGGTGGGTCTCTGTGCATTAGGTGGGACTGGATGGCATCAGCTGTGTGGAGCTTGTCCCAGGTGGGCCCTCTGCCCTCCCACCCCTGGCATCCCCAACCCTCCAGATACTCTACCTGGCAGGCCACTGGCTTGGCCCGTGGGTCAAAGATGTGCAGCCTTTTGTCCTGCAGAGCAAAGGGAGCCCAAGTGGTCATCAGCTCATCCTTCCACTCTGGGCCAACCCCAGAACCCCCTCCCAATCCTGGGCATGTTCAGCCAGGCCAGAAGATGTGGGAAGGGGAGCTTATCCCTGATGTTGCTGCCAGTAGGAAGGGGGGGGGGTCAGGCAGTTGTGCAAGTGCCTCCTGATGCCCTGGCTTTGAGGAAGTGTCCAGTTCTGGCTTGCCCATGGGGGGCGGGAAGTGTCCCAGATTGTCGTAGCATCCCCTACCAGGCCAGGTCCCCACAAGGCTGGGATGCACTTTCTCCCTGAGACCCTGCCTTCTTGGTTTGGGATGGGGATGGGCCTGGGGGGCCCCCAAGGACACACCACGCTCCTTTTGGGGACGCAAGCATGGGGAAAGAATGTTCCTTTCCAAGCAGGCGCCCCCAGGGCCTCCCCCATCATGTAAAGGGCAAGAGAATGCAGCACAAGAACCCCTCTGAGGCTCCACTAGATGGCAGCCAAGGGCAAGTGACTCTCATCGCCAGGGCACCAACACCAAGGCATGGAGTACATCGCCCCCTGGTGTCCACCTGCAGACTGAAACTCTCAAGAGCCAGCTCCTTGATTTGGCAGGGGGCCCTTCTGAAAAGACCCTAAACACCCTCAGCCTCTGCTTCCCCACAGCACTCACCCGGCAAGAAGTGCCCAGGAGCGATCCGTCCGGCTTCCAGGCCAAACTCTGCACCTGGTTCAGGTGAGGCTCCAGCTCTGGAGGGAAGAACAAAACAGGCCTGGTGTCGGAGCCACATCAACCTGCGTAGATTTCCCATCATTCTTGGGCAGGAGAGGCAAAATCCGTCCATAGCTGTGCTTGAAAGCTAACTGGCTAGTTGTCCGTTAACCTGCCTGATTTCTGGGTGCTGCCCTTTGAGACCCGCCAGGCACCTGCCTGGACCCCCCAGATGATGAGTCGGGGGGCTCCCCAACCAGTGAGAACTGTCTACTGTGGCAGAGCAGCTGAGAGGTAGTCTCCCTGGTACAATGGGGGGCTGATGCTGCATTCCAGGGAGGAGCCTTCCCTCCACCCTGGGTCTCTCCAAGCCACAATTATTAATCTTAATTTACTGACTAAGCCACAACTGGGCTTGCACAATGTGCAAAAGGGAACCCCACTTTGCATGGAGACAACTGAGCAAGCTAAAGTACTGCTCAGCTCCTTCTGGGTTGTTTCCCGCTGACTCGGATCTTTCCCACCTGCTGCCCTTTCTTCCCACTTAACCCACAATGCTGGCTCCCTTCCCTGGGGCGGAGGCTGCTGCAGGAGCCCCTGAACCGGGTCAAGGGTGCACATGCGGAGGGCTGCGATCCCTCCAGGTGCACCAGACGCCTTCTCTGCAAGGCAGCAGCCTGAGCAATTCCAAAGTTGCCCCCCCCCCAGCCTACCGCTGCTAAGAAGACCACAACCCTTGGTAAACAAAGCCCTTCCTATCCTTGGCCCGGAAAATACCGTCTCCTTCCGCCTTCTGAAATCGGACTGGCACTGCCTGGGCAGAAAGCCGCCGATGGCCCATAATGTTGCTAGGCTCTCTGGGGTCCTTGCGCCTGCCTGGCTTCTCCTCTTTCTGCCATTGCTCTGGCCCCTCTTCCCGACTGGAGGCTCGCATGCCGCCTCTCTTTCTGGCCATCTTCCCCCAGCCTCTACCTGTATGGGCAGTGGCCAAAGAGGCTGGCCTGTGAATCCTCCAGGAAGGGAGTCCAAAGACGCAGCCCCCATCTCAACTCTGCTTCTACAGAAATTGGTCAGGTTCCCTGGGAAGACCACAGCCCAGGGGGAGCCTGGCCAGGCATGCAGGGGTAGCTTTTGGTGCTTGCTTGAGATGGGCAAAGGGAACCGCTCCAGACTGGCAGAGAATTGGGCAGCACGACTGAAAGCACAGGGCAGAAGGGGCTGGCCTGGGAATGGCTGCTCCGCTTTCACTGGGGCTAACCGGCGGGATCCCCGGCATCTCCCAGCCCACTTAGGATCGTACCAATAAGAATCTGCTGCTGCTCCACATCCCAAATCTTCACTGCCTTCCCAGCCGCACTGGCCAGAACACCATCCGCTGTGGGGTGGAAAAGAAGCACCTCCACCTGGCTCCCATGCGGCCCCAGCATCACATGGGGGGAAGCGGAGAGGTCCTGGTTGGCCTCAAGGAGGCGCCACACTTTCACCTGCAGGAAAGAGACCACTGGCAGCACTCAGCTGGTGACTTCAGGCCAGGAGCTCAGCATCCGCTCTCAAGACCCAGAGGATGCAGGGCTCCCTCAGGGGCAGGCAGGGCTGTAGGCGAGGGGCAAAGCTCTCAGTTAACGGTGCCATCCCTCTTTCCCTCTGCACCCATCCCAGTTCTCACAGCAGCCCCTCTTGCAGGGAGAGCGACCTTGGGGGGAAGCTGGGCAATGGGGGCTGCACTTACAGCTTTGTCCGCTGATCCAGTGGCCAGCAGCTGCTGGTCAAAGGGGGAGAAGTCAAAGTCTGTCACCACATCTGGGGAGAGAGGAGAGGGGAGGGCAGTGCGAGAGAGCAGGCGCCTCCCTGTCAGAAGCAGGCAGCTCAAGGCCGGGCGCCCACTGCAGTCAGAGCATTGCTTCTCTCCCTAAGGAACTGCCTCCCAGCATGCTGGGGACCGGATGGGACTGGAGGGCGATAGTCACTGCTTTTCTCTTCTCACTTCTGCAGCCAAAGGGTCATCGCAGAGCCTGCCCTTGGTTCCTGGCTGGGAATTCTGGGCTCAGGCCCAGACCGAGGGGGCCTGTGACCTCTGCAAAGGTGGATTTTCCACTGCAGCGCAGAGCCAGCTGGACTTGAAGAGGGGAACCTCCTGAGGGCTCTTTATTCACCCCAAGCAAAGGGGCACAGCTTCTCCCAGCCGTGGCCATTCAGTTTGGCACCAAATCACCCATCCTGTTCCACCCAGTGGGATGAAATTGCCATTATCTGGGGGGATTGGTCGGGAGGGAAGGAGGGAGGGAGGAAGGAAGGTTTGATCCTGCTATTATTTGATTCACTTTTCCATTTTCCATTTCTGGAGTCCCCTGCCCATCTGCACACCTGTCCATCTCGCTCCAGGCACTCATGATCCAGCAGCTCCCCTTCCTGTCCGGGTTTCCCATGTGCAGGAGGATTTAGCCCCCTCCCCTTTGCTTTCAGATGTGGGTCTGTGTGCCAAAGCAGCTAAGCCCTTTGAGGCTTAGGCACGAGGCGTCATTTTCTCATTTCCAAGAGTGAGCACAGCCATCCAGGGGCTTCTCCTGCTTCCCCCCTCAAGCTGCAGATGACAGAGATTTTGGACTGCAGCACCACTAGTGCAAAGTGGCTCCCCCAGGAAGGAGAGCAGCAGCTTCTGGCTTTGGGCTGGCCCAGCAAGGTTTCTGAGGCCAGCTCACAGCCAGGGGTTTCATCCCTCCGAGGGACCAGGGGCAGGCAGGCAGAGTGCAGCTCTTGCATTACAGCTTCTGTCCAGATTATGGCTTCAGCTGGCAGCCTTCAGCTGGCAGCTCAGCTGGCTGCCTACAGTCCTGGGCCTTTGGAGGTGGGGGTGCAATGCCCTCTGGCTGAGCATGTAGCAGGAGAGGGCCACCCCCCTATGTGGATGACTCAGAAAGTCCCAGGCAGGCTGGCTTCTGCTTCTACGATGCCCCCACGTCAGGCTAAGTGCGAAACTCCCACCCCCATCTGCATGCAAGCCCAGCAAGGAAGATCCAGTGCAGCAGAGGCTGGATTGCCTCTGACTCAGGAGTCTGTCAAAAGCAGGACAAGGCTGGGGGGGAGGGGTCAGAGCCGTGTGACACTCTTCCTTTGGGCAGCTGCACAAGGGAGCGATTGCAACAGCGGCAGCTTTTCTTAAGCAATTGGCCAACAGACCTGAAAGCAGATAGCCTGGTTCTCTCTTTTTCTATGTACTCTTTTTCTCACCCGAGCACTAAGCTTTTCCATTCTCTACCTAGGAGACCAGCCCATGTAGCTAAAAGGCCCCCCCTCAGCATCTCTCGCTCACCTGAATGGCAGTGCAGATGAGAGACCACTGTCTTGATCCCCTTTGGGCTCTCCAGGGGCACAGTACCCAGCACGCCTGGCAAAAGCGGAAAAAAAACATGATGCCAGCCACCTGGGCAGACATCAGACACCACCACACCTTCCAGGCAGAAGGAAATCTGCCCCTGGTTTGCCTTCCACTCATGAGCTGCCCAGACAGGTATCAGTGGGTGTTGGTTTCGGAAACCTTGGCTTCAGGCCAGACCTGGCCCAAGGTGCCCAGTACACAGCAGGGAGGCACCAAGTGCTGGGGAGGAGGGTTTCCTCCCCGGCCCCACCCAAGTCAGGCCAGTCCTGATGGGCCCCTCTGCCAATTCTACCCCTCCAGAGTGCCAATCAACAGGAGATGTTTGACTTTTCAAGTCTGGGGGCGGGGTGGCAGAAGACAAGTTCTCTGCTAGAGGGAAGAGCAGAAAGCAAACTCCTCCCGAGTAACCAGACTGGAGCCAGCCGGAGGGGGTCCACCCCTCTCCCCCCTCAGCAGAGACACTTTCCCTGGCCACACCCAGAGGATTTTTGCAAACTCCTTGCCAGGTCGAAGTGCAAGCACAAAAGCGAGGCTGGGCTGTGCTCCTCTTACCTGCCAGGTCTGTGCTGAATGCGATCCAGAGGGAGTTGGCCTTGATGCGGGGGTTCCCTGAAGGGCAGCTGCTTTGGAGGTCTCCAATCCAGGCCTGTCGCGCAGAGGAGAGCAAGCTGGGGGGTGGGAGAGGAAAGGCCTCCACAGACCCACATTGTCCCACAAGCAGGTTGAGGCAGTCTGGCCTGAGCAAAGGGCAGCTTCCTTGCCAGTGGGAATGGCCTAAAGCAGCAGAGCTGACCGGGGCACACCCAAGGACAGGGAGAAGACGCTTCGGGATAGAGTTGGCCAAACTGTCCAGAAAAAGAGAGCCAGGAAAGCCTCCTTGCCAAGCTGCAGCAGCTTCCCCGGACTCAAGGGTCCAACTGCTGAGTCCTCCCTCTGGCTAGAGCTGCGCCAATGGGCCTCTTATGCCATCATGAGCTGTGGCTGCCCCCTTCTTTCTTTGACTCCCCCATCTGAGAGGGAGATTTTATTTCCCTGCCCACCATCTCCCTCAGTGTTTCCCTGAAGCGCTGCTGAAGCAGCTTCCCAGGGAGACCGAGACTGGTCCGGCTGGCATGGATGGGAAAATGGCCAGGCCCCCAGAACAAAACGCCTGTCAAATAATAAAATAGAATCGTTGCACAAATAGCGTTTTCGCATTTCCTCTCCAGTCGGAAGTTTGAGCAGCAAAGGCGGCTCCGCTTAAAGAGGCTCTTCCGAAGCTTTTTCCGCCGGCGAGATGAGAGCCAACCCGTCCTCCCTAACCAGGGGCGGCCCAAGCGATGGGATCCCGGCTTCGCAACCAGGAGATGCTCGGCGCATTCCCCGCTGCTGCTGCTCCTGCTGGGCCTCCAACTTCCGGCAGCTCCAATTCCTGGCTACAGCGAAGGCGGAAAGGCACCTGCCGGACAGCCGGGGGTTGCACCCCCAACCCAGCCCAACTCGCACCCGGGATGCCGCCCCAGGCAAGCCGGCCCCTTTTAGCAGGCAGCACTTTTACGGACGCCTTGCACGCCCTCTGAGCAGACTAAATTTCCCCGGACGCAGCCCCGACAACTTCCCTTTCGCTCGGCCGAGGCTCGTGGGAGCCTCGACTGCCCCGGGCCAAGACCCGGTCGGGAAGGCGCCCGGCCTCAGCTCACTGGGCAGGAGGGAGGCGCCCACGCGAGCGCGGCTCAGCCCTGCAGTCGGGCGGCGCCTCGGGAAACGCCGGCGTCCCTCTACGGTGGGGTCGCTGACAGAGGCCGAGGGCTGAGCCGGTCGCTTCCTCCCGATGGAGCCCGAGCCACGCAGGGCAGGGCTCCCGTTCGAGCTACCGCCCGCGCCCCGGCAGGTGGGTGCGGCGGGACACCGGGGAGACGATCCGGCGATAAGCACGACTCGCGCTGCCGCCCACCCACCTCCTTGCGGGCCACTTTGGCCTCGACGTGCCGGAACTTGGACACCCTGAACCGGCTCATGCTGCCGCTGCTGCCGCCCTCCAGCCTCGGATCCGATTCCGCGGAAGCCCCGCCCATAGCGGCCCGGAATCCTCCGAGGGGAGGGGCCGTCCGCGGGGAGGCAGCTCTGCCGCTGGCGACAGGCCCTTCCCGCCTTAGGCCGCGCGACGCCGCTCGGAACCCTTCGCTCAAAAGCCGGGCCCCTTCCCTTGCTGCGGGGGACGGACAGGAACCCCGCTTCCCTGCAGGCGGAGCCGACGACCGTTAAACCAGGCAGACATAGTACTTTGAGCAGCTGGCCGGGTAGGGGGCCATCCCGGTGAGAGCCCGAGAGGGTCTCCCGTCTTCAGGCGCCACGGCCGCAAGTGGCTTTTTGCGGGATCGCGCTTCGAACTGGACAACGCAACGCTCCTCAGACTTCAAGACCGCCTGAGGAACCTGACATCACGCGCTTCTCCTTCCCCTCCCCCCTCCCCATTTAATTCGGTTTTCCCTCCAGACCAGCTCTCAGCTGATTGGTGGCTGGGTTCTGGGACCCTTTAATTGGCTCTCAGTCGGCTATTTCAGCGGCCCTTCGGCCCCCGGAGGGACCAATGCCCGTGCGACCCGAAGGCTCTAGGGCAGCTTCTCATTGGCTCAATGATCGCGTCTCCCCCCCTTTCGTCTGAAAGGGCGCCTTGGAGCCCAGGAGGGGCCCCCTAAAAACCCTTCTTCGCCTCTTTCTATGTGCCGGCCACAGGAATAGATTTTCTCCGCCAGGCTCTGTCCCCAGCCGGCCTTTTGGGTCTTCCGATGGTGCCCCTTCCCCACTATAGCTCAGTCAGAGCGTCGAGCTCGAGAAACGGGACTTTCCACACTCCAGCAGGGAGGCTCGTGGCGGCAGGGCCCGAAGGAGAGAAGCTTCCACCTGTCCGGCCCGTCTCGGGCATGCCCTCCGCTTGGACCGGCCGACCCAGCCTTCTCCGGGGGCTGCGGGCGAAGGTGTTTTCCCCGCGCTCCACCTCTAAAGGACGCCGACAAATGGTCTCGCTCCGGGTTCCCGCGGACACGGGCGCACCCGGCTAAGGCCCAGTTCCGCTTCTCGGGACTTCCATGCCTGCTCGGGGAGGGCCAGGCAGGGGCTCACACCCACTTCCAGGCGGCCGCAACGGATTCGCGCTCTTGGTCCTCGAGACGCAAAGCCCATCCCCGCGCCAAGACCGAGGACAGACGGTGCTAAGACCCGGGAGCAGCCCTAGCTTCGCGTCGGCGGAGTTGACCTCTAAGAAAGGTCGCCTGCGCCCTCCCCTACCCACGGGACTGTGCGCTTGCGCATTCGGGCTCCCGGCTCGCCGGGCTGAGGAGCGCAGGCGCACTGCGACTGAGCAACCAAGATGGCAGCCGGCTGCGTCTCACGTTGGCTGGCGGAGGCAGCAACCGCTGCCGGGAGCTGCCGGACGGGCGGCGGAGAGCCGCGGCGCCTGGCGCTGGTGTTGGGTCTGGCCCGCTGGCGGAACGTGGTCCACGTCACCTCTCGCATGGCCATGGCACCGCGGATGGGAAACCGCTTCGGTAAGAGGCCCGGGAACGACAAGCGCGCCTCTGAGGACGAGCAGAGCGCTGCCTCCCCTCCCCCACCCTTGCTGGTCTGGCAGGGCGGTGCTCGACCCTCGAGAAAGGCCTCTGGAGGGGTCGGCCATTATCCTTGTGTGTCTCTGCGCCTCTACCGCTCTTCCCTCGAAGCCGCGAGACGGCTTGACCCTGTTTCGCTTCGCGCAGGAATCCGACCGTTTCCCCTCGTCTGGGCGGCCTCGATTCACAGCAGCTCCTCGACCAGCAGCAAAGAGGATTATTACCAGATTCTGGGAGTGCCTCACAGCGCCAGCCAGAAGGAGATCAAGAAAGCCTATTACCAGGCAAGGCCGCTTCTCAGAGGATGTGGGGAACTTGCCAAAAGGGGGCAAATAGTACTGGCTGGGTTGGTCAGCTTGCATATGAGTCTTTTTCCTCTCCAAATTTAGAAGTGGCAATGACATTGTGTCATTCGCCTTCTCAATCCTGCCCCAATGCATTTGGGGTGGTAATTGCTTAAAATCTGTTTTCCTTTATATTTTACTGTTCACTCATGTACTCAAAAGCAAGGGATTGGTACAATAAACAGCAACCTCTCATTGTGACTGAGATGTCATCATAAGACTACTGCTTGGGGAATCCATTCTGTAATATTGGATTATTCTAACATTCCTAGACTGATTTCTAAGCATTTCATTCTAAATACTAAAAGCAGAGTCTCAGAATCCAATCCTTATATTTGGTATCTCGTGTTGATAATGAAGATTAGGTAGCTCTTTAGATCATCCTACACTCTGCTCACTGGAGAAATCCAGCATCTCCAGTAAAACTGCATCTTGCTTTGCACCTCTTTAACGGCTCCTCTTTTGTTTTTCTCCTCCGTTAATACATCTTTGGATTGTATTTTAGGTGTGTTATACTGGTGATCCCTAATAGGCGAGGACAAAAAAAAAACTGAAAGCTTTGGGGAGCTTTTAAAGCAGGCTAACAAAAGGATAGAGAGAAAACCTAACAGCGTTTGCTGGAGGGGGCTGACCTTGCATGTGGGCATAATCCCCAGAGCACTTCACTACCTCCTTGTGGGCAAATTGCTGAAATAGGAAGAGCTGTAGTCTGATCCAGCAAGGCTGCTGTTGTGTTCTGTGGCTACTGAAGGCCACTGAGATTTACCCCGTTGCTTTAAACCCTCTTTTCTTTAATTCAGCTTTTTCAAGACCATTACTTCTAATGGTGTTTCTGATGGGGTGCTCAGTGTATATGATTATGATCTGTAGTACAAATGGAATAAGCAAAAAAATAACGGCAGGGGAAATATAAAAACTATTTTAACAGTTCCATATAGCTGATTTAAAATTTGTTGCATGAATTCCCAACACACAAACACAGGAATGACAATCTCTTCTCTATGATTTTTGCTTTTGTGTTTTTGTTTCTTTGCTTAGCTTGCCAAGAAGTATCATCCTGACACTAATAAGGATGACCCCAAAGCAAAGGAGAAGTTTTCTCAATTGGCCGAGGCCTATGAGGTAGCATGCTTACTCTCACTTTTACACTCCATGACTTGGGAACTGGGGCTCCACCAACGTGCCCCCCTGGATGACTGAGCTCTTGTATCATTGGCAGGTCTTGGGAGATGAAGTAAAGCGGAAACAGTATGACACTTACGGTACAGCGGATTTTGGTTTTGGCTCTGGCTCAGCAGGATCTGGGCAGCAGTACAGGCACACTGGCCCAACTATTGACCCTGAGGAGCTGTTCAGGAAGATCTTTGGGGAGTTCTCGCAGTCCCCTTTTGGAGACTTTAGCACCATCTTTGACCAGCCCCAGGAGGTAAAGATGAATTGCAGCCCAGACCACTGGTGTGCAGAGTCCCTTGGGGCTTTCACTCCTCCTGTTTTAACATCTGCATAAGAAGTCTGATGCAAATGATGAATCTTTAGTAACTACCAGCTATTCAGAATTAGCAGATAAATTCACTCCTTAGTGATTACTTAAATTAAGGTTTTGCTGTGTTTAAGGGGGGAGAAAACCAAGGTGCATTTAACAAAGAGATTTTGCCCAAATTCATTGGCAAATTCATTGTTTTTATTCATATTAAGTAGTTATCCTTTTTGATATTTAGATTTTAAGGGGAAACAATAATACAGAAATCTATTAAGAAAGATGGGCTTCCAAGAGAAAATAGTGTGAAGAAGTAGATTACAAATTTGATTTTTGGTTCATTTTGATTAGCAAATTTGATTTGTATTATGTGGTCTGCTTTGGTTGGTTGGTTTGCTTTGATACCAAAAGTGTTGACTTCTGGTGATTGCCTGGACTAGTCGCTGCAGTTTTCTTGGCAAGATTTTCAGAAGGGGTTTGCCCTTGCCTTCTTCCTAGGGCTGAGAAAGAAGGGCTGGCTTAAAGTCACCAGTTTTTTTCGTGCCTAACGTGGGACTGCAACTTACAATCCTCCAGTTTCCAGCTCAGTCCTTAGTTATGCACCAAATGGCCCTCACTGATCATGCATGGACTTAATTTTCTGAAAGGCGCCATAGCGCTTTTTCTCAATCTTGATGGGTTTCTATGTTCCCTTTTGTTCTTTGTTCTATATGGCATGCAAAATGTTGCTTGGAACAGGGAGCCCCAAGCTCTGGATTTTCTTCTCCTCTGTAGTACATTATGGATCTGACCTTCAGCCAGGCGGCAAAAGGCGTCAACAAGGAGATCGTGGTGCAGATCAGTGACACCTGCCAGCGTTGTGAGGGCAGAGGGCATGAACCGGGCACCAGAGTAGTGCATTGCTCCTACTGCAATGGGACTGGCACAGTAAGTGCAGAACAGGGCAGGTGTGAGCAAGCCTTGGTGCAGGGAACAACTGGGCATCTCAGCGCTTTAGAAGAAGAAAGCCAATTCCTTGCTTCAGATGGTTATGGAACTTGATATGATACGCTGACCGGGATCCAGTTAAAATCAACACATCTGGTCACACCCCATGGGGGTTTGAAGTCTTCATTAAGGCTTTACAAGCCCCTAATATTATTCCCCAGGGCTCACCTCACACAGAAACAAACACAAAATCCAGAGAGTCCAAGACCCGAGCAACCTCAAGTCCAAGGGCAAGGAACAAATCTGTAAGTCCGCACACCAGGTCTGGTGTCCAGATACAAGTCCATAGTCTGAGCATAATAATTGAAATCAAAGTCCAAGTCTGAAATCCGAGATGCAAAATCCAATCAGAGTCAAGGCAAGGTCTGGAAGCAGGAATCATGAAGACAAAACATACCCACAGCAGGAAACGCTTTGCTCCACATGCTGGGCTAAGTAACTGCCAGCCAGTGTAGCCATTAGGAAGGGCAAGGCTGCTTCCTCGCAAGTAGCCTCCCCTCCCCAACCTCCGTTGATCCCTGCGTGCTCTGGGATCCAGCAGAGGAGTCAGTTACATCCTTCTCCACCCCACACTTCTGACTGAGTCCCTGAGCCCTCCAAATGCAGCTCTCCCTTCTTCAGCCAGACACTCATCCGGTTGTTCCTCTGATGCACAAGGTTCCTGGCCTCCCCGGCCCTTTCACTCCCTGCTTGGAGACTTTAGCGGAGCTCCTCGTCATCTGAGCATGTGTCAGGGGAAGCCATTACAACACAGAAGTGAAATTTCCTGACATTTCACTTTTCCTTGTGTCTTCTTTTGGATAGGAGACAATAAACACGGGCCCCTTTGTCATGCGTTCAACATGTCGGCGGTGCGGTGGCCGAGGCTCAGTTGTAACTAACCCATGTGTGATATGTCGTGGCTCTGGCCAAACCAAGCAGAAGAAGACAATGATGGTCCCGGTCCCAGCAGGTATGTATGTACCGAGTGCTCCTAGGGCAGAATAACAGCTGCTGTTCTGAAGTGAAACAGCAGGGGTGGAAATCAGTCCTTGCAGAAATCAGAGACGGGCAGTTCCAAACAGTAAGAACGTGATCCTAAAGTCTCCAAATCAGAGTTGCCATGAGAGAGGAAGAGAAAGTGAAGTGCTGGGCAAAATGTAACCCTGAGTGCTTTTCCTTGGCTTTAGGTGTGGAGGACGGGCAGACCGTTCGGATGCCTGTTGGAAGGAAAGAAATTTTCATTACCTTCAGGGTGCGTACTGACGTGCAGCTTTGCCATGTCATGTCATGCTTAAAACTGCTTGGCCGCCTGCACTTGCTGAGTCCTTGAACTATCCCTGGTTCCAGGTTCAAAAAAGCTCCGTGTTCCGGAGAGATGGTGCTGATATCCACTCTGACGTCTTCATCTCCATAGCACAAGCTGTTCTTGGAGGGACAGCGCGGTCGCCCGGCCTGTATGAGACGATCAACGTTATGGTACGTCCCTCGCCACATGTGCAGAACAAGTGAAACGGCTCATCTGTCCTGAGATTACAGACCCATGAAAACATGAAGGGGATGTTACCCTTTTGCAAACAAAACCATGTGTCTTTCCTATGGAAGGGCTCTGTCTGTGGTTTTGCATGGAAAGGAACAGATTGGCGCTTCTGTTCTGCAGCGGCTTTGGTCATTTGCTGCTCCGCTAGTATTTTCACTTGCCGTCATTTTGCTTCAGGGGAAAATGGACATTTTTTTGTGATGTTCTATGTACAGCCCAGGTTGTGAAATCGGCCACGCCCTCTTAGAACATTCATTCCCATGAGTGCATTGGTAACGGCGTCTGGTTCTCACATTTATGAGACACAGTAAAAATTCAGAAGAAGCATTGAGTGAAAAATATCTGAAAAGCTTTTATCTTTTTTCTGTGCT
Organism: Crotalus tigris; assembly: GCF_016545835.1. Lineage (NCBI taxonomy): Eukaryota > Metazoa > Chordata > Lepidosauria > Squamata > Viperidae > Crotalus > Crotalus tigris. The sequence continues at coordinate 6,342,409 of NW_024097414.1, forward strand.
TTCTTAGATCCCCCCTGGCATCCAGGCTGACCAGAAGATTCGGATGACTGGGAAGGGGATTCCCAAGGTGAACAGCTACGGTTATGGAGACCACTACATTCATATCAAGGTCAAAGTTCCCAAGTAAGTGAGAAGGCTGGGCATTTTGGAGGCACAGGGTAGAAGAGGTAGAAGGGTCAGCCTGTTGCTTTTGCAAGATCTATGCCCAGAGAGTCTGGCTTTCCTCCAGAGCCCTCCGTCGACCTGCCTTATTGCACCTTCTTTCTCCCCTCTTGCAGGAGGCTGACTGATCGACAGCGAGCCTTGATGCTGAGCTATGCAGAAGATGAAACTGACGTAGAAGGGACTGTGAATGGCATCGCCAGCACAACCACTGGTGAGCTGTGGAGCTGTCAGATCTTGGCTGCACTTCGGGGCTGGCAGGTCGTCTTTGGTTATAGTTGAGCTGCTGGCTCTGTTTGGTGGTGTAAACTATGGCCTTGAATGATGTTGACCACAGTGGAATTACAAACTTCTACTCAGATGGTGTCACCATTTTTCCTTAGGCAAGAAAAGGCTACCATTACGTGTGTTTGCCTGATGGGGTTGCCCACTGTGCTTTGCTCAATTTTCTGGGCTTCCACAATGCACTGAACTTTACTGACTTCTGAAGCTGAATTAGTGCAGTAGACGAGTTGGTAACACGGCTGGCTGATGGCTTAGCAGAGGGAACAAATCCCCCAACTGAGAGCAGTTTTTGGCCTTCCTGTAGTGCTCTCCCTGCCCTGCAGTGACCTTCAAGATGCAATTGGTTGACTTCCATTTCATGAGCATTCTTGTCTTTCCCCCGATTCAGGGCTCGAGTTGTTTGCTCACCAAGTCATTCAGAGCACTTTAGAAAGTCTACAAGGGAGAGGGGGGTGCTTTGCTTTAATATAAGGATGTTCTCTATGACATTGACACGTGCTAGAATGCGTACCTCGTGTTGAGATGAAGGACTCAGTTTCGCAATCGGTGAACGAATAGAGAGGCTAAATGATAAGTGACAGAAATAAAACTGTAGTGAGAAGACAGCCAAAATAGTTGCTGTGTGCAGGGAGTGTCATTAACCATATATAGCACAACAGGAGCGATCTAGGAGAAAGGGGAGACCCCAGAAAGTGCTACAGGCATGTTCCGCCAAAGACAAGTTTAGGTGAAAAGAGTTTGTCCCATTTCCCTATCATTTGAACTTTCCTCAGGTCCTGGGCAAAGATGGCCTGAGAAAGGGGGAACTGGCATCTTCTCAGCTTCATCCCCTTCTCCCCCCCCCCCCCCCCGGTCGCTCCTGAGGCTGGGAAATTGCCCTAGGTGGGCAGGGATCCTTCTCACAATGTGTATTGATCAAGCTCTCTGCTATTTGTGTCTAGGTGGCAGGGGCACGACTAGATCAGGGGCAGGCGAGGAGAGGCCTGAGGCAGGGGACGGCACAGAGGGATTCCTAGCTAAACTTAAGAAAATGTTTAGCTTCTGATTAACTGCACCAGAGGTAGGAAGCCTCTTGTGATCTTTCCATGCACAGGTCTCTGTGTTCGCCGTTTGCAGAAATGGGAGGGAGGGAGGATGAAGCTGTAGGAAAACCTCTTGGGAGCTGACGTACTCCTTGCTGGTGGCTGGACTTCTGTGGACAGAAACCCTGTTGCCTCTGGGTCTTTTCTTGCACCCCCCCCCAAGCTGCTTCATTTTACTCCCAGGGGCTCCCAGCATTCATAAGGCAGTAGCTGCACAGAAAAACAAATAATAAGGACCAGAGGAGTGGGCATTAGTAACTGCAGTTTTCATCCCTTGGTATTATACCAAAGACTTCAGGTATCATTGCAGAAGAGCTTGTATTTAGTTAAACATTCTTCAGTTCTTGCATCTGTGAGCCTCCCTAAAACATTGCAGCAGATCTGGAGCCTTAAAAGTGACTATTGAGGCTGGGGGCACCGGAGTCCTGGCTTGGCTATTGAGAGATCTAGATCTGTCCACAGTCTTTGTGAAGGTCACAGATGTCTTTCTTTTGGCTCTAGGTAAACGTTCCACTGGAAACTAGATGATGGAGCAGTAGCAATCTGGAAGGCGTGATGCTGGCGGCTTTGGAACTGAAGATGGACACACATTGAAGGTGCATTGACATGTTGATGGCTCCATTGAAGGAAGGAGGCCTTTCTTCTAGATGTCAGATTGCAGCGTTGTCAACTGGGGGAGTTGTGAAAGGTTTTTGGCCTTCTTGGACTTGTTTCTGTCTGAATGGAGCAGACTGCTGGGGGGGGGGCAGGTTGAGGAGCAAAAATAAAGTGTACCTTGTGCTGAGTACAGAGTCTCATCCTGAGGTTTGAATAAATTCCCCAGAGAGCTCCCAAGGTCACACTTGGCCTCACACTCTCGGCAATGAGGCCATGCTGCTTTGCTCCAGAATAGTCTCAGCCACGGACTGGGCAGAAAGAGTCTCTTGGAGATAAGGGCAACGTAAGAGATCACCCTGATTCCGCTTGCATTATGCTTCATCCCCGCCGGAGAAAAGAGTTGCTAAAAAGCAGAAAAATAAGCAACGGTGCACATTTTGCCCGCCCCCCCCCCAGCCAGTGGGAACGTAAGGCTGCTAAGAAGGCAGGAGCAGCTGGCAACCTCCAGGGATGCCCAGGAAGGGCGACTGGCCCATCCTCCCCAGTAGCCCCAGAGCTCCTCCCTCGCAGGCCCTCGGGTGGCTTGCAGGAGGCCTCCGTGTAACCATGGCTTTGCCCGGTAAAGATTACCCAAGGGACCGGCCTGCTTCTGCCTTGCAACGCGGGGCAGTTTGGAGGGAAGGCGCTTTCCGGCGAAGGCACCCATGCAACCGTCCAGGGAGTTGGCTGCTTCTGCTCTGTCCCGGCTCCGTTCTCTGCTTGCGGGGCAAAAGGGGCGGCTGCGGCCGACGGGTTGCGCAGAGCCGGGAGAAGGCCGCCGCCCGAGGACGCGGCGCCGAAGGAGACGAGCCCGCCCTGCCCTGCAGGGGGCGCTGTGACGCCTCCCCGCGCGCGGCTCATGCGTATTCAGCCCGCTTTGTCCGCGCGACAGAGGGGGGCGGAGCCAGCCGGGAACCGCGCGTCCTGCGTCCGCGGGCTAGCCGGAAGAGCCGCGGCAGGAGCGGCGGCGACTGGCAGGTAACCGGCGGGCGCGCGAGGGACGCCGGCCCGCTGCGGCCTCCCATCCGCGAGGCGGGAGACCCACCTGGTCCGCGCGTCCTCCGGGCCTGGCGGGGGCGCCGGGAGGGCGGCCGAGACCTCCTGGCCCCGCGCCGGCTCCTCGGCCAACGGGGAGCAGCCCGTCTCTCGCGGGTGCCCCGAGATCAGGGCCGGCCTGCGCTGCACCTGCGGGCCCGAGGCGACTTCCCCGCCTCCCGGGCCCGTTGTTTGGCCGCGGCGCTTCCCGGCGCTGTCGATGGAGGCGCCGACGGCCTCGCTTGAGCATTGCGGCGCTCTGCCCTAGCAGGATCTCCGCGAGGATAAACGGTGGTGGGCCCTTTCCGAGCAGCACGTTGGAGCTGAACCGGGACCGCAGCGCAGCAGGTTAGGCGCCATGTCGACCGAAGCTGCTGAGCTGATGGATGAGCCTGAGAGCCATTCTTACGAGGAGGAAGAGGAGGAGGAAGAGGAGGAGGAGGAGGACAATACCAGGTAGCGTCTTCTGCTTCTTAGAGGGGCGGGTGGAGGCTGAGAGAGGCTGAAACACCCTGGCAAATGTGTCATGCAAAGGAGGATGAGTTTTCCCAGGGGTGGGGGGGGGGACAGTTTCTTGCTGGAGCACAAAGAGATGGGCCATCTCTGGGACTGCCAATGCCAGTCTGCGGTTGGCACAGCATGGTCTCTGACATTGCCCAGTCCCTTCTCTGAGGAGTGAGCTTGCCTGTCAGGGCCTGGGTGCAAAAGGTGGGAGATGTGGTTGAGTTATTTGTGGCGCAAAGCTTGCTCTGCCTTGATGCTCCAGAGTTGAGGGCCTGCCCTGCTGCCTGCAGATGATTTGAGCTTGCGGTGCCCTGCCATTCTCCCCGGGACCCCTGTCTCTCCACAGTCCCGCAGACCTCTCTGAGCTGCTGAAAGAAGGGACAAAGGAGGCCCATGACCGGGCTGAGAACACTCAGTTTGTCAAAGATTTCCTGAAGGGACGCATCAAGAGGGAGCTCTTCAAGGTACATCCTGCTTTATCCAGGTCCTAAGTCTCTGGTTGGGGTCAGAAGAGGAGACAAATTTAGCCCATGCTGATGGATGCCCTGCTCTGGAGCGGAAAAGCCCCATGTGTGGCAAAAGAGGGTTGGTTTCTCAGGAGTCACCCCTCCATCTCAGCAGTTCTGGGTTCTTTAATGTATTTGTATCTCCTTTTTCTGGCTTACAATGCACTGGAAATGAAACGTTCGGTCCTGGACGGGTCCAACTGGGAGGTGTTTCTTTCATTAAAGCGAAGGGTCATTGCTGTTCTTGGCACGTTGGCCTGAGGGAGCAAGGCAGCCTCAGGCACAGCAGTCCTGCTACACAATGGCTTGGACAACAGGGTGGACTGGTAGCCACTGGCCTCTCATGGCTCCTTTGTTCTCATGCAGCTGGGCACAGCAGCCCTTTACTTCACATACTGTGCGCTGGAGGAGGAGATGGAGCACAACAAGGACCAGCCCAGCTTTACTCCTCTGTATTTCCCTTTGGAGCTGCACCGGAAGGAAGCCTTGGCAAGAGACCTGGAGTACTTGTATGGGGAAGGCTGGGAGGAGAAGATCCAGTGCTCAGAAGCCACTCAGCGCTACGTGGATCGCATCCATCATGTTGGGCAGCATGAGCCGGAGCTCCTGGTGTCCCATGCTTACACCCGCTACATGGGGGACCTTTCTGGGGGTCAGGTGCTGAAGAGGGTGGCCCAGCGGGCACTGAAGCTGCCAAGCACTGGAGAAGGGATCAACTTCTACATGTTTGAAAACATTTCCAACCCCCAGCAGTTCAAGCAGTTCTACCGAGCCCGGCTCAACGCCCTGGATGTGTCCCAGGAGACCAAGGAGAGGATTGTCAAGGAGGCCAACAGGGCCTTTGAATTCAACATGCAGGTGTGCGGCTGCTGGATTTCAGGGTGCCTGCTAAAGCCACCCCTCCTCAAATCCATCCTTCTGGGGGCGTGCGGGTGTGGGCTGCTTCTTTTCCCAAGGCCGTCTGCCATTTCCTTCTTGAGCAGAGTCCGTCACATCTCCCTCAGCCCACCCTTGGCCCTCACCAGCCAGTGGTGCCAAGTTCAGGTGTCTCTTTGGCCAAATGAGCAGCATCTTTTGTGGCATGTCAGGCTTGAGCCAGCAGGCCCCGTAAAGGGCCTGGAGGCCTCCAGTTGCATCCTGCCTCCTGCTCTGACATCCTGAGGGAGAGGCCTGGAGTCCTCCAGCAGCAAAGTGAGTCTTTCTGCGCCAGAGGCTGCTCCCAGGGCCCATCGCTCTCTGAAGTGCTTCCTGCTATGGGGTGGCTCTGATTTGCCATCAGGAGTGCAGTCTGGCTAGAGTCCAGAGCGCCCACAAGGGCTGGACCTAGATAAGCTGAGCACTCCTGGTGACTGTTGTTTCAGCTTAGGGCATTCTTGGTCTTTGTCCGCAGGTCTTTGAGGAGCTGGACAAGATTGGGGCTTTGTTACCAGAAGAAGCCCAAGATGGCGGCCTCCCAATGCATGACGGGAAGGGAGACATGCGCAAGTGCCCGTATTATGCCTCGAAACCTGGTAGGTCCCAGACTTCCCCCTCTTCCCTCTTTGGCTTCCTCCAGCCTCTAATGGTCCTCTTCCTCTTCAGCTGGCTCCAAGGACACTGCCTGCCCCTGCCACCTTGCCCTGGCTGCCCTGAAGCAGCCCACCGTCCAGCTGGTCTTGGCAGCCTGCGTTGCAGTCACTGCTGGCATTGCAGCCTGGTACGTGATGTGAGGCTGGGCACCGGCTGTCTGTTGGCTCTTGAAGAAATTGCTCCTTTTTTCCATTGACATGTGGACTTTTAATGCCGGATTTAATTGAGGAAACATTAAACCCAAATCTAGTGTACAAATGCCTGTGTGTCCAAGCAATTAGTGGTAGAACTGATAGAAAACATGAGCTATTGACTGGGGGGGGAGGGGCTGAATGGTTTGAGCTTTTTTCTTCCTCGCTACATGGAGGGGGTGATGGGGGGCACAGACAGGCAGCCTTCTCACCTGGATGCAGAAGGCTCTTCACTCCCATTAGTTGCAGGAGGGTCTCCGATTTGTACATATGGAAAGTGGTAATGGTTTCATTTTCATGTAACTTATAGACTATGGTGATGCCTCTGACAAAATAAAATTAATCTTTGGTTTCTGCAGTTCACATGATTTGGGGAGGGTACTTTCAATTTCCTCTGATGGACTGCCTCATGTGTGTCCTCACTTGGCACGTGAAAATAAGAGGGGCAAAATGAGCTCCAGGTTAACTTCTGGTCCACCCCAGCCCCTTGCATAAAACCAAGCAATCCTCCCTTCTCCTCCCTGGGTGACCAGCAGGGCCCCCTTCTCTCCACCCCCAACATCCAGGCTTTGGATTATACCCCAGATACACAGCAAACAACCGCTGAGGGTCAGTCTTTTTATTTGATTACAAACATGGAAGAGCTGTGACAGGTTACTTCTCTCTAGGAAGAACGGGATGAGAATTCCCTGCTGGTTCCTAGTGCTTTAGAGAGGTCCTCAGACCCAGGCCAAGCCCATCTGTGCTCTGCAGCATCAGTGGATAGCCTTTGGGCGAACAGGTGCCTGGGCAGTATCACACACGGGCACAAGGGCTTGAGACAAGGCAGCCTAGGCTCTGGAAAACTGAGACAGGGACTCAGACCAGCCACCTGCTATCCCATCACAAGCCTCAAGAGCGGCTGTGCACCCTTGTTCATCGGCCAGACAAGGGCTTTCTAGCAAAACTAGTGCAAGATGGCATGCATGTGTGCCTACGGGGTTTTCACATTTCCATACAGTAGTTATTAAGTTTAGTACCTGAAACAACAGTCACAAAAGGGAACCTGGGACAAGCACAATTTCTTGGCTCAGGGTTGGCTCGGAACAGAGGAATATCTGTAGCCTGGGGGCTGGCTCTGAGCCTCCTGCACATCTCCAGTGGGCAAACAGGATCCAAATCCAGCTAAGATGGATGGTGCCATTGGCCCACCCAAGTTGAGAGCGATGGCTCAGACAAAACAGAAGAGAAGGGATGATGGGGGAGGCAGCTCTCCCTGCTTGCATGGGGTACCCTACACTTTGGCTGGGCCTCTTCTTTCTCCCGAATAAGGTCTCTGAGCAACTCTGCAGCTGCTTCACTCTGGCAGGCACATCTCCTGCAAGCAAGGGGCAGACTGGCTTCCAGTGCTGGCCTGGCCATAATCTACAAAGCATAGGGAGCTGTGCAGAATCAAAAAACAAACAGCCTCTTCAAGAGTGGAAAAAGCAGGTGTGGGAACCACCAACATGGAGAAGGAAACCTTGGCCTTTGCACCGCCAAGGACAGGCAGGAAAGCGCATGGCCCTGGACTTCTGGGGGTGGGACCTTGACAAGTTAAACATGCCTCCGTAGAGAGCAGAGACAAAAGACCACCAAACAGGTGAGTAGACTGAATCTTTAGAATCACTCCAGATAAGGAGAGGATAAAGGATCGCCCACATGGAACTGAATGGGAGTGATCCATTACGGATATCAGTTCCAGGAGACAAAGGGATTGGCTGGCGCCTTTTACAGGACACTAAGTTCACCAACATCCCTTCTAATCACTTTTGGAAATTGCTTATTTAAACATCTTAATGCTAACTGTCTTTGGAGGGACTACTCTCAAACGTCACCTGGTGAATGAATGTTTATCCTGAACAAAAGAAAAATTGTAAGTTTCAGAACTTACAAAAATTGAGATAAAAGACAAAGTTAAACAAGATTTTGAAATAAAGTTACAAACAAATTAAGACTCCAAACAAATTTGAAATATTGAAAGTTCTATCATAAGATTTTAGAATTAATATAATATAAATAGCTTTTGTAAGAACCAGAATTATTTTGGCTACCGCAAGTCATAACAGGTAAGAGACCCTGTGATTTAAGTTGGACAATAGAGGGGACTAAAATCCAGGCCCCCCAAAAACAAAACCCCAACTTGCCTTTAGGATTGGGATTTACAAAATTATACGAAATACTGTTAACATTTGAAATATTAAAGATCTTTGAAGAATAGGGCCAGAAATCAGTATTAACAATATCAGTAACAATGTCTGTTTCTCTGTATAGTCTGTCTAAAAGATGAAGGAATGACAGATGTAACAAATTTTACTTGATGAAGAAATAATGGAATCAGAAATATTGGGTAGAAAAGTGTGGATTACAAAATAGACAAGGCACTCAAATAGGAACAAGTGTGGATGACAAGAGCCAAGAGAACGACCCTGATGACTTTACTGGATAAATAAAAGAAGCTGGTTAAGGCTTAGGAAATCAAAGGGCAAATACAAAAGCAAACTAAGACAATGATTTGGATAATGACTTTCCATTACAAAAGAAGCTGGGGGGGGGGGGAGAGAAGCAGCATCCAAAGGAATTAAAGATCAAGAGTGTTAGAAGTACAAGAAAGGAATAACAATTTGTTGGTTTGATCAAGGTTAAAGCAAGACTTTTTTTTTATAAAACTCTAGTAATGCTTTATGACCTTTTGTTGACACTACGACTGAAAAGATGGGTAGAAAAAAATATTTGTAACTTTGTAGGGGGCAACATGAAATTGCTTTTACTTCTGAGGAAAACCGAAGGTCACTTCTTTACATATTTCCTTTCCTTTCTTTCCTTTTTTCTAGGTATTTTTTTCCTTACTTTGCGTTTCTATACTATCTTTTTCTGACTTTAATTGTATTTACTATTACCATGATATTTAAATTCTTCAATTAATAAAATAAAATAAAATAAAAAAGCCAAGAGCACCACGGACTTTGCTCCTTCTCCCTCTGCCTGCTGCGGGTGAGGCCGGCCTTCTCCCACGGAAGGCAGCCGCAGCCAGGCCCCAACAGTACCTTGCCTTGGAGGAGAGCCACCCGTCTGACCCAGCCTCCCCATCTGCCCCCAAGAGCCAGCTGAGCAGATCCCCGGCAGCCCTGGGGGGCACCACAGCCCTGAAGCCTCTCTGGGCGGAGGAAGGGGAGCAGAGAAGCACAAAAGCATATAGGAAAGGTAAACCAGGGGGGGCGGCAGCCGTAGCAGAGCTTTCCAGCTGAGCAGGGCCTGCTAGCACTTGCGCTTGTGGGTGTAGATGTAGGCCTTGCAGTTGGGGCAGGTATGGGTCACGTCCTTAAATTCATCGATCAGGCAGGGGATGAAGCAGCAGCCCAGGTTGCACCTGGAAGGGAGAGGGGAAGCCATGAGGGGCAGCAGGGGCTCCTTTGCATCCACAGCCCTCTTGCCAGGGAGGGAGAGGGAAACACAGCCTTAGATGCTCCCTCCCTCCACTCGGAGAGCGAAAGATGTTCTGCCCCAAAGGAATGGTTTGTAGGGACGGGCACACTCCCCCCCCACTTCTCCCCCTCCCCAGCCTTCAAGCTCAGATTTCACAGCCGCCGCCCCCACTTACCCGATAAAGCAGCAGAAGAAGCCCAGCAGAAAGTTCATGAGGCCGATTTCATAGGTGATCTTAGTGGTGATGGCCTGCTGGCAATGCGGGCACACTGTGGGGACAGGGGCAGCCTGGAATATCTCGCCCTGCAGGACCGTCACAGTGGTTGCGGTGCCCGATGGCACTAGCATGGTTGCTGTTTGCCCTCCAGCGGGGGCACAGGGGCCAGTGGGAGAATAGTAGCCCATCGGGGCGTGTGGCCCCGGGGGCACATAGTAGCCACCTAGACAGGAAGGGAAGAAGGGACTTGTTTAGGGCCCGGACGGCTCAGAGGGAGACTCCTTGCCCGGCCACTGCCTTCCTAACAGGCCAGGGCAGAGAGTCTAGAGATCAGCCTGTCCCAATTCCTCTTCCCTGGCTGCACTCAGAGCTTCCAGAACTGCCAAGGCAGAGCAACTGCCCAGTGGACCACGGTCTGGGCAGCTGCCATCCTACAAAAGGTTTCAGGGCCTTGTAACCAAAGGCCACTTGAGGGCAGGACAGAACCCAGGGTCCTAAGTGGAGAACTACCCACAGCCCCTTGCCTGATTTCTGTTTAACTATTTTTTGCTGCACGTCATATTGCTTTAATTGGAGATTTATATACTGCCTTGATATTAACCGGCAAGATAAGATCCTGTTATGACAACAGGATACTGTCACACTTGGTTTATGTGCTAGTCCAGCCACTGCCGACCGGGAGCAGCTTTTAGGCTGGCACACATCTTCCCCCTGGGGATTTGAAAGGAAACCCTCCCTGTCTCCCATGCAAGTGCCACTTACCAGGAGGGAAATAGGGCATCGAGCTCTCTGCTGGCATAGGAGGGGGGATGAAGCCCGACTGGGGGGGAGGCATTGCTTCATAGGGTGGGGGGCCAACATCGGAAGGGGGCTGCACCATGGCTGGAGAGCTCCTACCTGAAGAGATTTGGAAGAACGGAGTGTCACATGGAGAGAATGGTGAACAGGTGGGTAATGGGTCACAAACAGAGCCTCACCTGCGGGGAAGGGGAACCCATCCTTCTCTTCCAGGAGGGGTGCTGATGGCCCCCCAGGGTAGGGTGGAGGAGGGTCGTTGGACATGCTGAAAGAAAGAAAGAAAGATGCAGAGCTGCTGAGATAGGTGGTAGGCAGGCTAGGAAAAGTATGAGAAAAGCCAGGGGGAAAGGGGGGGGGGCAGCTTTTCTCACAGAATTCTTGGCAAAAAAGATCCCCACAAATGGCCCAACAGTTTGCCGGTGCCTTAAGGGGAGAAGACAAATCAAGGCTTTCATCCTGCCCCTCAGCTGGCCTAGGGGTACTGGCCTGGCCTGAAGAGCTTTGCCCTAAAAGAGACGGAAGGATAAAGACCCACAGCCAGTTGGAAGGGGAGGCTCGGCTCAGCTCTCCAGAATGACCTTGTTGAGGGGCTTTCCTAAAGGCCGCCCGTTTCAAGGCATCTCTGCTAGCAGCTGAGCATCACAGAGGAGGGGGGGGAGGAGGAGCAGAGCCACCCGAAAAGGCAGCTGGCGGCGCCCGGGGCCCGTTGATAACGGGCGGAAGGCCGGCACGGCCACAATCCCGGTGGCACACTGGGCCCACAACCTGGGGCCCGCCCTGCCCCCCCTTCCTGACAGTCAGCGCTCCCTGGCCCAGCACGAGGGCCGCTGCGGGGCCCGGGGTGAAAAGAGGCCACCCGGCCGGCCAGAGGCCTCCCTCGCCCAGCCTGGCTCCAACCGGCCTCCCTGCTTCAGCGCGCAGCCCTCGCCCTCCCGGCAGCAGCGCGCCTTGGTCCCTCTGCCCGCCAACAAGGCGCCTGGGGCTGCTGGGCGGGCAACGATGGAGGCCCGGGAGAGCCGCGCCCGCGATCCCCGCCCGGGAGGGGCGCAGCAGCAGCAGCGGGGGCGCCGGGGGTCCTTTCGGCCGCTTCCTCACAGCCCTTCCCGGGCCAGAGCGGGGCCTCCTTCGGGCGAGCAACCCGAGAGCACAGCTGTCCGCCGTGCTCCCCCCGTCCCTCCGGCGAACGGAGACCCTCTGCCCGCCCAGCGGCTCCTCCCCGCCCCCGCGGGCTGCGGCTCCCTTCGGAGGGCGACCGGGCGGCACCTGCAGTGGCCCCGAGTCTCTCGGGTCAGCAGCGGCGCTGCGAAGCCGGCGGCTCCGGAGCAGAAGACGCGGAGCGACCGGCGGGCCTGACGGAGAAGGGAAGGATAGTCCGGGAGACCACAACCCCCAGCATGCCGCGCGCGAGGAGCCGCTCGGGCGCCCAGAAGGCCCTGACGCCCCGCTGCCCCCTCCCCCCCCCGGCGCCCTCACCTGCCGAGCGAGACCAGCCGCTTCTGCGCCCGGCAGAGCGGGGCGGGGTTTCGGGGCGGGCGGGACCAATCCAGATTGAGGAAGCGCCGTCCCTCGCGCGCCGGAATGGCTCCCACCGGGCCCAGACGCGTGTCGGCAAGCTTGTCTGAACCCGGCAAGGCTGGTGCGGCTGATCGGGTGCCCGGGAGACCCGCGATGCCGGCGTCCCCGGTGCGAGGACGCTCTGGGACCGGGCTGGGAGGCCGAGGGGTCCCCGCCGCCGCCGGGCCCCGGGGAGTGGGCGCCCTGCGTGGCCGGCGTGGGGGTGGTGCCGGGGCCAGCCTTGCTCCGGGGCCCCTGGCTTCGGCTCCCGGCTCTCCCGCCTCCGCCCCCCCGCCGCGTTCCGGGTCTCCTAGCAACCGGGAGAAACTTTCCCGCGAGCAGAACGCCGCCGCCCGCCGCTGATGCCGCGAGTCTGCCCAAGGCAGCGGGACCATGAGCCACAACCTGTCCTTCGTGGAGCTGATCAACCTGGCCATCGGGACGCCGGAGCTGGGCAATGTCAACTTCAATGCGCTGCACCTGTTCCTGCACAGCCTGGTGGAGCACCTGCATCTGCAGGACGTGAGGAAGAAAGTATCGGCCGACGAGCTGGAGTTCGTCAAGCCACCGGCCAGCTCCGCAGCTTCTGCAGCCACCGAGGCCCTCCCCGTGGCGCAGAAGTCCAGTTCCATCTTCCACCAGATGCACGAGAGGATCACCGCCATCGAGAAGCAGCTCCAGTTCCTGAATGAGAGCCCTGACACGACAGAGCTGCTGGCCCGCAGCCAGGGCCTGGGCCAGCCTGCCCTGGACATGTGGCAGATGATGCAGCTGAAGAAGAAGATGGAGCTGAACGAGGAGGGCATGACCAAGGTAACCCCACTTGGCCCTGCCCTTCGCAAGCAGGCGGCTGGGCCCCAAACTGTACCCCCTCCAGGCTGCCAGTCAACGCCTCAGCCGGCCATCCTTGCCTGGAATTCCCTGCAGCCCATCCGGCAAGCAGAGAATTCTTTGCTGGGTGAATAGAGGAGAGGCTTTGAGCAACCAGAAATAGGGAACACCTTTGTGTGGCACCTTTGTGACTGAGGACAGCTTCCCCCCTTTTCTGCGATTTCCCCATTGCTTCTCAGTGCCCCCCAATCACTTCCACCATCTCTTCCTTTTGCCATTACAAAAATTGTGTAAATACCACTAAGGCAGGGTTTTTCTCTGGGCCAAATGCTAAATTCCTAATTCCCCACCTTCCTCCTGGCCCTCTGTGACGCCTCCTGTTTTCCCATTCAGGCCATGAATATGCTGCAGGACCTGCTGAATAGCATTTGCTCACTGAAAATCGCCACAGAGGGCTTTCAGCAAGAACTGGGGCAGCTGAAAGAAGACATTGCCCAGGTGAGTGGTCCTGAGGGAGAGAGACCTCTGGCCTGGGTCCAGAAGGATGCTTTTGGTGGTCAGGCCTTTCTCCGTGGAGGGAGACAAGCCTTCGACCAAAGGCTCCAATGGAAAAGGAAGCCTCCTCACCCAGGAGGTGCAGCTGTGATCCCGGTTTTATGAACAGATCAATGGAGAAGAAATGAAGGAGCGGCTCCTGTTCCTGGACAAACAGGCCAGGATGATGGAAGAAATGAAGGAGCAACTGGTGAGAGAATCCTGAACCCTCATGCTCTGGCCACTCCCTTGGTCCCCCCACCCCCATTAACCCCTTATCCTGCCTCTCTGGCCTCTCCGTTTGCCCCTTGCAGCCACCCCTGTTGAACCTGCTGGCAGAGGGAGCAGGGCAAGGCCTTCAGATGGGCAGACAGAGCATCAGGGAGTGCGGAAATGGGGGTGAGATGATGTGGTGGAACTTCAAGGACACACACACACACACACACACACACACACATACAACGCTTCAAATACTGGCTGGGCCTCGAGAGCATTTAGGTGATTACTCTGCACACCAAGAATGACAGAGTGGCACTTCCACAGGGGGCACCTGAAACTTTAAAAAAATACACACACAACACCTTTAATGTATAGGCCTTTCTGTCTAGCTTTGGGCATCATTCTCCCCTCCTTAGCGCTTGTCCCTTTCTCACCTCTCACCCCCTGGGCCGGAGCTCTTGGGCTTTGCAGACAACCTATGGGAGGCTTCAGTTTTGGTCCTGCTTGGTCCAGCCTGTTTAAAAAAACCTCTTCTCCTTCTGAGAGCAAACTTTTGCCTCAGCTCCCCTCTCCCCAATGGGCTCAACCTTCTTCTCCCCTCTGTGGACACAGGGCCTCGTGAAAGAAAGGGTCAGCCTATCTGCAAGTGCTTCGGATGTGGTGTGCTGGAGTGCCCTTTGCGAGACGCTCACCGGCAAAGTGAGTATGACTGAATTGCATCCTCCCCTGAAGGCCCAGATGGGGCACCAGGCATCTCTCTGTGCCAGCATAGTTCCGTTGGCATGATGGGAGCAAACCCACCAACACACAGGTGAGTCGGATTCATGTCCTTAGACAAATTGGAGTCAACTCACCTGGGCAGGCAAAGTGCAGCAAGAATGGGGTGGGTCTGGAGGCCAGGACCTCCCTTGCTCGGGTGAGGAAAGTGGCGGGGGGCCAGTCCCTGCAGCAGCTTCTCCCTGCCATGCTGATGCCCTACAACTGAGCAGCAGAAGTGCCCCTTTTGGAGGAAACCCCTGATTGCAAGGCATAGCTGCCCTCCTGCCCCGCTTTGGCATTTCAGACTTTTGAGGAAGAGAAAGTGGGCCGAGAGGAAGAGGAAAGGGACCGAGAGGAAGAGGAAAGGGGCCGAGAAGAAGAGGAAAGGGACCGAGAGGAAAAGGAAAGAGGCCGAGAGGAAAAGGAAAGAGGCCGAGAGGAAAAGAAAAGAGGCCGAGAGGAAAAGGAAAGAGGCCGAGAGGAAAAGGAAAAGGTCCGAGAAAAGACATCCCGGGAGATCCTGGCTGTTCTGAGCCAACTGCCTGAGAAGCACGAAGCTCTCCTGAGCCACATCACTCAGCTGGAGGCCCAATTGAAGTACCCAGCAGGACCTGCAGGTGAGGCTGACAAGGGGATAGCAGTGCCCATAGTGTGCCCAACTGCTGCTTCCTGGGGGCAATTGGGATGGTCTCCACTGGGAGCGCTGTCTCCTGGCCCTCTACCTGCCTTGAGAGCCACAGGCCAAGGATCAGGTGGGCTCTGGCTCTTGCTTAATGCAGCTTGGGGGCTCCAGCCTCAACCCCCCCCCCGCACCCCTCAGGCTGGCTAAGCCTGAGCAATCTGGCACAAGTCCTTTTCTTCCCTCTATTTCTAGCTTTTGAAATGTCTCCCGAGCTGAAGTTGCTGCTGGAACGGATGGAGATATTGCAAACTCAGAGCCAGCAGGTGCCCTGGGGGGCGTAGCCTGGCAAGGGACGGGCATGGGGGGCCTGCATGAATGTATTTCCATAAACACGCAAAGCCAAACCACAGAGAGAGAGAGAGAGAGAGAGAGAGAGAGAGAGTCAGTTGGTGGGGGCATAGGATTTGCAGGACAATAGAAATTTAGGGACAAAGCGTTAAGGGGCCAAATCACCCTATGGTCTGGACATGCTCGACAGCCCACTGCCACTGAGGGGGGGGGCATCTAATCCAAGATGGCAGTCCAGTGGGGAAGAGGTTCTGGGTGGAAGCCCCCTTTGGCCTGAGCAGCAAACAGACCCCAAAGCACTTTCAGAATCCTGCCTGTTGAAGGTCCACAGCCAGGCCAGCCAAGGCGTTGATGCTCCTGCCCGCAAAGGGCTCGGCAGTCTCTCGATGAATGCAAGCAAAGCCCAATGCAAATCAGGCCTGGGTTTGGCCAGGCACTGCAGAGCATCTGCCCGGGCCTCTTCAGGGAAGGTGCTGGTCACACAGTGGCTGGACTCAGGCCATACTGCTGGCCACGCCAGAGAGCAAATGGAGATGCTGGCTTCTTCCTCAGGGAAAGGAATCTCTGCAAGAGACCCTGGAGCAGATGGAGAAGCTGAGGGAACAGTATGAAAAACTGCAGCAGGGGGTGGAGAAGTTAGCCAGGAGCAGCACGGAGATGCAGGTACGGGGCTGTACTGCCACTCAGTCAGCGGCCACAGCTTGTGGCTGGCGGAGAAGCAAGGAAGCAGCCCAGGCAGTTTGAGCATGAGGAAAAAAACTGAGTCTGCAGCAGAGTTTGTACTCCCTCTACAGATCATACGCAACATGTTGCATCAGTTGGATGTCAAGAAAGCTGATAAGGACTCAATCCAAGAGGAGATGAATGTGGTGAGTCTTTGGGAGCTGGAGGGGAGGATCTTTTCCCCACCCCAGTCAAGTCTCTGGTATGAGAAGGAAACTGGGCTGGATGAAGCCTCTGCTTTGCTTGCTTCTTTCCTACCTGAAGTCACCTCAATCTTGGACAGAAGAGAAATCCCAGGGATTTCGGCATATCTGCTCCAGCGTGACTACAGATTAAGTGAAGTCATGTCACTGTTCATGTGAGGGAAATGCCTTTCTTAAGAAAAGATGCCATTTTTTCCAGATAGAGGCAGTCACGGGGCTTCTGTGCCTTTAAGGGGCAGACATTCAACTGATCTAGCTTCCTTTTGGGCCTGCATGTGCCGAGCAGCAGCTCAGGGAGTTGATTCCCTGCCTTAAATTCAAGCATTCAAACCACAGGAGCCCTTCTGGAAGCAAAGGGCACTTCCTCTTGCTTCTTCATCTGGGCAGTGGCTGTCAGGAACACTGGTTCCAAGATCTACCCACATTGAGGAAAAATTGGAGGCTTTTCTCCCCTGGCCTCTCTGCCAGCTCCTGGGGTGCAGGGAGGACTTGCTTTGTCTGCCCCCAGAAAGCTGACAAGAGTGCGCTGGAGGCAATGGTGAACCATGGGCAGCTGCAGGTGGCCACCAGCCAACTCAGCGAGATGATGCAGGATCTGTTGCAAAAGATGTCTCTGCAGGACAAGGATTGGCAGAAGGCGCTCGAGAAGCTCTTCGTGGACATGGACTGCAAGGTGACCCCTCCCTGCCCAGCACCCTCCTGGGGGACCTTGGCTGCTGCAGAGCAGACCCCTCCTGTCGAGCAAGAGGGCCCACTCAGCCACTCTTGCTGCCCCACCGCTGGACCGCTTGGCCCTGGATCCCGTGAGCCGGCAGCTGGAGGAGGTGTGGAAGTTCATCAAGAAGTACCTGAGTGAGGGGCCTCGCTTTGATGCTGACAGCGCGGCTGGCTTCAAAAAGTGAGGAGGGGATGGCAGAGCCTAGTTGTGTGTGTGTGTGTGTGTGTGTGTGTGTGTGTGTGTGTGCGCGCACACACGTGCATTGCATAGCCTGCCAGAGGCGCCCCTTCTTCTGTGGGTCTTCACCCCTCGGTGATAGAGGGAGACGTGGTGGAGCTGGGAATGCAGCCCCAGCCCTGGGGCAACAGCTGTTGATTTATGCTTTGCAGGCAGCTCTTTGAGAGAGTGAAATGCATCTCCTGCGACAGGCCAGTGACCATGATGACTGGGCCGTGAGTATTCCCAGGGCCTTTCTGGGTTGGGCAGCAGATGGAGGAGCAACGATTGTATTCGCCCCGTGCTTCTTCACAGGCACATGATCACTGTCCGGAAAGCCACACTGAAGCCTCGTCCAGTCAGTGCCAGTGGCTACGAATACCTGTTCCACCAGCAGAAAAGGTCAGTGACTTGGCTGGAGACAGTGGGGGGGGGGCTGTTTGGATCAGCTGGGTGGGAACTCTGGGAGCAGCTCTTTTCACACATCCAGAGGCAGCACCTCCCTGCTGGATAGGCATTCCCAGCCATCAGAGAGATGTCTCGATTCACCCCAGCACTGCATTGCCTTTACTGCTTGCCTCTCACGTGGTGCTTGTGTCTCTGGTGCTGAGCGGGGCCTCTGACTCCCTTCCCAGGGATCAGGATCCGAGCGAACTGAGTGGCAACCCCCCTTTGCAGACCTGCTGGCAATGCCAAGCCCAACAGCAAGCCTCCGCCCTCAAGCACCTATCCCGGGCCCAGGACTTCGCCACCCTCTACCCCTATGGGGACCCTAATGCCATCACCTACGACAACGTGAGCCCTCCTGTGTGGGAGGGAGGGAGGGAGGGAGGGAGGGAGAAGTCCTCTCCTGAGGGATTTGCTGGGCCCATCCAGGGGAGAAGCACCTCAATGGTGACAAGGGCGGAAGAAGCCTCTGGAGATGGAGATTCCTTCTCAGCAGCAGACCCAGCTGCTCTCTGTGGCTCACAGGTGGCCCCTTCTCTTTCTGTGCATTTCTTGTCTCAGACTGAGGTAGACATTCTGGGAGTGAACGGGGTCCTCTACAAAGGCCGAGTGAGCTCACATGCGGCAGAGCGGACATTTGCCCTGCAGAAGGAATTTGCAGGTGGGTGAATTGGCCGTTTTGCGTGCCAGGGAGGGTTATCACCTGTTCCCATCCTGACACCTCCAGATTCTTGAGAGGGCCTGATACGGGGAGGCATGTCTGTCCTTCTAGGGCAGCGGTTCTCAACGTTTGTGTGACGGCGACCCCCGTCACACAAACGTTATGCGCATACGTGGCGTGCATGGGGGGCGGGGCCCCATGCGCATTGCGCATGCGCGGCGGCGCCCCATGCGCGGCGTGCATGCGCGGCGCCCCCGGGAGGCGCGGCGGTGCCCCACGCACGGCGCGTATGCGCGGCGCCCCGGGAGGCGCGGCGCCCCCCCATGCGCGGCGCACATGCGTGGCACCCCCGGAGGCGCAGCGGCACCCCCATGCGCGGCGCGCATACGTGCCCCCCCAGAGGTGCGCCGTCGCCCCCATGCACGGCGCGCATGTGCGGCGGCGCCCCCAAAGGGGAGAAAATGGCGGATCGCCGCCTTTGGCGACCCCCGAAAAATGGTCGATCGACCCCAAATGGGGTCGCGACCCATAGGTTGAGAACCGCTGTTCTAGGGGAAACCAAATGGCTGGAAATCCCCTCCCCAGCCACAGGAGAATCCAGTGGGGTATTCTGGCTTGCTCTTCTCATTCCCCAACTCAGTCGCTCCTCACTTCGAGCACCACATTCTACACGGCAAGAGTCTTGGGCAATCTCCTCACAGCCTGGCTGTTGTGCTTCTTCCCCACACAGCTCTGAAGATTCCCCGGCCTCCGATGGGGGTGCGAATGGAGAGAGTTCGCTCTGCCTTTGCAGACATCAGTGCAGTGCCCTACCCCTGTGAGTTGGCCTCTTTTCTGACAGGGTTCAAGTTCTTCTAAATGTGAATGGGGCCAGTGTAGCATGGGGGAAAATGTCTCTTGGGAAGAAATCCTGATCCTATCTGGTTTCTTTCTTTTCCAGCCTCCGTCCTCCGTCGAGTGGGGTCTGCAATAGCCAACAGCAATCAGCGACCGCAGGAGCTTAGCTGTGACCCTGTGGACAGAACAGCTATTGGCGCGACCCTCGGCGAAAGCCACGTTCAGAACGAACGGGAAGTTCCAGGCCTGTAAGCTCAACTCTCCATAAGCCCCATCTCATTTCCTCTCTCTTCTTAAATACCTGCCAGATGGGACAGAAAGTGGTAGAGACAGAAGTGTCGTGGGGCTCCTTTCCCTCTCAGCTGGGCTATCTGGGCTAGGCCCTTCAGCCAACCTCCATTATGTTGTCTTCCTAGGGGTAGCCGTAGCTTTTAGCAGACTCCTTCCCTGAAGATTTTGGTCATCCCTGTCAGACTGCTGATACCGTAACGGAAGAAGCTGCTTCCTACCCATCTGAAACAGAAGCCACAGACTTGCCTGGCTTTCCAAGGGGAACAGTTGTGTCCACAACTACCATCATGCCTGACTCATGTCAGATGTGCAGCAGATCATGGGCTAAGATTGGTGCTTCTCTCTGTGGTGAACCAGGATTCCCGAACAAAACATTCATTATGATGACAGTGAACACAAGTATTCTAGGGGCCAAGATCTACCAGAGATTACAGTTTGGACCTTGGCATCTTCAGAAACCTGACCAATGTGCTTCTTCCCTCTCTATATGGGATTTCGGAGATATTCCTGATACTGTCTCTCTCTCAGCCATGGCACAGGAAAGCATTCATCTAGTGAGAAAATGATTCTATAAATATTCTTTTTCTACATGCTGTGAACTGCTGCCTCTGTTCTGCAAGCAGGCAAGAAAGGGGCTTGGTTCTTTTTCCTCCAGCCTCAGCAGTTCCCTGGGTAAGTGGTTAGCAAGAGAGGGAAAGGCCTCCCAGTGCCAGGAAGGGGGAACTGGTGATGGTCATTGGATGTCTTGGTAAAAAGCAGATCAATCCAGGCTGGTGGGCAGTTGAAAAAGAGGAAATTGGTGCTGGAAGCCTAGATGTTGTCATGAGGGGCAACTGGAGGCGTGGGGGTTTCTGCGTAAGGACAGATCTGTTCCCAATAAGGGTGGGCCTGGGCATGTTTCCCTGCAACAGTCTGTCACCCTCCAAACCCAAAGGCCCTTGGGGGCAGAGAGCTGCCTCCTTTCCCATGTGGGGTGGTGGCTCCCGAGGGGCAGGCAGGCAGCCTCTATCCTTGGCCCTCTTCCTCTAGGGGCCACTTCAGCTGATGAAAGTAAGGGGTGCTTGAAGGCACTGGAACCCTTTCTGGGAATGACTCCCAGGGAGCCACTGCAGGAGCTGCCAGGCTCATCCTGGTTGAGGGGGAGACAGGGTAGGGGCCCCCCACGGCCTCCTGGGGTGCTGCTGCTCTAGCCCGGTTCCGGTGCTGCGTTTCCGGCCATCTTTGGTTTTCCTTGGTGGGGGGTCGCTTTGGCTGGAGGTTGAGGCGGAGGGCCGATGAGAAGCCTCAATTTTGGGGCGGTGGAGAAGCCAGCGGTTTTCTGGCCTGGGTTTTCCACTGCGGGCCGCCAGTCGCGAAGCTGACGCAGGGCATGGAAGTGGGACAGCCACGATCTCCAGGACCCTGGATAGAGGCCGCGTGTTGAGTCGGGCAGCCCCTTTGGAGCCCCGGCTCTGCCTGTAGGTGGACTTCAACTCCCATCATGCTCTGCCAGAGCGCGGCTTCTGTCCTAGTTCATTGCCACAGTTCTATCTGCACTTTCCTAGCTCTCGGGGCTTCGCCAGCTTGATTGACGGCCGCAGATCCCGCCCTTTCCCCTTAGTGCCGCCCGAGCTGACGGACGGTTGTTGTTGTTTTCCAAGAGTAGCGCGGTGCCTGCTGGAAAACGTAGTCCACGGATGGGAGAGAGGACTGACGATTATCGGGCGGGCGGGGAGTGATGACTCGCTTTCCCGTGGTGCTTTGCGCGGCAGCGACCTGCAGGCCTGCCTGAGGGCCGACACAGCGGCGCGACAGCCGCTAGCTCCTGCCCTGCCATGGGCTCCCTGCTCAGCCGCCGCATCGCCGGCGTGGAGGATATCGACATCCAGGCCAACTCAGCCTACCGCTACCCGCCCAAGTCCGGTGAGGCCCGGAGGGGGCTCCTCTGCATGAGCGCCGGCCGGGAACCCTTCCCCGCTTCGGGGTGGGCGCCGGCCGGGCTTCCTGGGCCCCGGTGGCCTTCCGGGCAGCGGTGCCTGCGGGGCGGAACAGAGCTTCCGTGGCGTAGGGCAGTCTATCTGAGCCTGAGCACCGGGTTGCCAACGCGGCCGCGGAGGAAAAGGGTCCCCGCCGAGCGAGCTGGAAGGGCCTCGGAGGCGCCCGGGGGCCCCGCGGGAGGCAGGGCCGCGCGTATTCAGACGGAAGCCGCCGGTGGGCCGGCTGCCCGGCTGCTGGAGCCGGCCGGAGGGTGGCGGGGCCCGCGGGAGGGCCGGGGAAGCCGGGTCTGGGCCGCGGAGAAGAGGGAAGGTCGGCCTTGGAAGGTTTTCTTTCTTTCTTTCTCTCCCTCCCTTCCTTCTTCCTCTGGACATCAGGCAACTACTTTGCTAGCCACTTCTTCATGGGCGGCGAGAAGTTCGACATGCCACATCCCGAGGGCTACCTTTTTGGGGAGAACATGGACCTCAACTTTCTGGGCAACCGCCCCGTCCAGGTCAGCGCAGGCAGCCGTGGGAACTTTTCTCCTTAGGATCTGGGTTTTATTCGGGATCCAAATGAACTGGGGGAAGGTATCTCTAGGGGATAAATTAATATTTATATATTAATTTTATGTATGTGTTTCAAAAAATAGTTCTTGTTTAAGATTTGCACTGCATTAAAAAAAATAAAACACTGAATGCGGGAAATATTGAATTTCAATTGATGCTTTTTTCTAAGTTATGAATCTGAATGCAGTTCTGTTTTTATAGTTAATGGTATAGTAAACTCATAGTGTGCTGGAACATATCTCAACGAGTTGGCGTCACGCCAACTACAGAGGCCAGCCAGGAGTGAATCTAGCATATAATGCTAATTGAGCTTCAAAGTCTTGGACTGACAGGGATATGCCTGTTACATGAATGCATTCCCAGGGAAGCCAAACCACCTCAAACGTAATCCTTTTGTGTCGGGGGGGGGGGTAATTCTCCCATCCCCTTTGTTTGGACCACATCATGCTGCCCGTCTGCCTTTCACCCTGCCTCACAGACTCTTGGTTTGTCTTTCCAGTTTCCCTATGTGACCCCAGCCCCTCATGAGCCAGTAAAGACCCTTCGGAGCCTGGTGAACATCCGTAAAGACTCCCTGCGTCTGGTCAGGTACTTCAAGCCAAACTGTGGCGGTTGGGAGTTCTTCCGGCTCCTGGGATTGGCTGTCTGTTTGGCAGGTTTTGTGATCTGATTCCTGCCAGGGCTGCCTATTGGGGGGGGGGTTGTTTTTCCCTTTTCATTGCAATTCCCTTACCACATTTTTCATTCTTTGCCAATGACTGGCAGACTCTTGTGGCCAGAGTCGATTTGGTTTGAGCTGTGGCATTCCAAATGCTTGTTGTGCTGCCCAGCCTTTGAGGCTCTTTCTGTCTGAAGGCCTCTCATAAATGGTCAGGCAGCTGGGAGTTGCACCGGTTAGTTGGGAAGGAAGCAACCAAGAGACCCAAGTAGAGCCTGGCAGAGAAATTAAGAGAAGATGAAAGGTGAGATGGGCATATATGCTGATCAGGGACTCTGTCCCCAGCTATTTAAGAAAAAAAACAAAACACCTTTTGTCTAGTCTTGTTACTATTTTATATTTAAAAAAACAAGTAACAAGTATTAAAGAACTCTTTGAAGGCACCTTAGCAGAGATAGCCAACAGTGTAATTGCAGGGCAGTTACTGCGACAGTATTTGGAAAAGGCGGAGAAATGTAAGGAGGTTGAGAGATTTCAGCTGCCGAATCAACCTTTCGCCCATCCGGGAGATGCAGTGGGTGGATTTTGTTTCTCTGCTGACTTAACTTTCCTTGGTGCAGGTACAAAGAAGATGTTGACAGCCCCATAGAGGAGAACGGGAAGCAGAAGGCTTTATACAGTCTTGAATTCACCTTTGATGCAGATGCCCGGGTGGCCATTACCATCTACTGTCAAGCAACAGAGGAGCTGATTGGTGGCATGGCTGTGTGAGTACAGGGACTGTGGGGTTGGGCAATGAATGGGCCTCTTGGATTAATTTTGTCCCAAGTCTGGCTTCTTTTGGTGGTGCTTCTGGAAATGTGAACGTTGCTCAGTTATCGGCAGCTGACAAGTGGCAGCTCCAAGACTCATTTGCAGAGATGGTGGTGGGGGGTGAAATTAGGAGGGATTGGTGCCTGTGGGCCCAGGTGGAGCGAAGCACTGCTTCCTGGGATGGCGCCTCTGACCTTGTCCCTCACCTGCAGCTACAGCACAAAGAATCCTCCTCTGCAATCGGAGACGGTGCACTACAAGCGAGGAGTGAGCCAGCAGTTCTCCCTGCCGTCCTTCAAGATCGACTTCTCCGACTGGAAGGATGAAGAGGTGACTCTCCCCGCCTTCCAGCTGCTTTCCGAGTAGATGAGAGTCAGGGCAGTTTATGATTTGGGAGAGGTTTGGCTTCCTTGGTCTTTCTTCGGGCTTTGGATGCAAAGCCATTGGGTTCATGTGGCACCAGAGCCAACCTGCCTGGCTCTGGGAAATCAGTCCAGTTGTCGGACCCACGGGGAGGAGCCGAGAGAGCAGGAAGGCATCTACAGATTGCATCTGCCACGGCTCCATTGCTCTGCCTGAGGAGTGATTTTGCCCCCAACACAGGAGGGGCAGGAGGTGAATGAGCCAGCATGTACTCGGATGCCTTTCAGATTAAAGTTCTGCTATGCTCTCAGTCTGTGGCTAATATCTTGGCCTTTCCTTCCAGCTGAACTTTGATCTTGACCGGGGCGTTTTTCCAGTGGTCATCCAAGCCACGGTAGACGAAGGCGATGGTATGAGGCAGATTCATGCCTGTAGTTGGGCAGCACCCCTTGGAGCTATGTCAGATGGGGGGGGGTTGAAAAGGAGGGCCAAAGGGGCTTGGACAGTCACTTGTTTAGTTTGAACTCCACTAAAACTGGCAAGAGTGCCTTTCAATCATTTGGGATGTTTGGAAAGAAGGGCCTTCCCGTTCTGCTAGCCTCCTGCTGTCCTGCAGAGAGACATCCCAGCATTAGCTGCTCCCTTCAGTCCTTGGGATTTGTCTGTTTTGCCCCCATCTCAAGAAGGGAATCCCTTGCTGCCACTCCCCCCATCTTGGTTGGGAGAGCCCAAGTAGTCTCCAGCAGAGGTTTCACCTAGCAAAAGGGGTGAAGACTGTCTCCTCCTGGCTCGGAGGCATAGAGTTGGCCCAGCTGCTGGGCTCCTAGCTGGATTCTCACAGGCCTTATAATTGCCTCCTAGTTGTTGTGGAAGTGACTGGCCATGCCCACATCCTCTTGGCTGCCTTCGAGAAGGTAAGAAGTTCTCTTGCAGGATTCTGGATTCCTTCCCCCATTGGCTAATGGCAGCCTTGTCCAGAGCTTTGATGTGTACCTTTAAAGTGCAGCCTGGTATCTGGAGAGTTGGTGGTCTGCATTCTAGTGGTTGCAGGTGTAAACTGGGTTGGATTGCTTAACATTCCAGGTGCTATTTTGACTTGTGTTTTTCTGCTACAGCTGGAAACAGTTGCATCTCCTGAGCTTTGGGTCTTATTGCAAATTCAGGAATTTATGCAGCAACCTCAGAAATTCAGTTGGGGGTTTCCATTGCAAGCAACTTGGGCCACTTCTATTATCTTCCAGCAGGGTTAATCTGTCTTCCTTCTTTCTTGCTCACTAGCACGTTGATGGCAGCTTCTCTGTAAAGCCCTTGAAACAGAAGCAGATTGTAAGTCTTTTCCTGCAATCCTGGGGGGGGGGTGAGGGGATAGTGGCATGGGCTGCTCCATGGGAGCCTTTCCTCATGCTCACTTACTCCCTGGTTTCGACAGGGCAGCAGGGGGCACCGGGGATCCTGCCCTCGCAACTGGGCAGCAGGGAATTGCCCAGACTGCCCCCCTCACCACCACCCCAGTAGCGGCCAGGATGCTGCTCCAGAGCTTCTGAGCTAGGCCTGGCAGCAGGGAGGAGGGGCGGGACCACAGCTCCCTCTCCACTTGATCTGGGAATCAGGAATGTTTGGGGGCCCTGTCTTAGAGGGGGTTAATTCTAGGCCTGGACTGAGCTTGGGTCCCTTCTCATTCCAGCTTCAAAGACAGCTTCAAGCATTCTTTTTGACCCAGATCTTGTGGGGCTGTTTAGAAAAGTTTTTTTAGTGGGTTTTAGTCATTTTTCCTATGTAAACAAGAATTTGGAATCTGCCTGGAATGGGCAGGGAAATGTCTACTAGTAGTCGGTGCTTGACTTTCTGCTTGTCCTTTCCTCCCCCCCCTCCCCCCGCAGGTGGATCGGGTGAGTTACCTGCTGCAGGAGATCTACGGCATTGAGAACAAGAATAACCAAGAGACCAAGGTAGGGAAGGGAACCCTAACCCCCCCCCCAGGCACTTGTCAGGCAGAAAAATGCTAGATTAGTTGTCCCAGGTTTCTCAGTCTACCCAGAGGACCCCCATCAGGGCTGGGAGGGGGCACTCCGGCTTCTCTGCCTCTCCTGGTGAATGGAGGCTCTGGATGGACCGAGGGGTCCCTGCTGTCCTGGCTGCAGGGCATCAAATTAGCTGTGTCCACCAAAGAGGCCAACCACTTGGGAGATGTGGATGTAGGAAGATGAGAAGCTCCCAGCTAAACCCCCCCTCTGTCCCGACAGCCCTGCGATGATGAGAACAGCGACAACAGCAACGAGTGTGTGGTGTGTCTCTCGGACCTGCGGGACACTCTCATCCTGCCCTGCAGGCACCTCTGTCTGTGCAACTCCTGTGCCGACACCCTGCGCTACCAGGCCAACAACTGTCCCATCTGCCGTTTGCGTATGTGTGGGGGAAGGGGCCCATGGAAGAGGTCTCCCCTCCTCACAAACTCCCCAGACAGGCCGAAGGGTGGGTCACCTTTCAGGTGTACAGTGGAGGCTGCCAGAAGGGTAGGAGTCCTCCAGAGGTCTGACCCTTTGCCACCCCCGATGCCTCGGCCAACGGGTGCTTCGGCCGCCAAACAGCCAAAGGACGTCTCTTACCTTCTCCCGCAGCCTTCCGTGCGCTGCTGCAGATCCGGGCAGTGAGGAAGAAGCCGGGTGCCTTGTCACCACTCTCCTTCAGCCCCGTCTTGGCCCAGACTCTGGATCGGGAGGAGCAGTCGGTGAGCCAGAACCCCGGCAAGGCCCTCCCTCCCCCCAGGGTCCACACTTCCCCCAACTTCCCTTGGTCAGCAGGGAGGCTTTGGTCCTTGTCTGGAAGCCGTGAAAGTGGCCGAAGACTGAGGAAAGCGCTCAGTCTGCGACGTCAGAAGCCGCTCCCCACCTAGGGACGCCTCTTTGGAAGGAAGTTTAGGGTGCCAAGATTATTTTTTTTTAATATTTTGCTCTGTTTCAGTCCCTGTCTGAGATTTTTATTTTCGAAGTTTCTGGCCAACTTTGAGGGTTACCCTTAAAGGTGGGATTTGTGTTACAAATTCAGGCTTTGGCAATTTCTTGTGCGGTTGCGAGAGCAGAGCTAGCCGGGTGCTGGTTCCCATTCACACATTGGACTGTCCTTGCTTTCCCAGTGCTCGGACAACATCCCCCCAGGGTACGAGCCCATTTCCCTGCTGGAAGCCCTGAACGGCCTGCGCTCCGTCTCGCCCTCCATCCCCTCGGCTCCCCTCTATGACGAGATCAGCTACTCTGGGGTGCTGGACGGCCTCCCTCCCTCCAGCAGGCCCCTGGTGGGGCTCGACCGAGGAGGCCTGGAGAACAGCCACTCAAAGAGCAAGCGCAGCAAGTCTCCGGACAGGTGAGCGGGCCGAGGGCCAGCTCAGCCCAGCAGGCCCCACAGGTCCCTCCTGCTTCCCTTTCCCTAATGGCCACTACAATCTCCCACCCCCCTTTTTGCAGTGCTCTCCGGTCCCCCTCCTCACCAATCCATGAAGAGGACGAGGAGAAATTCTCGGAAGAGCTGGCCCTGGAGCCGCCTGTTGCTGGGACGGGGCACATCCTGTGTGAAGACAGCTCCCCTGAGGTGAACATCTCTCTGTTTTAGAAGGGTTCTTGTATCCTCTCCCTCCTTGGAGCAGTCAGCCCAGCACCATGGTTTGTGGGAGGACGAGGGCCGTGTTGAGGAACAGCCAGGTGTATCTTGGAAGCAGGCCAGAGGACACCGTTTCTTGTGGCTGAGCTCTGCCCCCCTCCACCGGGGCCCCCAGGCCTTCCTTGGTGCAGGGCCGGGCCTTCTTGGTTCGCTCCTGAACAGGGAGATTCCTGGGGAGACAGTGGGCACGAGCAGATGTGCCATGGGGTCAAAAAGGATTTGCTTTCCTCGGGAGCCTTATCACTTGGGGTGGGGATCACCCTGATTCCCAGGAGATCTTCTCTACTTCTTCAAGTCTACAGCCCAAGTCCTGGCAGAAATTGAAGGGCAGATAATAGTTTTCTCTGGGCTTGGCGTCTTCCCAAGGGTTGCGGGAGGCCCTTCTGACAGGTGCTGGAAGACACTGCTGGAGCTTTCCCCTTGTGCCTTGGAAGTGTTTCCTTTGGGAAGGTGGACACAGGCACACAACGTAAAACGAAAGATTGGCACAGTAGAGCTCCCTACGTGACAGAGATGCAGAGGTAAGCTTGCCCTGTTCTCGTCTCCTCCAGAGCCTGGCAGCTGAAGAAGCCAAGGTGGTCGCTGCCCTGCCACAAGGTGAGCCTGCTGGGGACTCAGGAGGGTAAGCAGTCTTAGGGAAGGATGCTTGCTTTGTGCCAGGGCTGCTGGAGGATGGATAGGTGATTCCCTCTTGTGGAGCTGAGCCCAAAGGCCCTGGTAAAAAAGAGCGATGGGACAAAAGATGGGACGAACGCAGGGACACATGCTGTGTGCAAAAGACCCTGGGCCAAAGGGAGGCTCCTGGGCAGCCAGAGGGAATGGGTTGGGGCCTGCTTCAGTTTTTTCCAGTCCCAGTGGGCTTCCTCTGCTGTCCCCCAGGTAGCCAGGATCTTGTCCAGGAGAGTAGCAAATCTTGTGAGGCCAAGGTCCTCCGGAAAATGGAAAGTGAGCTGCCTGCTGATGTCTACCTGCCAGGTAAGGGCCCGCAGGGCACTTAAGGAGTCCAGCCTGGGTCTTGGGGCTCCTTCCTTGCAGCTGACAGGAAAGAGCCCAGCTTCTTTGCACCTTCCTTTTCCTGCTTTCCTTGCTTCTATAACTTCCTGGGGGCTGCAGTGGGGAGAGCTGGGTCTGCCCACTTTCCTCCACCAGGAAGATCGAGCCGCTGCAGGAGCCTTGCAGATCAATATAAGAGGCCCAGCTGTGTGTTCTGGGTCCAAAGAGGGCGAGAAGCAGTGGCTCAAGACGGGGCCTGGTCAGTGTCTGTTTGCGGGTAGGGTGGGGCAGATGGGAACCATTCCCTCTTGGAGCACCATGTTTGGCTGGACAAGGGACGTCATCTATTCTGAGCTTTTTTTCTAACTTCTCCCTCCTTTCTGTCTGCCCTCTGGCCCTGCCCCGCCTGGGCAGCCCTTGGCCCGGATGCCTGCTCTGTTGGGATAGAGGAGTAAGCCGGTACGTCTTCACTTTCCTTCCTGCGCGTCAGCAGACACCTTCCGAGGCCGGGCTGGGAAAGGGCAGCCACAACTGGGTGGGTGCTCATTCTCGGCTGCAGGAAGCCTCGAGTTTGGTTGCCCCCTTCTGCTCATCACCATCCAGGGAGGATGAAACGGGCCTGGCTTTTCCAGCACCTTTGCAGTACCCAAGCAGCTTCTCTCTGCAGTTTGGCTCCCTCCAGCCTCCCTGCAGCCCCAGGAGCATCAAGGCGACCACACTGCCGAGCTGCCTGTTCCCTTCTCCAGGGTCTTCTGACTTCACCGGTGCCCTCCCAAACCGTGGGAGCAGCAATTCCGGGCAGCCCTTCCTTTTCCTTCAGCCTCACCTCTGTGTTGAAAGTGGGCCGAACCTGTCCTAAGTACCTGGCCGAAGAATCAAACTCCAAGCACCATCCACCTGCAAGAAGCCAGCCCCTTTCCCCTCCCTCCTGGCCAGAAGGGACACAACTTCAGACGCAGCAAGATGGACACATTTTTCTTCTTTGGGCCGGTCTCGGGCCAGCACCCTCTCTTTTCTGGATATGTGTCTCTGTATAGACATGCATGACCCCCTTGTAGTCGTGATGGGAACGACCCCTTCCCGGTCTGCTGCCATGGACTGTCCTCTCCCCAGTGGGGACCCTTTTCAAGCCTCTGTTCTCTTGCTTAGCCATTCTTGGATGCAGTCAGCCCCTTGGGGCCTCTGCAAGAGCAGCTGGGGTGAAGTGGCTCCCCACATCGAGGCCTGCGAGTTACAGGGCTGTTCTTCCCATCTCTCACCAGGTGCAGCACCTGCCACCTGCTGATTGTAGCCACAGCTCTGGGACTTTCCCCCCCTCCAGGCCGGCCCTCATGACTTGTGCAGGAGGTCCCTTACTCTGCTGCCAGCCACTCTCCCCTGCCCTCCCCACCTCCCGGCGAGTCTCTTCTAGTGCCTGTCTTCTTTCCACACCTAGAAGGTGTGTTCCTATATTTATAGTAATAAACCTTTTGGTGTCACTTTCTGGTGATGCTCATCATTTGGAGCAAAGGAATGGAGCTGCTGGCTTGTCAGTTGTTTGCTGGATACGGTTCAGTGCAACAATGGAAGAAAGGTTGCCAAAATTTGGTTTCGCTCAGTATCCCCCAAAAGTTCCACTTCTGCTGCCCAGCTGACTTGCTGCTCCCAGAGCATCTCCGCCAAGTTTAAAGACAACACTGGAGAATCACAAACAAAACAAACCCTTTTAATCCAAGACATTTAAAATGACTGGCTGATGTGCTGTTCAATAAATAAGGAGACAGGCCAATACAAACGCCTTTAGGGGGAGGAAAGAGAATTTGCATACAGGAAAGATGGAGATGCGCTATTCAGAAATCATAAACCGAAACCGATGAAACTGCGTTGTCAGCATTTTCAAGCAAAAGGTGGTTTAAAAGCACAAAACCTTTCAGGAAGATGCTATGCTGTGCCTGGCATTGAAATGGTTCTTCCACTTGGAAGACAAGATGCTGCCACAGGCCTCTGGCACAAGCCACAACAACATTGCTGGCATTGTGATGTGGCCTCACCAACTGAGCAAATTCTGAAAGGTGTTCATTACATCATGATGGTGTCACTTGCCCCCATGAATGGCCGTTGGCTCTTTCCTAACCTTTTACCGCAGACGGTGCCATTAGGGAAACGAAGGGGGCCCCGGCGAAGGGCAAGCTCCGCCTGAAGCACTCGCAGGTTCTCGTAGGCCAATTTGCCTTTGGCAGCACAACCAGCCCCTCTGCTGGGAGCAAAGAGCAGCAGCTTCATGCTGCTCCAAACTCTGTAGGGCACAGCACTGCTCCATGCAGCCAGCCAGAGGCAAAGCTTGCCAGCCATAAGCAAGACCGGAGAGGCCTGCAAGTCGCCCTCCCTGGTCTCTTTTCCAAAGCTCTTTTCCTAATTCAGTCAGTCTCCCCCACTCCCCCCCCACATGATCTGCCTAACCCCCCCAGGTCCAAAGAAGGGCTCCTCTTGAAGTGCCAGCTGAAGAGCCAAGGTGGGAAAACTCAGCTGATATTGGAGCGCCTAGAAATGCAACCACCCAGGACAGGCGAGGGAGCTTCCCAGACTCTTCCCACTACAGACACAAGACGGGATTCCTCTTTAGCACTAAAGAAGGGAGCGGTGGTGGCCAGGAGCACGTGCCTTCCAGAAGGAAGCTTGCACCAGATCAATTGGGTTACATAAACTGCCCGTGCTTGATGGTGCAGGTCTTGGATGGTGATGCTACTTATCTATGCTGCAGGTACAGGAGGGGGAGGTTCCCCCACGGCACCTTTCAGAAAGGCTCAGCACTCTGTTGGCCCTCGAGATAGCTGGAGCTCATTGATGAGTGGGGGAGCAGCCATGCTTTCCAGTGCTACTGTGGAGCCAGAAATGTCCTGCAAGCTGAACACCTGGTCCTTTGTCCCAAGAACTTACACCGGGGATGGGGACTTGCTTGTGCAAAACACCGCTGGTCCCACAGAGGCCCCAATGGGCTGA
Organism: Crotalus tigris; assembly: GCF_016545835.1. Lineage (NCBI taxonomy): Eukaryota > Metazoa > Chordata > Lepidosauria > Squamata > Viperidae > Crotalus > Crotalus tigris. Next base: position 6,373,786 of record NW_024097414.1, read on the forward strand.
AAGAGCTTAAGATGGCATGCCCATTTTGCGAGGTCTGCTCAAACCTCCTTCCGCTGGGGAGGAACCCCACTGCAGTTGCCCACTGGGGCCCAAGGCAGAGGGAGGGAGAGCAGGGCAGCATCTTGGGCCCTAGCATGGGGGCATTTCCCCATCCCCAGCTGCTCCTCTACTTCCAGTCCACGCTTGAAGGCCACGTTCAGACTAGCGGAAAGCAAGAGATACAGGGTGCGTGTGTCCTTCAGCACACATACATTTTAGCATGAAAGAACCAAAGGCTTCCCTGGGCATCAACTGCTCAGCCAAGGGAGGTATTCCTGCAAGTGAGATGCCAAGCAATGACCACCCAGGAGGTCTCAGCTGCCAACAGTCCTCTCAGTTCTAAGGTGCCCCTCGTGCCAAGCTTCTCCCCACTGAAGAGAGGTTGGTTGGGGGTAGAGCAGCCAGGCCATTGCCCTGCAGTGCTGGGGCAGCAGAACTGCCCGTTTCCCTTCTGCTCAGGCTGAAGACAGTAGTAACAGCAGGAGGAGGAATTCTGCCAAGTCCACAAACGGTTGAGGGTTGGAGTGGCTGGAGCCATGAGGGCTGTGCAACCGCAGGGATGCCGAGAGGACTCCCTAGAAGAGAACCAGGATTTAGGCCCATCAGTGAGCAAGCATCTGCTCTGCCAGCCCAGCCCAAGCAACTCCACAGGAGCTGAGAAGTGCCCCCTGCTTGTTCCAATCTGGGAGTCTTTTATGACACAGATTGTTGATAAATTAACTAGCAACGGTCATGGAGGGCAACCCTTCCAGGAACACAAACTGTTGGCCTGAGCCAGGCAGGAGCTATTTTCCAGATCTATTGTCATGAATATGCACCTCTTTAGCTCCTCGCCCCATTTCAATGAATTACTAAAAGCAAATTATTTTTCTATTACCAAAGGCTAGCAAGGCCATGCTTTTGGAAAAGAGAAACAGGGCAACGATGGTCATTAGCCTTGCATGTCCTGATCCACCAAGACCACAAAACCAAGTAAGGGGCGGGCTGAGTCATTGCCTACCTTCGGGTCACATGGTCCGGCTATATTCAATGCCGCTCTTGGCTGAAATGCCCGACCACGGTAAAAGGCTGCAGAGGATGTTCTGGGCTTGGCGATAAATCCGCTGGGGAATTGTGCAGGGGCTCAGATTGGCCAAAGTTGAGCCGATGTGCTGAAGATAGTCAGTGCCCTGCTGTTAAGGAACTCACCAGACCAGGAAAGTAGCTAAAAGCCAGAAGCAGGAGCCCAGAGGGGATTATGTGGGCCAGCAGTTGCCCACGAGTGCCTTGGCAAAGTGTTGCAACCCAAACCTGACGATTTTGCTCTAAGTATCATGTCCCTGTAAAAAAATGAGCCTGGCTTTGGCTTTTTCTCACCTGGACCCGGGAGGTCATTTTTCAAAACTGATTGGCCGAGAGGCAGCCAGATCATTAGCAAAGGATATAAAATTGTCCACGGCGGGTGTCCCCCATTGATGTAGAGGACATAAGTAAAGCCATCTTTGAGGACCCCTCTGATGGAATAATAGTAGGGCAAGTAATGATGCTGCTTAAAGTCTCTGTTTTCGTAGAAATGTATTGCTGTGTTGTTGGTGGTCAGGACGTGCAGGTAAATGGCCTTGCAGTGATCCTGGGCAGTGGTTGAAATGTGATCTTTCAGGCTTTCCAACAGAAGAGAACCTGCCACCAGACCAGCAGTCATGTTAGAAAGGACCAACCCTCCTTCTCCACTGTCTTTATATTGGCATAGGGTTTAAACTGATGGATTCATGGATAACTGGCTCTTTATCTGGAGAAGGAATTGCTGAATATTCCTTCGCCGCTGCCAGGCCATCCTTTTTCCATCCTGACAACCTTTAGGTCACACCGGGAATGCACATAGGACAGGGTCTTGCCAGGACAGTGGACACACCATTCAATTACACAGTAAGTACTGTACACTAAGTACAGTTAAGATCTGCATTTTAAAAAGTAGTGTGCATAACAACAATGCAGCTCTTGCTCTCCTGACACACGTACATAGCCAGTTTTTTCTATACCATTTAAATATTTGCAAACAAATATTAAAAATACAGTTACCTATGCCATGTTTTCGAAATTCTTTCACCACTCCTAGGCTTAAAATGTAAGCAACTTGAGTATCAACTGGAAAGCCAGAAGCTAAAATATCACCATCCTAGAGAGAAACTCAAGAGAAAGACACAGTGAGGATACAGATGTACCAAGCCTTTTTTTCAATCCTGCTCATTGCCTATTGAACGTCTGGGAGTGGTTGGGACAGGAAGGCAGGAAAGGAAGAATTGGGGCCCACTGGCAAATTTCCCCTTACGCTCAAAGGGTTAAAAAAAAAAAGAGGAAAGGAAACAGGAAGACCCAAGAGTTTAAAGGGCAGACCATGAGGTCCGCCCCAAGTCTCTGTTACTGACGCAATCTGCACCCTTTAAAGCTTCACAATAAAACTCTGAAGATTAGCGAGTTACACTATCATGGAAAGCACAAGAATGATTTGGTTGGGAGACCAGGATGTGCAAAGGCCTAAGAGAAGCAAAGACTGTGCAGGGCAGAGCCTCACAATTTACCTCTTTGTGCACTTTGGCTCGGCTCTTGATCTCAGCAACTATCATGCCCACAATGGTGCCACGGTAAGTTGCGGCCAGAGAAAAAAACTTCTGGTTGGAGGTGATGTCCTGATACCATGAGTCAGGGTATCTATGGAAAAGCAGCACAGTAGTGAAAGGAAGAAACCAACAAATTTCACATATACAGGGATACCTATCTCAAACCACAAGCATCCCAATAAAAAGAAAACATTGGTCATTAAACAGAGTAGAGACAATCTTTGCACTAATTAATTCCCATCAAAATATTTTTGTTTACTAGGAAAATTTCTGAGAAATTTCTAGAATTTATTTTAGTATTTAAAATATTTTAAATACTAAATTTTAGTAGCATTTACTCAATATTTCATGCAGGTTCCAATTTTATCAGAAAATGCAAGATGTTTCCAATCCGGTCTTTTAGGAACCGCACAATTCTGCATGCAGTTTCACTGGCACTCTCTAGCAACTCTTCAAAAACATGTGGGCTTCCTCCCCAGTGCTGCCCAATTCTGTGTTCGTGACAGGCTCCCAGCAAGGCAATAACATCTAGATAGGGACAGACTGAATGGCCTTATTGCTGGGTAGGGAATTAAACGAGATGATATTTTCATGAAAACATTACCACCTCCCAATTGTCAATCTTAAGTGGAAACCCAGTTCTATGCTCCTTTTTTACACAATTCAAGGACAGATTTCATTCTGGCCCACCAAGTAGCTGCAGGCAGAAAAAATGCAACGTACTCAATGGGGAACCAATCACTACAGAGCTGTTTGACTGTGTCTATGTCATCATGACACAAAAGGCGAAGGTATATCTCGCTGAGTGCAGCTGGAGGCACCTCCTCTGTCATTCACACCTGCAAGGAAAAGAGATGCAGTTGGTGGGGCTGAGAGTTTTGTTGCTAGGGTACTATTCATCAGCCCTAGCCCAAATCAAGATGTTCTAATACTGCAGGAGTCCAGTCTCCAAAGCCACAAACCTGCTGTTATCTGCTCAAGCAATTTATCTGCTGCTTCTTTTGAGCTACAATCCTTTTCCACAGGAAATTAATGAGAAATATTAAGCCAGCAAGGTCTGATGGGCTAAATAGGCATGGCTAAAACAATGCTTAACAAAATGTTGTAATAAGACTAAACTGACTGACCAAGTATAAGAGAGCAAAAGTACATGCACGTTACATGAGATGGTAAACTGACACTTCCCTCTTGAACAAAAATGCCAAAAAGCCACATTAGTTACATGATAAAATTAAAACCCAGCCAGGAAGCTAGATGATTATTGCTATATTGCTATTTCATAAAGCATTATAAATAACCATGTACACCTACAGCAATAGGCATTTGCCTGTCAGGATAGAAGGAAATTAAAAATGCATGAATTCAGAAATACATTGTGCTCAGTTGTACAGATACATGCAAAGGAAAACAGCAACGCTGCTCACCTTTATTCTCTCCGGAACATTTCTAGTTACTCAAAAGCATGAACGGTTTACCGTTGATGTATTTAAATGTAAATTTCTATTGCCCGCATAACACAACTGAACCCACACTTTCTTATAAATCAGCCAAGTCCTCCATGCCCCCGGGGCTAGGCAACAAAACTGCCATTAAGCCGGTATTTCCCAACAAGCTTTACAGAAGGGGCTTCTGTTGAAAAGCGCACCGGGCGGGCCAGGTTCCCCGCCTGATGCGAAGCAGCCCAGCTCAATTATGGATGGGCGCCCTCAATAAATCCAAGAGCCCCAAAGCCCTTTTATCCCCTTTGCTCTTGGCGTCTTTGCCCTTTGACACCGAAGCGGAAGCCTCGGCCACCGCCTTCCGCAGCTCTTCTTTCTTCTCCTCGCCCATCCCAGCTGGGAGCTCGCTCGGATCTTCGGGGCAGCGGGGGTCCTCCTGACCCCGGAAAACCCCTGGCCGGCGAAGAGGGACAGCCAAGCACCCCCGGAAAAGCCCCGTCCCTCCCGGGAACGGCCTTGCACAGCAGCCGGGACCCCTCGAAGGCCCGCGGCTGCGGGGTACCTGCGGGGCGGAGGGCTGTGAGTGGAGCGACCGCACTCCGACAAGCGCTGCGGCCCGCCGTGGTCCAGGCCCCCGCCGGGACGACGCCCCTCACCTGAGAAGGGGCGGCGGCTGCCCCGGCTCCTCGCTCAGCGCATCCCGGACCAGACGCAGCGAGGCGGCGGACCCCGCAATAAGGCGCCACCCCATTGGCCGCCGCAAAGGGACAGCTGACTCGCGTGACTCGAGGAGGCGGGCAGGCGCAAGCGCAGTCCCTCCGCCGTGAGCGCCGCTCCGCCCGGGCGAGCCTCCCCATCCGCAGTCTACCGGTTGCGGCCTTCGCCTGGGCCCGTCAGTCCACTTCGGGGCTGTTCCTGACCGTGGAACCTCTATCGTTGCCGTTCTCGCTCGAAAGCTGGCACTGCTTCGCCCGGACAGACGCCGAAGCCCAGGAGGGCAGTTCAGCCCCGCTCATCGGCGGAGAAATCCCAGAGTTCTTAGTCCGACGGCTCTAAACGAAATAAATCTGAGTCTGACCTTCCTTCTAACTTGCACCTATCGACTTTCATCTCCAAATCAGTAAATGCAGCAGCCCTGGTGGCATCAGAAGCAACCCTCAGAATTACCACAAAACAGGTCACTGGAGTAAACATAATCTTTAAACTTCGTTGCATCTCAAAAGAGAAATACGTTTTATCACTTTGGAACCTCTGTCCTAATTACATACCTCCAAATTATTCATGGATCAGACCAGAAGGCTGCTTCCCAAAAGCGATTTGGGAAAAATGCCTACTCTTCTCTGCTGCAAAGCCAATTCCTTCCATTTTGGTTAAGAAATATATAAGCCGTGAATGCATATTTCAAAGAATGAAAGAGCATTGCTGTTTAAGTCTGGAAGCAGTCTGGCCTTTAAAACAAATTAGTGATTTCTGTGCAACTTTAAGGGTCCAATGAACAGGAATACTGACGTCTCAAGTCCAGTGATGAATCGGGGCCCAGAATGCACCTCCTTCTCCTTCTAACCAAGAAATCCATTTAAGACTAGAAAGGCATCTCTTGATATCAGACACTTTAAGGGGGGGGGGGTTTCTTTGCCACAGAATGTAAACTCTTCAAAGTGGACCTCAACTTATCATAAATATTCCTAATTATAAGTTGTCGGCTAAGTAAAAAGATGTTTGCAGTGAACATTTTCTCTAATCAAATTTGGATTTACTATCCAACTCCTTCTATAGAAAATGCTAGAGACTGCGGGTTTTGAAGCAGAAATGTTGTTTAAAAATGCGCTCAGGTTTTTCACATAAAAATTCATCAAAACAGCTTACAAAATGTGATCTAGCTATCATTTTGCCATTTTTACATAACTATCCACCCATTTTGTTTTGGGGGACAGGAAAAAAAAAGGTTATCAAAAAGTTTCTTGGCAAAAAAACAAACCCCACAATTTTGCCTTCCTCTACAGTTAGAAATGATATCAAGGCAACAGTAGGAAGGAAAAGGCTCTTGCCCATTCAGAAGCTGGAATTGCACATCTTATGGCCAATCCATTACGCCTACATCGGGTTTAATCCCCCTTGTTAAATGTCCAGCGCCATCAGTTCTCTCCTCCAAGAAAAGACAATCTCTTTCTCTAAGACCTGTTTCTCTAATAAATATAGAAATCCCCTCCATTCCCACCTCCCAAAATAATGGGCTCTCTTTCAAAGGCTTCCACAAGCCATGGAAAAGATGAAGTGCTGGACCAAGCTGGAGCTGAGCCTTCAGCGAATGGGCCGGTATGGAAATGCCACGCCTGGCATGAAGGCCTGAGCAGGGTGAGCGGCATGGGCAGGGTATCCAAGCGGAGGGGTATGGATGGGGGGATAAAATCCTGGGGGCAGAGCAGCGTGGGCTGGAGGTTGGACTGGACCTGAAATCACCAGCTGGAGCAAGCTGTGAAGGAAGGAGAAGAGACATGCCTCAGTGTGGGATGGGTTAGCATCATCCCCCTGCCCCGCTTCTGTCAAGAACGGCACACTTCCTTACTTGTTATGTGGCAGCCCAGAGCACACTGTCCTTAGATTCTCTGAAAGCAGAGGACAGAGTAATCAGAATAAGAAAACCAACATGGTCCATCTGCTGTATTGCCACTGCCCCAGCCAAGACTGCCCAGGTGGCCTGACCGAAGGCTGCAGGAATAGAGGAAATCAGAAGCAGGAAGGAGATCGGGAAATGGAGATGCTCCACTCCTTGTTCCTCTGCCTGAGAGCAAGGCCTTGGGCCGGCCCTTCACATGAATACCTACCCCTTGTCCAAAGCAGCACTCCAGAGGCCATGGCCACCTGCAAGACCTGGGCCAGCCGGTCCAGCGCCAGCTCGATCTCCTTGGCCGTGTGGACAGGGTTCAGCTTGTCAGAGAGAAGGCGCACGTCCTCCACCAGGGAAGCCATCTGCTCCCCAGTCACCAGCCCCAGGCGCCCATACAGGTTCTTCTCGGTCAAGTGACCCTGAAGCAGCATCAGCACCTGGAGGATGCTGAGGTGCAGCCTGGAGTACAGCAGGTGGCAGTCCCCGTCAAGGCTGTCCGGCAAGTCCATTTTCCCACCGAGGGCCCCACTGGAGGGAGGCGGCTTCCGTCTCTTGTAAGCCAACGGGGCTTTCACACACCAGCAGATCAGGCCACAGAGTGGTGTGAGCTCCAGAAAGCCAAGGGGAGGGCTTGTTACAATTGGTGTGTTCAGAAAGGTGATCAGGATCAATCGGGGATCTTCGAAGATCCAGGAGACGACCATCTCCAGCAAATCAGAGGAAGGGATAAGGTCATCTGGAAAAGAGGGTAAAATGTTAGTGGGGAGGTAAGTTGATTCACATGTGGCTTGGCTAACATATGTAGGAACTCTTGGGTAGAAAATAGGTTTAGATTTTTTTATCTTACCTGTATTACTTTTACAAGTAATTCAAGGTGGTGAACATAACCAATACTCCTATTTTCCACACAACCACCACCCTATGAGCTGGGTTGAACTGAGAGACAGTGACTGGTCCAAAGCCACCCAGCTGGCTTTCATGCCCCCAAGGAGGCCAAGAACTCCCATCTACTGGTTTCTAGGCCAGTATCTGAACTGCTACACCAAAGTGGATCTTGGTGGTTCTAGAATGGTTTGTGTTTACATATTCTAGAACTAGGGCACTAGCATCCCCTTACTTCTAGATGCTGCCTCTGCCATTGTCTGTCATGGCGTTTCAACAATGGCCATATTTATTTCACTACAACTGGTGAGAACTTCTGAGTACTATTTCCCTGTGAAACACCCAAGGCAGCTAATAAGGCAGGAAAGTTAACGAAGACTGAATCTGTGTTAATGAAGCAAAAGAAACACACACACTCATACAAGTGGCATTTGGTAGATCAGAAGAGCGGACTGCTTAGTCACTACAAAGAACCTACCAGGAGGGTGGGGACACATCAGCACACCTTGAAGAAATCAGGATCCCCGGAAGGAACCCTGGGACCATGGGTGAGGTGGTTCACCCCTGGCCCTGACCAGGAATCTGGGGGCCTTCGTACACACACATTACAACGCCCCATCCAGGTACACGCATTACGTCCAGCTGGGAATCGTGCGGCACATACAGGGTGGCTGGATGTGGGCAAGCAGCCCCCATGGTCCCTCTGGCAGAGAGGAAGGTACCTGAGGACAGGTCATAGAACATGACGACGGCTGTGATGAACTGGCAACAGAATCGAGGGCTGGTGCTGAAGACGTGCTGGAGGGTCTGGACGGAGCCGGGCCCCAGGCTGCAGTAGTCATCCACCAGGGCCCGGGCCAGCCTCACACAGTAGACGGCCGGGGTGCGCTGCAAGAGAGGGGTCAGGCCCGGGTCAGGGTGGGCGGCTGCGATGCCCCCCCGCCCATCTCCCGGGGACGCACCTGCAGCCAGGAGGCCACGCACTCGAGCACGGGCACCCTGCCGACGGCCACGGCCACGGAGACCAGCTTGCCCAGCAATGCCATGCGGCTGTCGTCCGCCTTGTTGCCCTGCGGGGCGAAGAGCGCTGAGAAGACCACCTGCCGCACCGCCTCCTGGCTCTGCTCCTGGAAGTAGCCGCAGAGGGTCTCCAGCAGCTGCAGCTCCTGCACCGCCGTCAGCCTCTGCGGGCACAGCGGGGCGTCAGGCGCCGGCTGGGCCCCGCCGGCCCCCTCGCGCCCAGCCCGCCCGCCCGTCCGCCGCCCACCTTGGGCTGCGCCCCGCCGCGCTCCTGCAGCGCCTGGAAGACGAACTCCTCCAACAGCTCCACCGGGCCCGCGTCCCCGGCCGGCAGCGCCGCCGCGCTCTGCAGCTGCCCGCTGACCAGCACGTCCAGGTGGTACAGCGCCTCTTTGGCGGCGCTCAGCGCGTCCCGGCGAAGCAGCGCGTGGCGGACCTCGCTCATGGCCGACCTCGCCGCCGCCGCCGCCACCCGCCTGCCGACGGCGGCCCGCCCAGGCCAAAAAGGGCGGAGCTTCGCAGCGCCCCCTGCCGGCAACGCCGCGCGCACGTGGTCCGCCTGGCTCTGCAACTCCGTCCTTGAGCGGGTGGCGCGGAGGATGTGATGCCAGCCCGCCCGCCCGCCAGGAATCCGGGGAGGCCCGAACGAGGCCGGCGCCTCCGAGGCCCCGGCGATGCCTCGGCCTTCGTGTCCCCGCCATTCAGGGGAGCCGCCCCTGCCAGGCCCCCTGGGGCGCTGCCAGCTGGCCGGCTCGGGCCGGGAGCTGAGAAGCGGGCAGATGCGCTTCAAGGCCCCGATAAGGGTCGCCCCGATAAGGGCCTTGATCCGGAGCTACGGCTGCGAGGAGAGAGAGTCGTGGGCGAGGTCGACCAGCCCAGGGGGCAGAAGAGGCCAGGAGTTGCCCCTTCGAAGGGCTCCCCCTCTTCAGGGTGCTCGGTTCCTCGGTCCTCCGCTGACAGAAACCGCCCCTCAGGCAGGCTCGGCACCTGCTCACTTCGGGCTGCTTCTTCCACGGGTACAGGCCCCTTTTTGGATTAATGAACACCAGTCCACGTGATCAGACTCCGCGAGCCCAGCGAAGTGGAGGGTGTTCGTGCCCGATTTGTGTCCTGCCACCTTTGCTCTGCTCTTCCATGCAGGCATTTGGCATCAGTGTTAAAGTGGTTGATATACAAGCAACAGTCTGGGTGCTGCTTGCAGAACACGGCCATATCACTTGGGCAGTTGTCCCACATTTTCTCTGTTGTTGGTGCAATGCCCGTCTGCTGCGAGACTGTATTGCTGCTGACGTGGTCAAGAAGGGACATGCCCAATGCCAGCACCTGCTCAGATAAGGAACAAACAGCTGCCAAGGCCAGGGGTCCAGCCTATTTAAGGGAGCTGGGAAATCAAGCTACCCCACTAGCGGTACTGGACCTGTGCAGGTAAGGAGCAGCTCTGTCCTGGAACAGATTTCAAAGCCCCCCTTTGGCTAACCCAGAGCATAAGGGGACCCCAGCACTGACTCCTTGGCTGGACAGAGGGAGCTGGATGTTCCCACTTCGACATCACCCTAGACCCACCTAGAGAGCTAGTTGGGGGCAGTGGTGAAGGTGCTGGCCTAAGAACCAGGACAGGGTGAGTTTGGCCTTCAGTGCCTCTCAGATTGGTCCTTTGGTCTCCAGTTCTTGGCATGCCTCTCTGTGCCTTCACCTGGCTGCCTCTCTACCCTACCTGCCTGCTAGGAAAACCAGCCATAACAACTGGACGCAGCAGTGCTGCCTTCAGAAATTCTAAGCTGCATATTGCGCAGGACGGCATCTGTCCAAAATCTTCCTGGGCAGAAACGTTCATTTCTCAGCTTGTTTTTAGCTCATTCACTGCCCAGCTGAGATGCTCGTAACCGCCAAGCCCTGGGGTATGCCAGCTAACCAAGTGAAAGCCTTCCAAATTCTCTTCTGACTTTCCCCAGGGATGGTGAAGCGCCATCCCCTGCTCCACATGTAAGCTTCTAAATTCCAGTGGAGTGCCACCTTCTGCAATTTGTAGCAATTCTGTGGTGTCAATGGACACTTGAAGTTATTGAGCGTGGCAAATGCCTCTGTTGTAAGTTTACAAGCGAATCAAGCAAATTCCCCTTGCATTTGACTGATGGCTGAGCGTACCTGCTGCAGGAGGTTCATGTCACTATGAGCATTGTGCTAGGCCAGCTTTCCTTTTCACCCTGTTTGCGTAATGTCCTGTCAACACACCAGGCATGCTTCTTGGTTGCCCTGGAGGGGAATGGCAGAGAGTGCAAGGCACAGCATAAGAGAAGGCACAGCTGCCTCCTGGGGGTGCCATTATGGCCCCTTCCTTGCTCCCTTGTCTTCTGCAGGACGAGGCATGAAGACCCTCTTGCTGGCACTCCTTGGGGTGGCTTCACTCCTGCAGCTCACCCTCTCCCTGAGAATTGGCGCTTTCAACATCCGGGCCTTTGGGGACAAAAAGCTCTCCAACCAGACCATCTCCAGCTTCATTGTCAGAGTGAGTCGCTCTGGCAGCCTGGCCCACCGCCCTCTCGTGCCCATTCATGGCCCAGGTGCAGCATTCCTTGGGCTGGGGCCCCAGCTGCCTCAGAGCTCGCCTGCCCCACTCGGCCAAATCTCTCTCTCTCTCTCTCTCTCTCTCTTGCCCTGCAGCCCTCCGTTGCTGCAGATAGGTTCCTCTGTTTTGTCCCTCCAGATACTGACCGCCTACGATCTTGCCTTGATCCAGGAAGTCCGAGATGCTGACCTGAGTGCAGTCAAGAAGCTGATGCACCTAGTCAATTGGTGGGTTTCATGACAAAATGTGGAGCCCCCTCCATAAGCAGAGGGAAGGAGGGCAAAGCCTTGGGAACACTTTTTCCCAGTGGGTGGATTTTTCCTGGGGGGGGGGGCTTGAGGAAGTACAGAGTTCAGCAGGCCTAGTGGAGATGACTCCTACACACCTTCATGGTCTTTCCTCCCCAGGGCATCGCCAAATGCCTTCAGCTACCTGGTCAGCAAGCCTCTGGGGCACAACAGCTATAAGGAGCAGTACCTCTTCATTTACAGGTAAGGCCTCAGGTAAGACCAGGTGGAAACAGATCATCCAGGCAGCTGTCAAGGAGATCCTGAAAAGCTCATCTGCCACCAGTCAAGTTTCTGGATCTCAACAAGTCTCCTTTTGATCACTATTCTGTGCATTAGTCTCTCTCTCTCTCTCTCTCTCTCTCTCTCTCTCTCTCTCTCTCTCTCTCTCACACACACACACACACACACACACACACACACCAGGCTTTGAAGTCCTTTACTGTTGTTGCTTTATTTATTTATTTAATTAATTTTTAAAATTTATAAGCCGCCCCACTCCCGCAGGACTCTGGGCAGCTAACAATAAAAGCACCATGTAACATGACAAAACAAACAATACAATGACAGTCATCCAGGGGTCAGATTTTATAAACCCCAGGCCTGCCGGAAAAGCCAGGTCTTAAGCAGCTTACGGAAAACCAACGGGTTTTCTTTTGTATAGAGTAATTATTTTTCTGCTTTGTTCTTAATGGCCTCGGGCATCCTTGGTAGAGAGATGGGAGATCAATAAAAATAAATGCCCTCCATCTTGCCTTCCCCTCTGCTCCTCCCCCTCCCTGCCCTTCCCCATCTGCCCCTCCAGCTTCCGAGGGGCTGATCTTTAGCAGTGGGGAGGACAAGGGTCACCGGAGGGGGAGAAACTGGTGGCTGCTGATTCTCTTGGTCCAGGCGGGACAGGGTCTCTCCGCTGGAGAGCTACTATTACAAGGACGGCTGTGAGCCCTGCGGCAACACCACCTTCAGCAGGAAACCCTTCATTGTCAAATTTGCTGTCCCTCAAGCAGGTGAGCAGCCCTGTGGCCCGCTGGTCTCTTGCTACAGTTCAGCGCAGCAAGGAGCAAAGGCTGGTGCAGGACACCCCTCCCCGAAAATGCAGGCCAAGCAACTTCTGGGGGAGGGGCAGCCCCACCCAGAAGTCCACAGGAGGTACCTGGGAAAGGGAGGCATTTAGGCTCGGGGGTCTCTTCTGCAAGCCATCTTTCCTTTTTGCCCCCCCCCCCAGAAGTGAAAGAGCTGGTCCTGGTGCCCCTGCACGCAGCTCCTGAAGCTGCAGTGACCGAGATTGACGCTCTCTACGACGTCTACCAGGATGTGAAAAGCAGGTGGGGGGCCACGGTAAGCGCCTCTTCTGGAGGGGTTCTAGGGCCCTTCTTCCTTCAACACAAAAATGGGGGGCTGCGAACTGGTGGAAGAGTTGCCATCCACCCCGGTGCTGGGCAGGCACATCCTACTCTTCCCCCCGGCAGGATGCCCTCCTCCTGGGAGACTTCAACGCTGGCTGCAAGTACGTCCGGGTGGAGGACTGGCCCTCCATCCGCCTGCGCTCCATCAAGGACTTCCAGTGGCTCATCCTGGACACGGCAGATACCACGGTGACCAATACCGTCTGTGCCTATGACAGGTGGGGGCAGGAAGTAGTGGAGGGGGAGATGGCGTGCACCTTTTCCTTACCATCTCCTGCGCAGGCAGCTGCTGCATTCAGTACTTGCCAGCCAGCCCTGGCTGGGACTGACTATTCGTATCACCAGTCAGCTCTAATCAGAGACCTCCTTGGGAAGGCTAGGAGCAGCCGCAGAGCACTTACCTGCCAGGCCCACATCCTAGGAGGAATATACTCTTATTTGGGCAGGTGCCCAGCAAGGGCCTCCTGCCCCCTCAACTGGCACAGTTCCGTTTTAAAACCATCTCCCCTTGCTTCGTCTGTGATTAGCAACCCCATCTCCAGTTCACTTCACAAAGCTTTCTGCTCTTCCTGAGCTACCGGTCACCTTTCGGCTTCTTATGCTCTTTCTCCAATGGTGTCTGGCTGCAGGATTGTGGCAGTGGGTTCAAAGCTGAGAGAGAGCATCTTGCCTGCAACAGCCAAGGTGGACAACTTCCAGAAGACCCTGAAGTTGAGCTCCAAGGATGTGAGAGTTTCTTCACAATTTCTGGGGAGAGGAGAGAGGAGGGGTGAAACATCTGGTAGAGGTCAGGAGAGGTTGTCCTTGGAATATCCCCCTCCCCCGGCCTCTTTGACCCGTTCCAGGAGAAAAACTACTTTGGGAGTTGAAGCAGTTTGAGACCAGGGGACGAAAGCTGCTTTTTGGATATGACTCCGAGCTCTGCCATAGCCTCTCTCATTACAACAGCGGGCTGGTGTTTCCAAAGTTCTCTGCTTCACCCAAATCTTGTTTTGGAGACACATTACGGAAAGTTGGCTTTGTGGCCTGCTGCCCATTCTTAGACCACTCTTCACACAGCAGTGCTGAGCCTGATCCAGAAATTTGGCCGCTGCTCTGACATGTTTTTGCCCTTGGCAGGCCTTGGCTGTAAGTGACCATTTTCCAGTGGAGGTGACCCTAAAACCCACCTGAGCCCCCCTGGCCCAGGAAGGCCACATCCAGCCTGCAGCCCTACCCAACTACTTCAAAGATGCTGCTCGGATTGCTTCGGAGCCCAGCATGACCCTTCACAGACCCAGGCGACAGGCAAAACCTCAACAGGTTCTCTTTCTGACACAACAGAAGCTTAAATAATAAAAAGATTAGCTACCTTCAAATGCTTTTATGGACTTGATGAGCGACAGCAAGCTGCCAAACTGGAAACATTCATAGAGGGCAAATGAGCACCGGGAGAACATGGATGGCTCCCAGCTGCTAGGAAGGTGCCTCTGCCTGGCCACCCCCCTCTAAGGCAGCCAAGGGCGCGTCCCTTCCAGACAGAGACTGACCAGACCTTTCTGGACCTAGGAACTGTGCAGAGAGAAGCTATGCAGCCTGTTGCCCACCCTGGCCTGGCTGCTGGCCGTTGGGACCTCCACCCAGCCTCCTGAAGGGTGCCAGGAGATGCGTTCATCCTGGATGCATGAATGGCTGAAAGGGGCCATTCCACTCCCTGAGCTGAGGAGCTGCCCCCTCCCCCCCTCATTGCTGCCTTGGCTGCTCATCAAGAGTCCTCGCCCCTGGCAACCCCTTGAGGCTGAGCCCAGGTCCTTAGCCTGACTCCGAGGCCTCAGGTGATGGGGAAACTCCAGGGCTGCCGTTGGCTAATCATCGGGGCCAAAACCAGAGGTGCAACCCACACCAACTCCAGAGATTGCAAACCAAGGGCTCATTCCCAAGGCCACTCGCATCCCGTAGAGCAGCCAGTTGTGCAAAACGCAGCAGCCACAGCAGTTGTGAAAGATGGCTGGCCACTTCCAGTTGCTCTCACTGGTCAGCTCTTCCATCCCCCTCACCCGGTCAGCATCCACCCTGCTTCTGGCAAATGGGTATCTTAGACACAAAGGCTGGACGCACACATCGGGTGAGACCATAGTCACCACAACTGAGTTACTGTAATCTAAGGACCACCCATCATGACTGGATTCACCGTGTGACACCAGGCCCAAAGCAGATACATCATGTGTGAATGCAAAGAGTCTGGCTGGGTAGACCTCTCTAACAGGCCCTGCTGAGCTCCAAAGGGTTACCTGGATTCCCTCAGGCACAGTTTGAGCATTTTGGAACTGGGGGTGGCCATCTTGGTCCACAAACAACTCCATTGCTCTGTTTTGAATCGGGACCCTTATCTCTGCCTGGGAAGAGCAAGCAGGGGCTCTACCCCTCCTATCCCCAATGGGCATTCACACCCACTTCTGCCTCCACTGACCCCAAGGATGGATCCACAGGATGGTCTCCCCTTTGTCTTCCAAGGCTGCTGTTCAGGTTGCTCCGCGTCCCACCCCAGCCAGCTTCTTGCACGGCACACTCAGCCCTCAGCAATCCTCCTCAGCACGTTTTCTACACTCCATTTTAAAACCCAATTTTGAAATCTGAGTGACAATTCTATAATTGAGAAGTCACTGGGCATCCCAAGGATAGACTCAGTACTTTGGGCAAGAGGCAGTGAGTCTCCAGCTAAAATCCAACTGGTAAATTCTTGGCAAACCTCCAAGCTTAGCAAGTTCAACCTGTTGACCATCCAAGAGTTGAGCAATGGTTCTGTGTGGGAAGGAAGGAAGAGCAAGCCCTGCGCAACAGTTCCTGTGGCTTTGATGAGCCAAGAGCTGCCGAGGCTTCGTTTCCCAGGGTGGAGTCAGCAACGCTCGGAGCATCCTCTCCGCTCCCACCAGGGCAGGGCCCTTGCATCGCTGCAGCCAAGTGGTGAGGGGGGCATCTCCTCCCCTTAATACCTGGTACAGTTTCAAACTGAAGGAGAACCCGGATACGCCACGGCTCGGAGGGAGTTTAGAGGCTCTTCCAAGCCACCTTTGGACTCAGTTCAAGGTAGGCGCCTCCTTGGTGGAGGCCTTCGAATCTCCCTGGTTCTGCCCCTGGGGGAGGGAATGGCCATTTCTCATTTCTTGCTCCCTCTTCTCTGTGGGTTCCTTCAAGGAAATGAACTGCTGGAAGGATTGGCACAAAGGTTTTGGTGCTCGCAGCCACAAAACGTGGGAACAGATTGGCAATAGTCAGCAGCTGGGATGGCTCTAATGAAGAACAAGCTCTCTCACAGAAGGGGGAAAGTAACACTCTGACCACTCTAGTTCCTTGCTCAGCCCTAAGGTGCTCTGCACCACAGGCCCTCCATTGTAAGGAGGCAGTCCAAAGTCCAAGCTGCAGACCAGCGGCAAGGAAGGGACCCAGCAGCAAAGCGAGGCAGTGCCAGCAGGAAGGGCTCAGCCAGCTTCTTTCCCCAGGTGTAATGGGTGAGGGAGGAAAGGAACTGGGGAAATGAAGACAGGCAGTGCAGCAGAGTGGTCAGCTTGAGCATGCATCCTTCATTATGGTACTGAACTGGTTTGGCATTTATTGTGGACAATAAATACATTAAGTCAGATGAAAATGTTGTTGTTAGTTGCGAAGTCTTGTCCGACCCATCACGACCTCATGGACAACATTCCTCAGACCTTCCTGTCCTCTACCGTCTTCTGGAGTCCATTTAAGCTCACGCCTATAATTCAGTGAAATCTGCTGGGCTTTTTTGCTCTTCTCTCCTGAATCTCTAAAGAGGCCAGAGATGCCATCTGCCATCAGATGGGCAGGGGAACCATAGTCCAGAGCTGCAAAGCCGAGCCCCAGCGACTGTCTCAGGCTCTCCGTTTGGGGAGGAACTGGGGTGAGCTGCATATGGTCAGACGAACAAGATTCCCAGTCTGTGTCCTCAGGAAATTCAGGAAGATCTGGGCTGACTTTGCAAGAGCTTCAGGCGGCCCAAAATGGCTTCCGTCTCGAGTTGCCCTAAGGGGAGCTTTGGAGAGGCTCTTCAGATGATCTGCTACTCCTGCATATCATATCGTGGGTTGCACTGGGAACACGCCTTGACTAAGCAAGCAGACAAGAGCAACGGAGAGCCATCTGTGCACTGTCAATGCAGCCCCACCACAGGTTGGGAAAGCTGATCAAGAAGTCAAATTGTAAGTAGCCACTCTCCGCCTCGCCCACACCCCTCCTCCTTTCTCCCTCCTTCAGGCAGCAGCATGAAGCTAGTGGCCATCCTGCCTGGGCTGGCCTTGATGCTCCAGGCAGCAGTGGCCCTGCAAATCTGTGCCTTCAACATCCGGAGTTTTGGAGACACCAAACTGTCAGACCAGAGTGTTTCCAAAATTATTGTGAAGGTGAGGGCAGATTAACTCTCCACCACTTGCACATTAGGGGTCAGATGGCAGGCCAGCTCAGGTGACTTGTCAGTAGCCACTAGGCATCAAAGTCAAACGAGCCTGCCCACTCAAAGGCAGTGGTGCTGAAAAGTATGGTGGGAAGAAGGGCTCTCCCAGAGGTCCGCCTCTGGGGGCTGCTGGCTCACACCTGGCTAGGGGGCCCTTCTGCCCACCTTCCCATGCCAGCACCTGCTGTTCACACCCAAGCTCTGCTTGCCCATTTCAGATCCTGTCCCGGTACGACCTTGTCCTAGTGCAAGAGGTGAGGGATACTGATCTCAGTGCAGTCCAGGAACTGGTGAAGCGACTCAACAGGTAATGAAGCGGGTTGGGATTGGCAGGACAAGGGAGTGAGGTTCATGGTTGGTTTTCTTCCTTGCCAAATGTACTCTCAGAGGTGAAGCAGTGCTCACCTGGTTTACGCAACAAAGGCTGAACAGGAGGAACTCTGGGCAGGTCGTGATCCCTGCCCAGCTTGGAAAAAATACCCTAAGTGCTGAAAGGGCCAGCCTGGGATGGGGGGGTTGCTTGGTTGCCCTGTTCAAATCACAACCCTGGGGTTGGCGCCTTCCGGTTCTTCTCTTGCAGGGCTTCCAAGCACTCTTACGACTACGTGATCAGCGAGTCACTGGGCCGGGAGAACTACAAAGAGATGTATCTCTTCCTGTATAGGTAGGACTTGCAGGTGCCCTTCTCAGAAAGCAAGCTGGGCGAATCAAGGATAATTTAATCCGGGATGCAGAGAAAGCTTCTGATAATGTTTCTCACTGTGGGAGCTGGCCCCTTTCCCGCTCCTCTCCTTCTTTCACTGCCTCGGCTTCCCTTCCAGGACACAGAGCTTCTCTCTTGTGAACCAGTACCAGTACCCCAACCCTGACAGCACCTTCAGCAGGCCTCCGTTCATTGTGAAGTTTGCTGCTTCTGGCTCAAGTGAGTGAAGCCAAAGGTTGGACCTGCAGTCCAAGCCAGGGAACAAATAGGATTAAGGAAGGAATGGTCTGAGAAAGCAGACAGGAAGCCAAGGGACCAAGACAACAGTCCAGAAAACAGATCCACAAGGCAGCACCTTCCTAGAGCAGCCATTCATGTTCCTTCCCTAAAGGCTTCAGAGCACGCTGATCCTGTCCTCTCCTGGGGACAATCGTGCAACCCGTGTCATTTGGGGCACTGACTTGGTTCTTTTGCAGAGAACGAGCTGGTACTGGTGCCCCTTCATACTCCCCCAAATGAGGCTGTGGCAGAAATCGATGCTCTCTACGACGTCTATCTGAAAGTCATTGACAAGTGGCAGACTGATGTAAGTAGCTGAGTTCCGCAGGGCGAGGAGAGACCCTGCCACTTGCTGTGTGTATTGCATGCAGAGGTGAACCCTTATCCGGTATCAGTACCCACGTTCCGCTGCTGCTGCTGCAATAAATGCAGAGAACTGATGCAGACGACTGCCCTACCCCAGCAGCAGAATGATGTGGGCAGTGGTACAAGGTAAGGCTTCAAAAAACAAGCCATTATTCAGGACATTTTTTGGCCCGTGCAGAGGCTTCTGATGGATCCACTCAACTGCTTTCTCCAAACTGGCCGCCTCCAGAAATGCAGGGAGTCACAGTCACAATCTGGAGGCTGGCAGGAGGCTGGGTGCCAGTGTTGCAGTCTTAACAAAAGTAGCACCAACCTTTACTGTCCCAACTGTACAGTTGGCAGGAGGAGAGTTAATCAGGGCAGCCAGCTGGCCATCTACAGAGGCAGGGAGAGCTCCAACCTGGGCAATCCAGGAAACACACAAGAAGTCAACCTCCGCACCTTTCCCATGACCTGTTGTTTGGCAGAACATTATGTTCCTGGGGGATTTTAATGCCGATTGCAGCTATGTGGGGAAGAAAGACTGGAGCTCCATCCGTCTGCGCACCAGCGAGGTCTTCAAGTGGCTCATCTCAGATGACATAGACACCACCGTGGGCAACTCTGACTGTGCCTATGATAGGTGAGGGGGGTAGCGGCCCTTCACAAATGCTGAGGGCAACAGCTCTCCAGTACCCAGGACGACTGGCATCAGAGCCCAATTGTCCTCCCCTCTGGCTCCCAGAGACCCTCTCACAAAGGGGCACATCCTCAAGGAAAGCTCTCCTTCACTGGCATCATATTTGTGCTTTTAGGATTGTTGTGAGTGGCTCGAAACTGAGGAAGTGGATTGTGCCCAAGTCCGCTAAAGTGTTTGACTTCCAGAGGGCTTTCAAGCTGAGCCAAGAGGAGGTAAATAGTCACCCTGGAAATACTGACAATTCTTTAACTCGTCTCGCGTTCCAACTTAAGACCCAGAAAGATGGCAATCTACAACTAAGGATTATTAATTAAAAATACTGCCTACCTCCTGGGTACTTCAGATCCCAGGCAGAGGAGAATGGTCACCACAAAATAATGCCAATGATTTGAAGTCTGTAATCACACTTATCCTGGTGTCCATCTCTTGGGTGTTGATGGTGGAGGGTGACAGAGGCTCTTTTTACACTTCTACCTGATGTGGACCCCTCAAATCAGGGATGCAAAGTCAGCCCTTGGATGTAGCTCCATGCCCTGCATCACACAAGCAACCCCTCTAGTGATTTCAGTTCTGCTCCATGCCCCTTTTGTGCTTGTCACAACCACCTCAGGGCTGCCCCCAGGGGCAGCTTGGCCTCTCAGCAGCCAAGCTCCTAATGCTGTGTGTGTGTCTGCCCGCTGTCTCAGAACCCCAATCAGCCTCTTTATGCTGTCCAAGGGCTGCCCTGACCTCTCTTGCTTTTTCCTTATTGTAGGCTCTGGCTGTCAGTGATCATTTCCCAGTAGAAGCAGAGCTGACATCCCCCTGAAGTGCTCTGTGGCCAGGCTGCACTGCTTTACCAGGATGGGCCGAGAGGGGGTACAGGGCATCATGCCACAGCCCCAACCACCCTGCAGGAGCCAGTGCCACATATCCTGCCTTGCAAGTCACCTATGGATTTCCAGCGACTTGGGTTCCTTCTGAGCCTCATGTTGACTGGGATCTGGGCTCCTGAAGGAAGGACTTCCACGTTTCTGAGCTGGAAATGCGCTTGGATGTCCTGCACAACTGCTTCAGCCTGAGCGGTAGCGACTGCCTCCAACAAAAGCCCATCTTTCCAGCTCTTTTTCTGTTGGGTCTCCCTCGCCTCCTACTTTCCAGCCCCTGCTAAGCCAGAGGCAAGCAGAGGCCGCTAGAAAGACCAGGATGCCTGCTTCCCAGGTCAGGTCTCCCTCCAGCCAACTGAACAGGCCTTGTCCTTTCACACAACTGAAGGGGGTCCAAGTGGGGAAGGCTGCGATGTGGTCTTGTAACAGGCCGGAGATATATAGCATAAATCCTTACTTGGCTACAAAAATTTTTTGTGTAATGATGGATTGTGCAACTATGCCTACAGCTTTTGGACAAACAGCGTGATAAAAAAAAATACTGGCTCAGCAAAACAGTTGAGTTCTGCTTTTTTTTAACAAAGAATTTCTGCTCAGGGTGCGGAGTACAGAACAGCCACCTGGTGAACTTTAAAAGCCATTCAAGCCGCTCGGGGAAGGCAAACTCTGCTCCCCAGTTCCTGTAACTGATGAGAACAATCCCTGTGCAAATAAAGCAGCTTGAGCAGCTCTTTAGAACATGCAAGATCATCTTCAAAGGAGAAATTGCTTTAGATGCACCCATAGAGAATCAATCCCTAGATACGAATTCCCCACAGGCTGGAAAAAAGAGACCAGTCAAATAGAAAACTGCACACATAAAAACTGGGAAGTTTCTGGCAGTGGCCATCCACACCGTTCTACTCTCACAACCAGATACCCCGATGGGTGCCCTGCTCCCCCTGCCACCCCAGGACACCTCACAGCAGCTCCAATTCTCTGAACCAGTGAGGCTGCTGCAATAGAATGGGGGGAGGGGCACCAGTGTGCAAAAGGCTGAGCTAGAAAAGGCGGTGCAGTCAAAGCCCATATAGGTAGTGGGGTGGCCAGAGCAGCCGCGGTAGACTTGCTTGCTTGGCAAAGATGGCTTAAAGAGAAACAGATCCAGAGGCATTCCCACCAGCAACGAGGTAAACAGTCTCTACTGTAAGGATTTATTGGCAATTGGCATTCCACCGGTTTCTTAGGAAGACAAAAAGCTAAACACCCCCAGGTAGCTTAGCTGCCTCCCTGCAATCATTTCTAACCTGTTCCGCCATCAGGTGAGCCCTGAAGTCCAAACTCCAGCAACAAACTACCGGTATGCAAAAGCCATTAAAGTCAGACATTACACATTCAGTCTCCTGAGGCCAGAATAAGGCAATGGTGAGGCTGCCAGGGAGACAGCCTTCAAGCTCTGACAAGCAGAAAGGCTCACCCCTCAAGCCTTCTGTTTCAACATCTCCATGTACTTTTGGAGAGACTTCTGAATGGCATCCCTGGAAATAAAGCGTGTGAAGTCCTGGATGTCAGCCTCGCGATGCATCAGCAGGTGGTCAAGTGCTTGCTTCCGTAGGGCAGACTTGGTCAGCTGTCGGGCGTGATCTAGGCACAAGGACAGGATAATGAACAGGAGGGCTCTGAGGCAATTAAGTTCTCCCTACGCACAAGCAAGGAGTGGGGCAGCCTAGAGTCTTGACCTCAAGCAGGAGTCTAGGCCTGGGTCTCCCACCTGGAATGGCTAGCCACTGGGCCATGACTTCTGCAGCTCTGGCTTGGATCTTCTCTTCAGGCACCAAGTCATCTACAAGACCAATTTTGAGGGCTTCTTGTGGAGAATAGAGGAGTCCCAGCTGGAGAGAGCGCTCAGCGGCCCTATGACCAACAGTTTTCACCAAAGAGTCCCTCAGCCTGAGTACAAAAGAGACATTCAGACAGAAAGTGTCCTCCAGCTACTGGAGCCAAGCCAAATCTGGTTTGGCTTAAAAAGAGGCTGACAAGAGCAGGGAAAGATCCTGCTGTTTGCACAGCCTCCTCCATCCCTCACCAAAAAGGGGCAACGATGCCCAATCTTGTCTCATTCAGACCAATGCTGTACTTTGGATTGTCAGCCATGATCCGGTAGTCACACGACAAGGCCATAAGGCAGCCTCCAGCGGGGCTGGAACCCTGCGAGGAACAGAGCTGCATTGGCCCACAAGCGGCCTTGGCGGGGGTCCCTGCCAGGCCTGCCTCACTGCTTCACCATTGCTTGGCGCGCGCCCCTTCCAGCCTCCCAGGGCCCGAGAGCCTCGGAGGAAGGCAGGCTTCAAGGAAAAAGGAGAGCTCAGCAGACTATTGCAGGCAGCTGCAAACGGATCAGCAACGAAAAACCTCTTCCTGGGGGGGTCGGGGGCAGCGTCGCAGCTGGTCAGGGGCGCAGCCTCCCCCCAGATCAAAGCAGCGGCCTTTCCCATTTCCGGGAGGGGGGAAGCGGAGAGGAAGGGCCCCTTCGCAGGCAAGCAGGGCCGCCCCGGGTCTGGGCTCTTCCTGCAGCTTGGGGAGCCCCATCCGGCGGGGTCGCCCAGGCGCGGCTTACGTTGACAGCGGCCACGGTGGCCAGGCGGCTGCCGGAGAGGAGGATCCAGAGTTGCTGCACGGCCCTCCAGAACTCGCCCAGGCGCTCCTCGCTCCGCCCGCACATCTCCATCACGTCCAGCCCTGCCGAGAAGATCCCGGGGACGGCCTGCGGGAAAAGGTACGCGCGTCTCTCTCGGCCTGCCAACTGGCCGGCCGCCGCCGCCCCACCCCGGCCGGCCCCGACCTACCGAGGTGACGACGAGGCCGCGGCAGGCCCGGTCGTCTTCCAACTTCTGCAGCGCCAGGCAGAGTTCGGTCAGCAGCGCCAAGCTGAGCCCGTTCACCGGCGGCTGCTGCAACCGCACCACCGCCACGCCTGCGGGGAAGGGCGGGTCAGAGCCCGGCGCAGACCCGCCGCCCCGCTCCGCCGCCGCCGCACTACCCACCCGCGCGCTTATCCAGCTCCACCAGCACCGGGCTGGCCCCGCTCATCGCGCGCCTCGGCCCCGCAGGGAAGGCCAGACGAGTCAGCGGGCGCGAAAGGGCCCCGACAGGCCCGGTCGCCCGGCCCACCAGCCGCCCCACCAGCTTCCCCGCCATCGTCGCCGCCATCTTGCTCGGGATTGACGTGCCATCCGCCCCAAGGACGTCCCGCCGAAAGGACGCGCGGCCGTGGCTTCTCGGGGGGCTCCTGCGCATGCGCGGGCGCTCCTGCGCATGCGCGGGCTGCGACGCTCTCCGACCACGTGCCCGTGACGCGTCTGCGCGCCGGGCCGCCGCGTTTGTTTCCGGAAGTGCTGGCGCGGCCGGTGGGGGTGCGACCCGGCGCCAGGCGGGATGGAGATCACCCGGGGCAGTGAGTGGCGGCGCCTCCGGGGGCGGGCGGGGCGCGGGGGAGGGGAGGGCGGCGGCGGCGGCGGGGCCCCGGCTGACCCTCGCTCTGTCCGCAGATTTCAAGAGCGCGCTGGGCACCGTCTACCAGGCCGTGGAGGACGCCGATTTCCTGGCCATCGACGGGGAGTTTTCAGGTATCGCGGCCGACCCGCCAACCCCCCTAGTCTCCCCCCCGGGCCATGAGCCCCGCTCGCCCCGGCCGAGGCCTCAGGTCTTACTCCGCTTGCAGGCATCAGCGACGGGCCGTCCGTGAGCGCCCTGACCAACGGCTTTGACACGCCCGAGGAGCGGTACCAGAAGCTGCGGAAGGTGAACGGGCGGTGGGCCGGGGGAGCCTCGCTCGAGCCCCTCCGTTGCTCCCGGAGGGAACGGGCGCTGCTGTGAAACCTCTGGGCGCCTTGCCGCCCCCCAGCCAGCTGGACTCAAGTCGCCCTCCCTCCTCCTCCTCCTTCCCCCCTTCCCCCTTCGGAAAAGGTGTTGCTTGCTGCTTTCCCCCTTAAATCCCGAGCTTCGGCTGCTGCCAGTAAGATGGCTCTGAATCCTTCCACGCCTGTTTTCTGGAAGCTGCTCAATTTCGTCCGGCTTTAGTAGTTGAAGCATCAGAAGTTTCACCAGCCCTGAAAATCAGAAGGAAACTAGAACAGCTGCCTCTGGCCCTCAGCAAAACATTCCAGAGTTTAAATAATCCTCCAGTTTCTCTGAATGAATAACTGGTTGCTTAGAATTCATGTTCATTTCTTTTTCCACCCAGCATTCCATGGATTTCTTGCTGTTCCAGTTTGGCTTGTGCACTTTTAAATATGATCACACAGAATCTAAGTATGTCATCTTGGTTTTTAAAATTAAGTGTGGTAGCATGCATAACTTGTAAACTGATTTTCAACCGTATTTTCTTTTAGGTATATCATGAAATCATTTAACTTCTATATTTTCCCCAAACCTTTCAACAGAACATCACCAGATGTCAAGTT
This sequence comes from Crotalus tigris, assembly GCF_016545835.1. Classification (NCBI taxonomy): domain Eukaryota; kingdom Metazoa; phylum Chordata; class Lepidosauria; order Squamata; family Viperidae; genus Crotalus; species Crotalus tigris. The sequence continues at coordinate 6,398,412 of NW_024097414.1, forward strand.
TGTCTGTCAGGTATATATGTATTCCCCCCCCCTTCCAATCCAAAGCAAAATCTTCCACTACCAAGTCAGTCTTACATAAATGCAGTGCTGCAAGCTGCATAATGTTTTCTTTATCATTAGGAAGCTAGATTATAAGTTATTAAAAATATGTTTTTTAAAGTCAGAAGGATCGTCAATTTAAGACAAAGTTTCATAAGGGTGAAGTGGCTGCAGAGGAAAATATTTTTTCCTTTGCATTCTCAGTACTTCAGTGTCGCCCACAGATGTGGTTTCTAGCCTGATGTTAGAGAAAAGGTAAATTGCTTGGAAGCTTCCTTGTGCCTTGCACCAAGATGAGCAGTTTGAATTGTATCTGGGAGATTGTAAATGTATTGCTTCGTCAAATGAATAAAATATATATAACCTACCATGAATTGACATTAATTTCATTAGATTGAAATCACTTGTAGAATTATGCATAAATCTGTTTTCCTGTTTTTTTTCCAGAGCTCAAGTATAGATTTTTTAGCAAACCAGGGATTTGATTTTAATAAAGTTTTTCGAAATGGTAAGTCTTTTAAAAGTATTTTAAAAGTAACTTTGTATTTCTATAGCTGTAGCTTCAACTTTTCTTTCCAGTATTGTGCAATCTGATCATGGAGAAAGAACGTCATATTTTATAGCAGTTTGTGGTTAAAGTTTAATTCTCATCAATGAGAATTCTATCCCACCAAGAGAGTTAAAAGTTCTATTCCAATGCATCTGGAGGAAACTAGGATAGGAAAGGATGACTAGATGCCCAGCTGTTTAAATTGGAAGAGTTTTAAAACTGAGAACTTCATCTGAGTCCCTCCCACCCACTCATCCCCACCTTCCCCCTGTTTTTAAGGTATCCCTTACTTAAATCAAGAAGAAGAAAGACAGTTACAGGAGCAATATGAGGAGAAGCGCTCTCAAGCCAATGGGCTTGGGGGTTTGGCCTATATGTCACCTGGTGCTGCCAAGCCTCCATCGGCTGTTCCTGAGGATCAGAAGAAATTCATTGAGAAAGTTGTGTAAGTGAATATGCAGTCTCTACTTGGAGAGGGTCTCAGAACACCACTGGTAATTGTTGCATTTAGGTTTTCAATTATTTCCTGGGCTGGACAAAGTTTTGCCAAGAAGAGGATCCTCTTGTTGCCATCTACCAGTCTGGAAATGGATTTGCAGTTTATCTCAGGCAGGGGGGAGGCTGATAGAGGCTCACCACCTCAGTACATTTCTCTGCAGCACTTTCAGCCATAAAGGCCCTGCTTTGGGCTCCTGCATGATCAGGGTGTGGGGGTTTTAACTGGGGACAGGGCCTTCACACATGTAGTGCCCACAAGGCTCTTCAGGAGGAGATTGTTATGAAGCCTAGCCATCTGCATTTGCCTGCTTAAGTATCCCTTGATTCTTTGTTTTTGCTGATCCTACATTTGTGGGGATTTGGTTATGTTGGTTCCTTGTTTTACCCACTCACCCCATTTACTTTGAATTTGTGAAAGTACTGATTTTAAATCAGTACTTTCAGAAATTCAAAGTAAATGGGGTGAGTGGGTAATTTGTGATAATGTGCACAGTGAGGATCCAGGTAATAGTAAAACTTGTCAGTTCTCCCATTTTGGGAACATGAGCCATCACGGACTAGCAGGGGGATGATGGTTCTACCTTCCCCATTGTGGGAGGAGGCCAGCCAGAAAGAAGATGCCTTCTGCTTCTCCCCCTCTTTTCAGAGAAAGGATAGAAGATCTCCTGCAGAATGAAGAAAACACCACCGTGCAGCTGGAACCGTGCACCGGGTTCGTTCCTCTGGGTCTTGGGCAGAGTTTTGAGTAGATGAGGCTGGTTGGGCAGCGAAGAGGAGGGGAAATAGCAACCTTAATATCTTTCTCTTCCTCTCTGTAGGTTTCAGAGGAAGCTAATCTATCAGACGCTGAGCTGGAAGTGAGTGGTGCCCCTGGGACCGGTTGCTACAAGGAGATTCTCCGCATCTGGGGAGCCACACCCGGGCATGCTATATCCTTGGGGGGAGAGTGTCAAATCTCCTGGGTGGGTGTTGATGCAGAGCTCCTTGTCAGAGCCAAAGAGCCAGGCGGCCAAGTCTGTTTTCCCTTCAGGCATTTTTTTCTTTATTCACCAAGCATGGAGTTTACACTGATATTTCTGTTTCTGATGTTATTGCCGAACGTTTTCTTGATTATTTTCTTTTCTGCAAACTTGAGGATTATTATTAATCCTTTTTTTTTTCAATTTCACCATAGATATCCAAAAGGCATCCATGTTGAAACTGTGGAAACAGAAAAGGTGACTAGTTCTGCATTTTCCATTTCATACCTTGGTAGGACTGTGGGATTCTCCAGGCATCTGTAGGAGAGTTTCAGTGGGCAGGTGGCAGCTGCTCCTTTGCTAGTGTGATCCGGGGCAAAGCCCTTACAAAAGAGAGACCTCCAGGGGGATGGCTCATGTATTCGCCTGCCGCTTCTGAATCTTGAAGCTGAGACACAGTATTTTAAAGTAGCTCTGCCTGGCCTGCTGCCCTCCAGATATGCTGGGGTGGGGACTTGTAGGATTCTCAGGCAGGACGTCGAGTTAGACTGGGAAAACCATGTGAGAACGTCAGATTGATTCTCGCTCCTCCCCCACCCAGGGAATTGACGTGTAGCGTTGTGTAAGAGTGCTCGGTCATTGTGCCCTTGCTTGCTTGTGCCTGCATTAACCTTTGTGGCTCTTAGAAGGAGCGATACATGATCATCAGCAAAGTGGACGAAGAGGAGCGCAAGAGAAGAGAGCAGGAGAAGCAAGCAAGAGAGCAGGCAGGTGCCCCCAATGCCTCTGTCAGGACAGGGATGGGCTTGCTGGGCTGCGGACAGTGTCTCAGCTCCAGTAGGAGAGGCTGATTCGCAGGAATCCTGGGCTGAACCAGGCAAGAGACTCACCCTGGTCTTTTCACTTGCAGGAAGAGCTGAAGGATGCGGTGGGGTTTTCCCGAGTCATTCATGCCCTTGCAAATTCTGTACGTTTGTTGCTTTCTGGTGTGTGTATGTGTAAAATGAAGCCAAATGTCTCTGTAATAGAAAAGGTCCCAGGCCTTGAGGTGGGACATAAGGCAGGGCCTTGGAAAGGGGCAAGGGGGGCTGGGATTAAAAGAGCCACAAGGGCAACTGCCCCACCTATGGGAATGAACCCTTTTCTTCAAGCCCTGTCAATGCCCATCTCCAAGCGGGTTATGGGGAACTGTGCCCCAGGCACGGAGTGGCCATCCAAGGCAGCTCTCTGGCAGTGCTTGGTTTGTGCCATGGACCGTTTATTTAGGTAGCCACCTGCGTGGTTTAATGGATCATCCAAAGTATTTTTTAATTCTGTGGTTTTTTTTCTGTTACTTGTTTTCTTTAAATCACTTTTAAGGCTTTTCTTTTTTGTAAAGTGCCTGAAATCATTAGGAAAAGTATGCATGCCATCAGCAGCTGAAGTTAGCCAAAAACGTACCCAAAGTCAGGGTACTGTGGTGGGGTGGAGAACATGCTGTGCCTCTGCCTGAGCATTTGACTGGGTTGCTTCTCCACAGGGCAAGCTCGTGGTCGGACATAACATGTTGCTGGATGTCATGCACACCATCCACCAGTTCTACTGCTTTCTCCCCGAGGTTGGTGGTTTCTTCCTTGCGCTGAAATCTGCTTTTCCTCAAAATGCCCTTTGCAGGAAGGTCACTTCTTCCCCCTCCATTCAGCAGAGGCTCACCTGCCTGGGGCACACATGGACTGGTGGTCCTGGATGGAAGGTGGGGACCAGCACCCATCCTGGGTCTTGTGAGACTGACGCTCTGCCTCCCAAAGGGACCGACTAGATTGGTCCAGGATGCCAGCAGCTCCCAATATGTTCCCCCCAGTAGTTGATAGTCAAAGGGAGACTGCTTCCCTCTGTGACATTCCCTCTGCCTTTTTCCTGGAAGCTTGCTAGATTTTTTAACTTCCAAAACTTCTCTCATTAGTTCTGTTAAGCTGACAACCACCTGTAGCATTAAAAAAAAACAACCGTGTTTTTGATGGCATCTTAAGTGTAACGTCCAGCCTTTTCTTTGGCATTGTAAGCTTTGCTTTTGATGCAGTTTACACTATCTCTTTTGGTCTCAACAATCTGGTTCCTTTTAAATTTCAGGACTTCAGTGAGTTCAAAGAACTAGCAACTTGCGTCTTCCCAAGGTGTGTGCTTCCGTTTGCTTCTGTGTAAGAACATAAGCCAGCTCAGTTCAGCAGTCTGTTCTCTAAGGGGGCCCCCAACCATCCCAGGAAGCCCCTTCTCAGTCCTCTGGCAGAGGGCCTTCAGAGGCAGTCCTGCTACCCATCAAGGCTAAAAGCTGTGGATGCCCACAAGCAGCTGGGATCTCAGTTAAAGTATTGCTGTAACACCGGTAGCAATAGCGCTTAGACTTATATACAGCTTCGCAGTGCTTGACAGCCCTCTCTAAGCGGTTTACAGAGTCAGCCTATTTGCCCCCAACAATCTGGGTCTCATTTTACCAACCTTGGAAGGCTGAGACAACCTTGAGCCGGTGAGAATTGAATTGCTGGCAGCCGGCAGTCAGCAGAAGTAGCCTGCAGTGCTGCATTCTAACCACTGCGCCTCCGCCACAATCTTCCTCTTGTGGAACATTCAAACTTAGGAATTGTCTGCTGATTCTTCCGTGTAGCCATCTTATTTCAGGCCTGCCACCCCTTATATGTTTTCCAGAATTTATAACTCTAAAATCTGTTTTACAGGCTATTGGACACTAAATTGATGGCAAGCACTCAGCCATTCAAGGTAGGACATTTGCATTTTTTGGATAGCATCTGTTAAAATAGTATTGTAATTTGCAAAGTTAATGAAGTGAAACAGACAGATAAAATAAGACTGTTTTGCAACAAAGATAACATGCCATTTATGCATCCAGTGAACCGCCTTTTCCAGGTCACAGAATGCTGTCCTCAAGAGGGAGATATCGATGCTTGCCAGAAGGCAAAACTGCTAACTGCACAAACAAAAGCTAGCCTTTGCCTAAATGCCTGGCTGTTTGGAGGAAGGGAGGGCGAGGGGGGGACGAGTGCCCCGGAAGAAGCCCTTAGTGTCAGTTCCTGCCTTTAGCAGGAGCTCTTGGTGCCCCTGACATCGTCAGTTCCACCTGTTGCTCGGTGGGAGCAGGGGCTTCTGGCCGCTAGGGACCTTTAGTTGTCTTTGCTCATTAGAGTGAAGGCAAGAATAATACCGGTGAGCTTGCCTTGGAAGCATTTTACGTAGGGCTCACCAGTGGATGTATATTTTGGTTAATTGGTGAAAACATTAGAAGGGATTTCATCTTCTTCTTGTTTTCTTGCTATCAGTTGGTACTGATAATCATGGCCCAAACTGCATTAGTGGACTGTGGCACAATTTAAAACTTCTGAGATGGTGTTGGTTTTAAAACTCTCAAACTCTGTTTTGATTTCTAAAAGACTTTGCAACCACTGTGGTCTTTCCAAGGAGGCCAAGGTTTTGGGAAGTGTGCATGTATCGTGTGTGTGTGTATGTGAGAAAGAGACAGGAAGAGAGAGGGGGGGAGGGAATGAGGGAGAGGGAGAGAGAGAGAGAGAGAGAGAGAGAGAGAGAGAGAGAGAGAGAGAGAGGACTTGTACAGCATTCATACCTGTCTGCAGACATCAGCTTGCAATCAGAGATGCTTTGTGCTCTCTTCTCTTCTCTTCTCTTCTCTTCTCTTCTCTTCTCAGGAAATTATTAAGAACACTTCCCTGGCAGAGTTGGAAAAGCGTTTGAAGGAGACACCCTTCAGTCCTCCTAGAGTTGGCAAGTTGAAATCTGGCTTTTAGTAGATGTGGCAAATGAGCCTGTAAAGGTGTGCTTTTGCTTTGGTGGAGATTCTCTCTAGCTAGCATTTCTATACAATTTTGTTGGGGAATTTAGACCGGGGCTTCAGAAACACACAAAACTAGTGGCACTATTGAACTAGTAGCTGGATGAAAAAGGCTACTTTTTCATCAGAGGCAACAGAGCTTTCCATGTGAAATTGTTCATGTTTATTAAGAATAGAACATGTCAAAATGGAGACATTCTTGGGTCTGCTGGGGTGGGGTGGGGGTCAGCAAAACAGTCTCTGGGAGGAAACTGGGCACCTCAAGCAGTTTCTGCACCCCTGTCTGGACTAAAGTGTTCCTCTTCCCATCCAGGTGACTTTGAGTAAAAGCATCCTTTCCTTCCTCAGAAAGTGCCAAGGGGTTTCCCAGCTACAATACGGCTTCAGAGCAGCTTCACGAAGCTGGTTATGATGCCTACATCACGGGCCTCTGCTTCATCTCCATGGCAAACTTCTTAGGTACTCTGACGTCCTCCCAGTGCGCGGCAGCCTCTTTCTCCCTTTCTGCTTGGCTCATCATGATGATTTTTTGTCATATCCTTTGCTCATCAGGTTCATTTCTCAGCCCTCCTGCAAATCATGTTTCTGCCAGTTCGAAACTGATAGAGCCTTTTTTCAACAAGTAAGTAACAACCGTCTTTGAAAACCGTCCCACTATTTGCTAGTTGTTTGCTAGAGAGATTTTCTTGCCCCGTTGTTTAGTGCAAGCTGCTACCCTAAGCTGAGACCACTAGAGCCCAGCTTTTGGGAGGCTAGCAGCACCTTCACCTTGCCATGTAGTTTAGAGGTGCTCTTTTGCTAGCTTTTCATGGAGCTAGGTAAGCAGAGACGAAGAAATCTTTTTGTTTTGTTTATAAGAGCCCAGTATAATATCCAAGTGACTCTCTTACTTTTGCTTCAGATTATTTCTGATGAGGGTGATGGACATTCCATATCTTAATTTGGAAGGACCAGATTGTGAGTGTTCCCCCCCCCATCTTTAAGACACATCAAAATAGTGGGATGGTTCACATCTTTTTCATTTTGCAGCAGCCTAGAAGAAGCATTTCCCCCTTTGGGGGGGACTAAGTTGCAGGAAAATGAGGAATTGACTGAAGGTTGGCAAGGCATGGTTGGGTAAAATGTGCGTGAGCTTGTTCAAGACTGTCTCTGGATTTAAATCTGCCTTCCCCAGAGTGATGTTTCTGTATGGTTAGCCCAGTGGGGAAAATCTCACCTTGATCTTAGCTACTTGCCTTTGGCTCCTGGGCGCACCAGGGCTGCATGCAACAGAGCTTACCAAAAATATGTGTCACTTCCGGAGTTCATATCAGTTTCTTCTGGTTTTGTAGTACAGCCAAAACGTGATCACGTCCTTTATGTTACCTTTCCCAAAGAGTGGAAAACAAGTGATCTTTACCAGCTGTTTAGTGCTTTCGGTAAGTAGACCTGCTGTTCCAGTGACAAATTTGTATAAAAGAGCAGTTGAATTTGGCACAGGGGCCAAAATGGAAGGCTAAAAGCAAAGGGTCCTGGCATTGGTGGCTGGAGAGTAGGTGGGGTTGGGGTTTCTGGAGCCCTTTTGGGCAGGACAACTCAGCAAAGCCCCCACCCCTCCCTTGATGCATCCCTGTGCTGGGAGGTGTCGCTCCTCCCTCCGGCCTTCCCTGATTCAGGGGCATCAGCCTTTTCCTTCAGGGTGAGAGCTGCCCCTGTCCACCATGATTCGTTTTCACTGTGCTTGAACAGATCTGATCAGAACAGAGTTTACATTCCCCTTCCAATTTTAGGAAACATTCACGTGTGTTGGATTGACGATACATCAGCATTTGTGTCCTTGAGTCAGCCTGAACAAGTACAGATTGGTGAGTACCATAAAACCTTGAAAAGTAGGGTTCACAACTGGCTATTTTTACAAAACATCTGCTAATAGTTTTAATGTTTAAAGAAGTTCCCTATATCTTTAGTCCTTCCTCCACTATTTGTCTTGTGGAACCATGGACTTCGTTAATTTTTCTCTTTCTGGTGATCTGCTGGGTGGGAGCAGCCAAATGCCAGGAAAGGAAAGGCATGGAAAAGAGGGACCAAGGAATGCAGCCCCCTTCAGCCCTTTGCAGGCCAAACTCTTGTGCTCAATCCTGCCAGATCAGCAGCAGGATTGCTGAGCTTCTGGAGCAGGAGGCATCCCGCAGCGTTGGGAAGCTCAGGTGCGCTCCCTGGGCATGACCGGGCAGGAATGCCCTGCGCAGCTTCTGTCCATGAGTCCATCCAACTGCCTTCTGTGGGAGGACCTGAAAGGTCCAGCCTGGAATGGAGAGTTGTGTGGCAGGGCTGTCTCGGACCAAAAAATGCTGTTCATCTTGGATCAAGACTTGGATCGATTGCTGCAACAGGCACAGCCCTTGGCAGACTGTGGGGTTCCTCTCTCTCTCTGGGGCACTGGCACTTCCCTTTTCCTCATTCTGCAACGTCACGTTAAAAAAATCCTTTATGTGATGGTTTATTTTGCCAAAGCCTCACCTCTTCTAACCAGTGAAATATAAAGTTTTGCTTCAAGATTTTGCCTGTCCCCAGAAGCTTCTTTGCCCAAAGGACACCCTGGCAGGGCAGTCATGAGCCGGGTTTTCTTTGCCAAGAGCAAAGGGAGAAAGCCGGGAGGGAGGGGGGCTTGTCATCCAAGGTGAGCTGCAACTCTTCCTGGAGTGTGGAGCAAGTGAGCGGAGCTGAGGTGCTTCAGACCAGCCATCCACCTGGTTGGGCTCTTCTCAGGTGAGCAGGAAAAGGAGAGGCTGCTCTGCCTTTTGATCTTGAGAGAAAACAGAAGCCACAGAGAAATGAAACCATCGGCCACAGCCTGACAGACGCTTCCAGGCGACTCCCTGGCAGAGTTGGGGTCAAGGGACAGAAGCTGTTTTTCAGGCAGGCCAGGGCTGAAGGTTGCAACGCCTGACTCTTGAGCAACAGCCGAGGGCCTGTGGAGCCGCTTTCTGCTTCTGCGTGATGTGAAGAATTCTGGCACAGAACAGGAAAGAAAAATGGATGATTTGATGAACTTTGCATACTGTGCTATTTTCTAACAAGCCACGCTCACTCTTAAAGCAACAGGGTGGGGAAAGAGACCCTTCGGGAGGGCCATGCTCACATCTGGCCGACTTACTTTCTTGAATCTACCTCTCTATCTTGAAGGCTGGGGACAATTTTTTTTAAAAAAAAAACTAGAGGTGTCTCTGACATGGGTACAGCTTCCCCCCCCCCCAACAATTTCTACCAGAAGCCTACCTTGAGCTTTCTGGTGTTTTTCCTAGGAACAGGATAGTGGCTTCCTTCACCGGCATTGTGGTTATGTTCTGAATATAGCCTGAAGCCCCCCCCCTGAAAAAAGGGCTCCTCTGCTCCCTCCCCACCTTCTTAGCCTGGGCAGATTGGAGGCCGTCCTGGAGAGGATTGCCTTCTGAGTGATTTTGTATTGATCTGTTTCCACAGCCGTTAATACCAGCAAGTATGCTGAAAGTTACCGCATCCAGACTTACGCAGAATATATTGAAAAGAAGCAGGAGGAGAGGAGGCAGGCGAAGAGAAAATGGGCAGAAGACAGTTGGAAGGAGATGGAAGTGAAACGGTTAAAGACGCAGGCCAGCCCCTTCGCACTCCAGAGCCGTTATTACAGTATTTGCAGGTGAGGCACGTTGGGGCACTGGGCCTGTTTGGCACCAGGCGGGTTTCGTGGGCAAGAGAATGACTCAGTTTGGTAACTCCCATGGCCAGAAACCAGCCCAGCCGGTTCAGCAGAAGACAGTTAGCCCCGGCTGGGAAACCACGAAGCCCAGTTGCCTCCTGTGAGTTTTTACCCTGGGCAGACCTGTCGCTTCCAAGGGGACACAAACATCTGCTTGTACGATGGGGGCCAGTGCAGATGGCCAGTCAAGCTTGAAGAAGAGCCAGTTTGGGTAGCTGTTAATGTGACGCAAACCAGGATTCAGCCGGCTAGTAATCAGGACAACAGGTTGGTCCTGAGAACAGCTGTAGGTGCTCTTAGGAAAGACAGCAGTGCAGAGCAGAATTGTATCCCTCCTTCCTTCAGGATGCTCCCTGGGAACACTTATAGGAACGTTCCCACAGACCTTTGGACGACTAAAATGTCTCCCTTTCGGGCTTCTCCCATTACCCCAGTATTTCAACCCTCAGCTCCGTGGGGAAGAGAAGCATGAGCCCCATCCAAGAGGAGAGCACCACAGATGACCTGGAGGAGGCCACAGTGCAAGAGGTGGACCTGGCCCACCATGACCCCTTCCAGGAGCCCCCCGAAGAAAAGAAGCAAGCCAAGAAGCTCAAGAAGGGTAAAAGGGAGCAAACGTTGGATGGTAGGTGGTTTCCACCGGGTGCTTGATCTGACAGCTGTGGGCAGCCTTGGCCTGTTTGCCGACTGGCAGGCCTGGAGTGAGGGAAAACCACTGGGTACAGCAGTTTGTGATTTGCCACATAATCTGAGAACTTTGAATGATAAAAACATGGCAGAGGAGATTGTTGCATCCCAGTTGTCATTTTTATTTTGCCCGGCGTTGGGATACTCAAAGCGCACCAAACGGGGCTGCTGAGGCCGCTCAGATTCAACCCCATCCTCCCACCCGGACAGTCTCAGCAACCCTCTAACTGATCAGCCCAGGAGGATGAGTCTCCTTGGGGGTGGCACAAGGGCTGAATTCCCAAGGGAGCTGTGCCCTCTCAGAGGAGTGGAGGCGGTGCCTCCAGCAGGGAAGGCACAACAGAAATCCTCCTCTAGTCAGCTGCAATGCCAGCCATGGACTTTGCTGCCCAGATGCAGGCTGTGCAACGCTTATTGCCTGAAATTTGAGAAGCTGCCATGAAAACCTCCCGTGGCCCCCCTGGAGGTTCTTCTTCCAAAGTTCGGGACAGGAAGAGTTGCCTTGCTGCCTTCTGGGTGGAAAGGGGGAAACCCCCCGTTCTCTCCTTTTAGAGACCCCAGAGGGCTCCAAGCCCAGATCGGTCTGCGCTCCTCCTCCTGACTCCCTCGCAATCAGAAATGGCCACTGTGCTCAAAGGGGCTGAGAAAACGGGCAAAATGGTTGCTGGCCTGGGATTCATCCCAGCCAGCATGCACGGGGACTTTGGCCTGAGTCGGTTGGGTTTTGTGTTCGTTCAGTTGTGTGGTTGTGTTGTGCTTCTTGTAGGGGCGCTCAAGCCCACCCCCACCAGGCTCTTCGATGTGCCGGACACGTGGTAGCTGCCAGGAGCACCAGTCAAAATGGGCTTCCATTCCAAGGAACCGGCGGCATGGTCCTCCCAAGCCACGCTGAATGAAGAAAGGAGGCTGATGCACAAATAAGAGGCAGGACACTTCTTAGAAATCTGTTTTATTTTTTAATGTCTACTGAACAATCACGGTCACTGTTTTTATGTGTGTGCATGTATGTACGTGTCCATTTCCTTGATTATGTGAAAGCCTTTTGCCGTCACTTGTGTTAGATCAAAATGCCAAACCTCCGGGGCTGGACCATCCATCCATTCATGTCACGTGGCTGAGAAACTTCACAGAGTCTGTGTGCAGCTTGCTATGCTGGTCCCCCTCGATTCGCAAATCCTCTCCTCTTCAGACATTCAGGCACATCAACGACCAGTGGGGCGCCTGGTGCTTTCAACCACTTCTTCCCTGCCATTTTCTGCAGTAGTAAAAGTGCATCCTATTCCCCTGCCACCCACCCCCAAATTAAAGGGAAACTGTCCTTTCGCTTTGGGAAAGAAAGCAGGTCTCAGTCTCCACACTGAGTTTGAGAACTGGCCTCCTATACCTGGAAGGGAGGGAAGCTTCTCGGGCACCTTTTCCCTTGATTCATGACTTGCATGCTATACTTAAAAAGTCAAAGATAAATCAGCAGCGTCACCAGCTTTTGTTAGTCTGAAAAATCAATCCGCTTTGGTAGATTTCATAAACTTGGTTTGATATTTAACATTTTTGTATCGTGGAATGAAAAATGTTATTTCCATAAAGTGAAAAATTAAAGAATCTTTTTCTTAGGAATCTGTGCTTAACGTTTCTAAGGCTGGGCCCTTTCTCCTGTGGTCATAGAATCCACCTGGAGTGGCTTCTGGGCTTCTGTTTGCCTGATAAGCACCTAGCCCCACTGCAGCAAAGGCCACTCCACTGACGGCACTCCTCCTGTGGAAGGCCGATCATTAAAGGGAGGGCCAGGCATCCCTCTGCAGAAAAAGCCAGCCACTCTGGCTCCTGGTGGAGGAAATGCAGTTGTTGTTGGTGCCGTAGCAGCTGGCACAGCCACAGGAGGCCATTCTCCTTTGGGAAGGGTAGTATCCCCACGAGAAACTGTCTCTGCAGTTCCTCCCTCAAGTTCCCACTTTCTCTTGCTGCTGGCAGAACGAGAACTGGGAGCCGGCAAGCAAACAGGCCATTCCTTTTTGCTGCCTTGATGGCGCAAAACCTGCTCCTCACCTCTCTTCTGGCAGCCACCGGAAAGCTGTGGGCATTGCTGTGCATCACTGTCCAGAGCAATGTCCAACAGGAAGGAAACCTGGGCAGGGTCGCTTCTCTGCCCTATACCACCATGGGTCAAGGGGCCAGTTCCTTCTGCTGTGAAGTTGTTCTCAAGCTGCTTTTTCCAGGAATCTCTTGAGAGGTTTCCTTTTCAGCCTATTTAAGCTGTGTGGGAATGTTAATGAAATTGGTGTTAATTGTGGACTTAACTCTTGCAGAGTCCCAGATTGCCAGTGTGGCCTTAGGGGTGCAAGGAGCGTACAAAGTGATTAGTCTAAAACTGAAGTTTTGCAGAAATTGATAGGCCCTGCCAATTGATGCCCAGCCCTCAACCTTCACGCCTCTGACAAATGATGGAAATATTTGCTTTTTGGCAGCCCCATTTAGCAATGAATTCTGGGAGGGAGGGGGGGGGAAGAGTCAGGAAGTTGTCCAAGGCAAATTCTGAAGTCTGCCTGGTTCTTGGGTAGGAAGTTTTCCTGATTCAGTAGCTGCCCCTGAATGGAGGTGAGCAGTGCCCATCCCACAAAGGGCGAGTGCAGCTGTTTCACAGAGGCACCAGCTGGGGAAGAGAGAAAAACCACCTTGGGAAGGAGAGGGTTCCAGCCTAGGTAGGCTCCCTTCTGCGTCCTGGCAGATGGGTTGACTTCCCTCTGGGCAGACTGAACTGCAGGCCACATGCTCTGGTGAATGTCTCCTTCAGCCCTGAATGTTTCTGACATTCCCAGTTGCTGGAGTGTAGAGTGAGAAGCAGCCCCTTTGCAGCTGTGAGGAAGTGTGATTCTTATCCCGCAGGAGAAGTTTCAGGAAATGCCTCCGATGCCTGGGAGACCTGGAAAAGGAATGCCTTTCTCTGCTTCTGTCTTCTGGGTTCCCCGCTCCAACCCCCAAAGTATCAGGATCCCAGACAGATACTCCCAGGATTTCCAATTCAAACAACCAGGGGTCACACGCTTGCCATTTACCATCCCAGCAGTGCCCCCCAAGTGAAAAAAAGGCAATGTCATCCACACATTTCTTGACCCCAGCTTTGAGATATGGCAAGAGCAATAAGGATTTTTAGGGGCATTATGGTAGCATGGAAAACACAGCTGCCCCCAAAAGTCCCTCATTTTCCCTGCACAAAGAGCAACTGGCGAAAGGGTTATCTGGGGGCTCCCACCTGCTCCTCCCTCTCAGCTGACTTTCCAGTAGTTCCACCTAAGGGGTCAGCGATATGCACACCATGCACCCATGACCTCCAGCCCCCCATGACATGCAGACACACCTCACTCCTTCTAATGCTCATTCAAACAAGGACTGAGGAGAAGCCGGATCCCCATCAGCTTCTCTCCTCCCCACATGGGGGCTCAGTCCCCCTGTTCCTGCTGCTACTCACAAAGCCCAGTTTACTGGTCTTGCGATCACCCCCCCCCCTCTGATTTCCATAGGACAGTCTCCACTTTGATTGGGACCTTGAGCACGTGGAGTCCCCCTCCATCTGCATAGGGGCTAGGCTGCCCCTTCCTCCCACACACCCAGCTCCCCCCCCCATTTTCTCAAATGACCCCTCTAAGGTCCACGTCCCCCTCCAGGTGGTAATGGCCATGGGAAACAGTGAAGCTCCCCCCCCCCGCCACTTGTTCTGTGCAGGAGCAAAGGAGCTCACTCTTCCATCAGCACCAGAGAGTAGAAACTTGGGGTTCCTTTGCAGAAGGTGAACCCAGAAGCGGGACTTTGTGGGCCAGTTGGGTACCAAGCAAGCTCATCTCGCCCCCAAAACCCCGACTCTGGGTTCACAGCCTCCCACAGGGAATTCCTCCTACAATATTCCCAGATCCACCAGAGACAAAATCGTCCCCCGCCCGCAGGCAAGCCACTTCCCCGAGAAGAGCCGGTTGGCCCCACTTCGCTCCCACCCAAGGCGCGTCCTTTCTGGGAACCCCAGCCGGGCGGGGTGTCAGTCCCGGTTCTTCCCAGCTGGGACCCCACCAGCTCCTCCCGCCTGGGGCCGCTCTCCCTCCAGACCTGGGAACTCTGCAGGGAAAGGCGCAATCTCTCGGCCTTTTCTCCCTTTCTCTACCAGGGAAACAAGGGACGGAAACGGCGCTTCAAGAGCTCAAGCAAAGCAACGACATTAAACGAACTCAGTGAAACGTCCAGAGCAGCAGCGCTGAAGGCGGGTGGGCAACTCCCAGAATTTCCAGCCTGGGAGGGGACGGAGCCGCCCCAGGGCTGCGAAACCTCGCTGAAGAGCCCCCCCCCCTCGTCCCAGCAGCGCCAGGGCCCTCCGTGCCCGCCCCGGACTTTCCTCCCCCTCCGCCCAGCGGGAGCGGCCAGAGGGACCCTCGCCCGCCCGCGCAATTCCCGGCCACAAGAGCAACCTCCGACGCGCGCGGCAGCAGACCCTGTCGGGACACCTGTCCGGGCGCACGGCGGCGCTTAACGCTACTCCGCCGCCGAGCTCGGACGGCGCTCCTCGCCCGCGGGGCAGACAGCCCCTTGAGGACCAGCTGCTTGGAAAGGAAGGCATGTTCCTCCGCCGCGTAGGGGCGCAGACGGGGGGTGTATACAGGCGGCCGCCCGTCCACTTTCCCGCGTGGGATGTCCACCGACCTCCCGATGTCTGGAAGCGTGGGATGCTTTCCCCTGGAGAAGGAGGCGAGGGCTGCCGCGAGTCTGGTAGCACGGTGGGGCCGGAGCACCCCAAGAAGAGGACATCGGGTGCCCCCCCTGACACGCGTGGGCAGAACGGAAGGCTCCGGGATCCTCGTCCTTCCCGAAGGAGCGTTGCACAAGAAATAAGTCCCCTCCTCTCTGGAAGGCCCGCCCGTGCAGCGAGGAAAGCTCCGTGTCTGCCTGCACGTGGAAAGTGCCACAGCCGCTCCCAGACCGCCCTAAAAATGAGCCCCTCCCATTCTTCCTATCGCCCCCGCCAGGGTAGCCGAGAGGTAGCTGGAACTCGCGAGGCACGGACGGGGTTCGAACCCGTGATCTTCGGTTTACGAGACCGACGCCTTACCACTTGGCCACCGCGCCTGCGTTGAACGGGGCGCTTAGCTCCCATCTAGGCTGGCGGCGCTCCCGAGACCGGCGTGCACACGTCTTGCCTGCGCGAGACGCACCGCCCCGAAGCGGGCTTCGGAGTAAGGGCAGGGCGGGCATCGCGGTGCCGCGCTGCGCAAACGCACGAAAGGGGGCGTCTTCGTACGCATGCGTTCCCGCGTTGGACCGCCTTTGCTCGTCGCTCGTGGCCGGCCGGGAAGCAATCTCGCCCGGTGGAGCCCGCTGGAAGCCCGGAGGCCAGCTCCAGCTGAGGAGGCCGCGCCGCCGCCGCTCGCCCGTAAGGCACCCCCGGACTCGGCTGTCAAGCAAACGGTTTAATGGCCCGCGCCTCCCCCGGGCGGGCTTGGCCAGCGCCCCGACGCCGCCGTCTAGCCAGGCGACGCGGGCCGCCTCTCCGGGGCTCCCTGGGGCGGCGCTCGAGGCGGGCCACTTGCGGCACGCGGCCGTCGCTCATGTCCAGGATGCGCTGCGGTAGCGCCCAGCACCCGGTCCGGACGGCGGCCCCGCGGCGCTCCGGGGCCATGCAGACGTAGCAGAAGGGGCGGTGCGGCGGCGGCCCCCGTTCCTTCCCCGCGCCCGTCTCCACGCGAAGGCTCAGCCCGGCCCTCTGCCGCGGGCGCAGCGCCGCCTCCAGCCGCTTCTGCAAATGCAGGTTGAGCTTCTCCTTGGTCAGGTCCAGCTGGAGGAAGAGGCTGGCCCGCGTGATGGGCGCGTCCCGCTGCCTGCCCACCGCCTGGACGCCCAGGGAGAGGGCGAGCGCATCGCCGCGTGGTCCTCGTTCCCTGCCCTTCCGAGAGGTGCGCGCTTCCTTGAACCCTGCCGCTGCTTTTCCGTCCGCCTCGCCTCTGCTCTTGGCTCCCGCCAGGCTTTCGCCGGCAGCGGCTTCCCTCGGGCTGGGAGAAGATGGGGCAGCCCTGGCGGGAAATCTCTGCGCGCTCCTGGCCCGCCCAGCTGCGGTTCCTTCTCCCTCTGCCTGGGCTGCCTGCTTTGGGATAGCCGAGTAGTGCATCATTCCTTCCAGCTCTGCCGGTCGGTCCCCATCTCTCGCCCCCTTCTTGGGGGCCAGTGGGAGAGCCAAGTAATGCAACGTTCCTTCCAATTCTCCCTGTTGGTCCCCATCTTTTTTGCTTCCAGTCCCTGCTCCCGTCTCGGCGGTGGACACGTAGCGCATCTTTCCTTCCAGCTCTGCTGGTCGGCCCCCATCTCTTTCACTTCCTGTTGCTGCTTCTTTCTTGGGAGTCCCCGGGAGAGCCCTGTAACACATTATGCCTTCCAACTCTCCCTGCTCATCCCCATCTTTTTTGCTTGCCCCCTTCTCAGAGGAGGGTCTGTAATGCACCCTTCCTTCCAGCTCTGCCTGTTGATCCTCATTTGTTTTGCTTTCAGTTCCTGCTCTTGTCTCAGTGGTGGAGGTGTAGCGCATCCTTCCTTCCAGCTCTGCCGGTCGGACCCCATCTCTTTTGCTCCCCCCCTTCTCAGGGGACAGTGGGACAGCCCTGCAAGGCATCGTTCCTTCCAGCTCACCCCGTTCGTCCCCATCTTTTTTGTTTTCTGCTCCCTTCTTGGTGGTTGGTGGGAGAGCCCTGTAATGCAACGCGCCTTCCTGCTCTTCCTGATGGTCCCCATCTTCCTCGCTTCCTGCGTCTTTCCCATCTGCCTTTGCTCCTTTCTTAAGGGGAGCTGGGAGGTCCTGTAAGTTTGCAGCTTTCAGAGTCCTGATTTTACCCTCCGTTGTTTTCTCCTCCAGAGCTTTTTGCTTGCTGGTGCTGTCTTTACCAACTGCTCCCTGACTCTCAGAAGAAGGCATGGCAAGAGGCACTTTCTTAGACTGGATCCCTTCACCTGGTGCTTCTGCTTCAAAATGTTTCTGAGTGGGGACATCTCTAAGAAGCACTGCCAGTGACCAGTGAGGGGGTCCTTTGGCCTTTTTGGAGGGAGTGCTGGGAGCCAAAGACCTCTGCTTAAAGAGGTCTGTGAACTGCACATCTTGAGGCCTTTTTGCAGGAGCCAGGGGGATTATACGAGGGACCTGGGGCTTTGGAATCAAGAGAATTTGCTTTGACTCAGCCCCCCTGGGGGTCGTGGCCCTCTTCCTGGGAGTTTTCAAGACCAGTATGGGAGCAGGGGGCTTCTGAGGAATTTCTTTCACTGGGCCACTGGGACACTGTGTTGCCTCAGAGAGGGCCGGGGTGGCCTTTTCTGTGAGTCTGGAGTGCAGCTTTGGGATTCCCCAGGTGAAGACCATGTATTTGTGGCTGATGTTGAAGTCAATGATGCAAAGCGTCTCTTTGGCAACAAAGGCTAGCGAGAGGTCTTTGGGCCTTAAGAGTTTGTTGCCAAAACGGATCAACTTTGGCAGAGGCTTTATGGAAACGATACTGAAGGTGCGGAGGGAGTTCTCGACCATTTCAGGGAAGGCTCCCTTTTGAATTTCCACCATTTTCACTGTTAAATGGAAAAGCAGCTTCCGGAGTTTTTCTGGTTCCATTGAGAAAAGAACATAATTTGTTTGGCTTCTCTGGGAATCTCTTGTTTGAAGGCCTAGCTTCTCCTTGGGAGCAGGGAAGCCTGCTTTTCTGATTTCTTCTGGGTTTGCTTTGTGAAAAATGTAGTACCTGTTGGCTTTTGGAGATTCCTGAAAAGATTTCGTGTAGACAGCCAGAGCATTCCTGGGCAGGAGGGGAGGCCATGCTGGAGCTTCAGCGTTTAGTAAAATGTTTTGCATCGTTTTTTTAAGATCCCCACAGAAGGATTTTTTTTTCAGAGATTGAAACAGGTTCACAGAGTTGATGACCACAGTGGGAACTCCACACCGTCTCTGAACCATTTTCTTCTTGATGTGAAATTCCAAGAAGTTTTTACTTTTCTCATCCATTGCTTTCAGAACAGTCGGCGCTTCCTCTGAGTCGGGAGGCATGCCGCCCGCAGGGTCTGTGGTAGCCTTCGGCTGAGTGGCCTCTTCCTCTTTTTGAGAAGACGGTTCAGTGACAGATTTCTCCGTTGTTTTAGCAAGTTCCTCTTTCTGCTCTTTCACCCTGAAGTCAAGACACTGGATGGCCATTTGATCCAGCAAGGGGAGAGGCGAAGGTTTCTCTCCCACTTCCTCTTTATCCCCGATCCTCAACCTGGGGAGGGAGCTGGTGGCCGTGGGTGCCGGCAGGGGTCCCATACGGATTTCAAGAGATTTCTCCATCAAAATGACATGATCCTCCTTTTCAAAAGTGGAGCTCTGGACAAAGTTTATTTGTGCAAAAGACATCTGCGGGACTCCCTTAATTTCAGGATGACTTTCCGGAAGCAGTGGCGCACTTTTTATTTCAGGAAGTCTTTCTGGGAATAAAGGGAAAAATGATGGCCCACGTTGTTTTCTTTTCTTCAGAAAATAAAGATCTTCTGATTCTGAGGAAGAAGAATCAGAGCTGCTGGCTTCGGAAGCGTCCGAGGAATCGTGTGTTGCCCAGGAAGCATCTGTAGCCACACGACAGCGCAAGTTCAAGTGTTTTAGGAGCGGCAAGCAGGAGGAGGAGCTGGAGGAGGAGTGCTTTGGCTGAATCATGGTGGTCCTTAATAAAGGAGGTAGACACGGGTGGTACTTTTGGTATAAGTTCTCATTTTGACACACGCTTCTTGGAGTTTGATATGGATCGTAGGGATGTCTGTGGACCTGCCAAGGCAGGTCATAACTGTAGAAAGAAAGAGAAATCAGAATTTTCCTACACTGCTAGACAAGAAAACACTGTTTTCACTTATAGATGATCCCACTTATAAAAAATAATCACTGCATTTCTGCAATGTGCCCATTCCTACCCTGATGGGAAAACTTCCACCTTGGAAAATTCTTCGGACCTTATCTTGTCTGAAGAACTGTTGTGACTGTTTTATGATGCCCAGATAGGCGAAGCTGCCCGACCAGCTTCACTGAGCCTTCCCCAGCGACAACTGGAGCCCAGCCCCAGCCAGGTCCTCGCAGCTTTGCGTGGCCCCCACAGAGGAGTTTCTCTGCCATTACTGAGAGGACAGAAAGTGCAGTTGCAGAGAGTCTCCTACAAAGACAGTGAGATTTCACCTACCTTTCAAAATCAGATGTTAGTTGTCTCCCACAAACGCAGCTAGAATCTATAACCGGAAAAAGTATATATTTGGAATTTATTTTTACTTCAATCAACTTATAGAAAGTATTTTTAAAATATCCATGAAGCTGCCTTGACTAACTGCTACTGAAAAGAAAAACCTGCCAAGCGATCATCTTTAACAATGGGGAAAGAAGAGAATTGATGCTACCTTTGGAGCAGTCTTAAACCTGAGTTACACAACTGCAGGAATACAAGATTTGGCAAAAGGCCAGCTAAGTCAGCAAAATGGGAAGCTCTGCTGAGGCTGAGAAAAACCAGGGCAGGTTCTGAATGGAACCTGATTGGGGGGGGAGGGCAGTCCCATGGGCCATCGGCTCCCATTCACACCACAAACAGCCACCGATCCCTGGTGAACCTAAAGGTAATGCCATGGGCCCACCTCTACTCCAGGGAAAGATGAAGTTGGAATAAACATACGTTTTGCTTGTGTGGCTGAAAAGTCGTTTTCTCTCTCTCCTTCACACTCTGCTTCAGGCTGTAATGGGGAAAAAAGGTTACTGGGTTTCAAATTTTCTCATGGAGAAGGTGCATTCTGGCTTCCCAAAGGCTTAAAGCATGAGAAAAAACCCCCAGCAAACTTAATAAAAGTTGCCCCCTTCCAGTTTGGGGTACTGTCGGCAGCTTTCCTGCTTCAGTGCAAAGGAGAGACTCTCTGCGGCTCAGGGGCTTCTGGCCAGGCAGCCTTTTTGTCCAGGTGCCTTTAGCTTCTGTTGCCTGTCAGGTCCCATCTGGCAGCTCTGCGGAGGGCCTGGCTGAGTTAGCACCTGCTCCTTACAATTGTCTCTTTCGGTCCCATCGCAGCCTGCCAGGTCTCCTCTGGCCAAATGGGGGGGGGGAGTTTGATTTTGGCTTCGAATTTCCTTCCCCTGGACAAACACATGTAACATACTTTCTAAATGGAGATGGTTTATGTGGTTTGGATTTCTGTTATCAAATGTAGTTTTATTGTAAACCATGCTGACTTGTCCTTGTATGGGACAGTCAATTTCAGAAAAACCAGGATGCTTTGGGTCAACTCAGGCGCATCTAGGCCAACAACCTGCCCCTGGATAAACCCTCTCTCTGAAATGCATCTGGTCCCAGGTAGATCCACAACAAAATTAAGGGCAATGTAATTTGGTGTGACCTGTTTTAATACCATCCTTCCAATATTTGAAGGACACATTCTGTACCACTGAAAGATGGCCCCTCCATGTTCAGAGGCAGTCTACCCCATTGGCTTCCAGAGTCTCTTGCCAGCAATTGCTGACAGGAACCCGGAAATGGTGGGTGGGTGTCTGCTTTGATCCTGCAAGGCTGGTCCCACATTCTCAGCTCTGCTCAACTGACGTCCCCCTTCCAAAGCTCATAACGTGCAAGTGAGAGCTTCTAGTTACGATCTCCCTGCTTCCTCTTTCTGTCTCAGGACCGTTTGCAAACCCAGGCTCTCCATCTGCAACTACACGGTGGCCCTTAGCGCCATGTTCAGGCCGGGCTAAGCTCACGCAGAAAAGCAGTGGAGAAAAGTGGCTTTATGGGTGCTTTTGGTCAGCCAAGCCCTGGGCTGGTGGGTGTGCACGAGCTGCCCAGGACCACACCAGAGACTGCAATATGCTTAAGTAAAGCCCTCTCTTTACCAAGGGAGGAGAGCTGGGCTGTGCTGCGGGGCTCTCCGTTGCGACAGGCTGCCTAAACTGGGCTTGCCACCTGGCCAGGCAGGAGGAGGTCCAGATTTCAAAGCCCAGCCAGAGCAGCAGCAGGACTGCCCCGGCCAGGGGAAACCCCCATGTTGTCTCTGAGATCCAGCAGAAGCCTTGTGAACACAACATGTGTTGGAACTGGGACAGCAGGTTTCCCTCCGAGCAGGACCCAGCAGGGCCCTCTTTTCCATCTGCTTCCCGAGCAGTCCGGCTCCGGAGGGAGGGTCCCCCACTGAGGTCCTTCTGCAGCACCAGGGAACCAAGCACCAAGGCTGCATATGCAGACCTCATGGCCCATCCAGGAAGCTGCGCCCTCTCTCCATCTCTGTGCTTGTGGGTTGCCAGTGCGCCAGACAGGGGCCAAGGCTCCTGCCTGATGGGTCACAATAGGTCCCCTCTGGGAGCGGTCGCTAAGAGACCTGGCTTTGGAGCTGGGAACCTGCTGCTTGGCGGGGGGAAAGGACGAAGCTTCACACATCCTCCCTGCCACCAACTTCCACACCAGATTCCATTTTTGTTCTGGCTCAGTTTCTCTCATGCCCCAACCCCTCTTCACTCCATGGCTGGCACAGCCAGGGCGATAAGAAAAACCAATATCAGAAGGGAGAAAAACCTAATTCATTTTTATTTCGGCACAAAAAAAGGGCTTTTGAGGTACAGCTACGCATGCTGTAGAAGACAGCAAACATTCAAGGCCTCGCAGGGTAGAAAAAAAGAAAAAAACCTAAAGCCTTGGGAAAAGGGCTGCTGGTCGGCCCAATGGACCACGCCTGCCTCCTCCAACCGAACGGTGTCCGAACGCAAGAGGGGACACAAACTGCCCACAATGCCATCTGCACCCTTCAAGGGCAGAAACCGCCAGTCTCAGTGCTCTGAGCACATGGATCCAGGCCAGCCTCGCTTGGCCTGTTTCAACACAGAGAGAAAAGCTGGAAAAGAGCAAGTCTGGGTGATGCCCCACCCGAAGGCCAAGCACCCCCTCCTTGTTGGAGGGAAGGGAGCTGAAAGAGACGGGCTCGGGGCCTGCTTGGGGCGGTTCCTGCCTGAGGAGGGACTTGGAAGGCACAGTCGGTGAGTGATGGGCTAAGGAAAGCAGGCTGAGAACCTGAATGCGTGAAAGATACACGAAAGCCACACCAAGCCCAGGTTGCCGCAGGTCTGCCTGCTTTTGCCACTCTCTGAGCTGAGCTCTCTGAGGAGCCCGGAGCGTCCCCCACGCTGCACAGAGCAATGAAAAGGGTCGTGAGGAAGAGGGGGCAGCCAGGGGCGCAGCTTGAAGCGGGAGCCCCCGATGGGGCCTCTGTGCCGGCCGCCCTGCAAGAGAAGGGCCAGAGGGTTCCAGTGCACCGCTGAAGTCCTGAGCAGCCCAGCAAAGTCACGTCTTGGCCAGAAGCATCTCCTCGATGCCTTTCTTCCCCAGCCGATAGCGGGCCAGGTCCTTCCGGGTGACCAGCCCCACCACCTGCAAGGCAAGAGGGGCACACGTGCTCAGGCTGGGCAAGCACCCCCCCCCCATCTCAGGGCAAGGCGATGGGCCCAGCAGCTGGAGGAGCAGCTCCCTGCAAGAGACACCCCTCCCCCTGCTTCTTCCCACAGAGCTGGGGGCCTACCTGGTTCTGATTGTCCACAACCACCAGGTGGCGCAAGCCCAGGGCTCGGAAGAGCTTGAAGACCCTTGGGAGAGAGGCCTCCTGCAATCGGGACGCAGGCCGGTCAGAGGGAGGGAACGTGGCATGGAGGCCAGCAGGGTCCATCCAACTCCTTCCCTCCAGCAGCCCAGAGGTGAGCCCTCTCTCTCGAACCTGCTGCCCCTGCAGCCAGATGGGCCAGCTTGGGCCAAGAAACGAGATGCCCCTCCAGTTCGGGAACGTCAGGCCCCTTGCCAGGCATGGTCATAGCCTGCCCACTGGGGAAGCCCACAGCGCGCTCCAGGCCCTTCACCTGTGGCACAGCGTATGGCGAGGGGTTCATGAACTCGGTCAGGTCCATCATGCACTCGCGCTCGTCCTGGGAGACGTGGATGGACTGGATGGGGGGGAAGCGAGGGTAGGCGTCCCGGAAGTCCTTCAGCTTCAGCCGCCGCTGCCGCAGAGACAGGCTGGCCCGCTCCACAAAGACCTGCAGGGAAGCGGGAAGCATTCCTGAGGGGCAGCCCACTTGGCCCAGGCCGGAGGGAACGGACTGGTTCCCCTCCTAATAATGGCCCTGAGCTCCCCTTGAAGGCCTGGCTTGGGTGGCTGGTCGGGAAGCCCCTTCTCTGCCACAGCACCTGCGCTTCCCAAGCCCCACCAGCTCCCGCTGCACCCATCGGCCAGACCCCCTGCTGCCCCGATCCAGCGCACACCTACCTTGTGCTTCAGGAGCACAATCAGCTGGGAGCGCAGGATCAGGCCTCGCAGCCCCATCGTCTGCAACAAGAGAGGCTTTCCTGGGTCACTGCTGAAATTGGGGTTGTTCCCACCCCGACAATGGGGAGAGAAGAGAGGCCCATCCTGGCCCAACCCTCAGCAGATGCTGGATGCCAAGTGGCGCTGAGGGTTCCTTCACACACTCCACACACCCACCCCCCTGCGCTTTTTATCACAAGGGCTGCTTTGGGTTAAAAATATCTGAGAAGGCCTTTAGGAGACGAATCCCCAAATCTGGGAATAAAACCTTCCCACCATCAGCAAGCTCCGCCTGTCACGGCAGCAACAGCTCCCTGGGGTTTCACCCCAGCATCGCTCCCAGAAGCTTCTCTGCTCAATTGGGCTGCCAGCTCATGCCAGCCACTTTCCCACCTGGTCGCTGCCAGGGGTGCTCTCGACCACAGGGAAGCCATTGTGATTGGAGGGCGTGTCGCTGAGGATATCCACGATGGTCCCCACTTTCTCAGTCTGCCGCAGGCAAGTGACTGGGGTGCTCATCACCTGTCTGTAGGGAGGACAGCCCAGACTTACACTTGACCCAAGGGGAGCCATTGGGGTGCAAGTGGGAAAGGCTCTCGGCCAGATGTTTTTCCCACCGGGAACCCTGGGGAATAGGCCCTCACTCATCACAGGGACGGGAGGGGCCTCCCTCCACCACACTGACCTCTTCCAGCACCTCTTCCCTCCTCCAGCCAGACCTGCAGGGAGCCCAGCGAGTGTCGGCTAGTCAACTTACGTGGCAGTGAACGAGTGCGAAGTGACTGGTGCCTCCCAGTGTAAGAAGGGGACACTCTGGAGCTGGATGTGCATATCATACAAGCCCTGGAATGGGGGCAGGGGGAGAAGGGGGTGTGAAGATGGGTGAGAGAGACCCTGAGGCGACGAAGGGAGATGGGTCGGGGTCTACAAGCAGAACGAGCCCCCGGGTGTTCCTGGCAGACGTTCCCCAAGCTTTCCAAAATAATTCTTTTTGGGGAAGGAACATGCAGGCTGTGATGACAGTCCTGCCAGACAGACACTGGAAAGTCTGTGCCGACAGTCGGGAGGGAAAACTGAGTCACAGAAGGTCCCATCTGGCCTGAGTCATGCCAATGTGGGCTGGAGGTTGGCGCCATGGGATTCCCGCCGTGGGCATTCCCTGGGATAAAATGCTTCTGGGTCTCTTGACCTCCCGCCAGAGCTCTTCAGGGGTGCAGCCCCTCACCTCCGCAAAGAAGTCCCCCACGATCTTGGCCGTCATCAGGACCAGCATGATGGGGAACCCGTAGGTGACGTTGCCTGTGGCCTCCATCATGATCACAGTCAAGCTCAGTGTCATCCTCACGATCCCTCCTGGAAAAGAGCCCCCATTGGCACTTCTCCTTCCTCCCCCAGGAAGAGCCCTGCTGCCTCGTCAGGCACGATGGGCATTTTGGCCACCAGGAGCCCAAACAGCCAGGAGGTTCCTGACTTGTCCAGAGCTATTTGCCCACCCAACTGGATGGCTGGGATGATCCCGCCAGAGCGACGGAAGGGCCCAGACTGAGCCTCCCGGCCTGGCTCTGCTCCTCCCAAAGAGCCAAACTTAACCACCCCCACCTCCACATGCACACCAGAACTGGGCTCTGCGCAAGCACAGCCAGGCCCCTCCCTCCCCTGTGGAGGCCTTGGAAAGGGGCCCACCGCTTGGGCACTCACCCAGCTGTGCTGCTGCTCCCATCAGCGCGTACTTCCCTGGGTCAGCCCTGATCTGGAAGCCAGAGAAAAAGCAGGCAGTGGAGCAGATGGGGCTCTCCTTTACCCCATGAGCCCCCATAGTGCGGGCGGAGGGAACTGACGCCAGGATCAGCACAAGGCAGCCCAGACACACATCCTGGGCTCCAGCCAACCCCTGCAGTGAAGCTCGCCTTTCTGATCCCCACCTGTGACCCAGACTCTCAGGAGTCTCCCGGGTCTGTGGGGAAAGGAGCCCAAGGCTTACCAAACCATTGGGAATGTAGGACAATGAAATGCCAAAAAGGCGGCCCCAGGCAGCACCGATCAGCAGGGAAGGGATGAAGACGCCCGCAGACACCGTCAGCCCATAGGTCCAGCAGGCCAGGAAGAAGTACACCAGGGTGAACAAGCCCAAGGTCATTGGGTCATAAGTGCCTGGGGGGAAACAGAAGACCCTCACTTCTCTCCTCTCCAAGAGAAGTGGGGGGGGGTGAGCTGGGCCCCAGTAAAACCCTGATGGCAGCTCAATTGTGGAAGACTAAGAAGGCTACGCTGAGTGGTTCGGTTCTGCTTAGCAGCCACCTTGGCTGGCAAATTGTGGCTCAAGGTTGACGCGACCCGAGGCATCAAGGCAGCTCCTTGTGCCCTAGTTAAGAATCCCTGCTCAGCCCCGTCCACCTCTGTGTTGCGGCAGAGGTGGCTGACCTGGAGGGTCGTGGAAGAGGCGGACCACGCTCTTCTCGGGGGTGTTGAAGAAGGCAGCGGCCATCGAGTTGTACTGCCCATCAGGGCAGAAGAGCTGGTGAAAAGGAAAAGGGGAGGAAGAGGAGAAACCTGTTACTCTCATACTCTCAAAAGCAGAAGCATCAAATTCTAGTGGAGCCTCAAAACTGAAGAGGACGCTTTGAACCCATGGCCAGGCTGGCAATACCTCTCCCCGCCCACCCCTCTGGGTTTAAAACTCCAATCCTTCTTGCTGAGCTGTTTGCCCACCTGTTGATCCTAAGCCTGGGGCCCATCCGCAACAACTCCTTCCAGCGTTTAACAACTCCCCCCCCCCCGCAAGCCCCTACCTGCAGCGGGTAGGCCATGCTGTTGTCCTGGAGAGGCTGGCAGTCTGTGGAACTGTAGATGAGGACAAAGGCAATCGCTGCCGTCACGGCCCCCACCAGCACGGACTCGACCACCTGCAGGCACGGGCGGTGGATGTATCTGGGGAACCGAGGGGGGAAAGGCAGGTGAACCAGAGGCTGGATGGGACAGGGCAGCCCCCGAGAGGCCAGAATCAGAGGCTGAGCCCCACCAAGGTCTCACCTGATCCGGAACATCGTCAGCCAGTAGTTCAGAGCATTGAACGTGGCACCAAGGATCCCCCCTGCAGTAGGAAAGAGACAGAGGCAGGTCAGAAAGGGACCCGGCATGGACCCCGGTACTCTGCCTCTAGGGCGCAAAGCATCCCTGCGGGATCTGGAGAGCCCGGAATCCCCCCACCTCTTCTGCTTTCATCCTCTTGGCTGGGCCAGCATCACGTCTGCAGGCCTCAGCCATGCAGACTTGCGGAGGACAGCTTGCTCGTGAGCAACAGGGGAGGAGAGGCCGGAGGTGAAAAAGCACGCCTAACAAATGGTCCCCGTATTTGCTGGAGACTCCGCAGGCTGTCAAGGGGGGCACAGCCGCATCGCCGGTGGGGACTCTTCCCCAAAAGGCCCGGTGGGGCCCAGTGGCCAAGTGAGACCAGCCGTGAAGTCAGCCAAGCCAGTTCTCCAGGCCAAAAGGGCTGCTTACCCAACACACCAATGAAGATGAAGATGGGGATTTCTTGGAACGTGTACCCCATTTTCTGAAACAAGGAACAAAAAGATATGAATGCCAGGAACGCTGGGGAGAGTCTGTGGCCCAGGACCCAGCAACTGCCTGGCACTGCCCCCCTGCCCCCAGCAGCAGACCCTCCGCCCACCTGAGGGGCAGCAGCAACCAAAGCAGCTCCAGGGCTCTACCACTTGCTCCAACACCAACCCACGCCCCCCCGCCAGTGCCCAGGCTTCCCTCCCCCCAGAACAAAGGGACACCAGGTAGCTCTGGCTGGGCCTCGAGTCTTGCTGGGAAGGATGGGATGGAGGCCCTACCTCGGAATCGAACCTGCCAAAGTTGATGAGGCCGGGGCTGGAGAGATCCAGGGGGTTGCCCTTGTAGACGCTGAGAATGGAGTTCAGGGTGAAGGTGGAGATCATGGAGGCAAAGAACTGCGGGGGGAGAGAGGAGAGGAGGCGGGCAGCAGGGAGGCCCTCGGGGGAGCTGGGCCCCTGGGCGCAGCCCCCTCCCCTCGGCACTTACAATCCGCCAGGTCAGGAACTGGTTCCAGAAGGAAGCGCCTTCTTCCAAGCTGAAGAGGACCCCACCTGTCACGGAGGGGAGGGGGCACAGGTGAGCAGGCACCCATTCCCCAGGGCAAGGCTCCTGTGGCCCTCACTCTGCCCAGCTCTTCCTAGGCATCCGGAGAGGGGCCCCGTCTTTGCCAAAGAGAGGCTTAGGGAGGGAGAAGGAAAGGCTTTACCACCAGGGGCCCCAAAGGCAGCTGAGACACCGGCGGCAGCTCCGGCCGAGACAAAATCCCGCTTCTCCGTGTCCCTCCGGAAATACTCAAAGATCTGCGGGTCGACAAAGCGAGGAGTTTGTGTGCAGGTAGGACACACCTGGCCTCTCCTGCCCAATGAAGCTCCCGGGCAGCCCCCCTGAAGGCCGGCGTCTTCAGCCCAGACCTTGCAGCTCCCACACCGCACCCAGATCTTGGGGAGCGAAGCTACTGACCCTGAAGTCCCTCTTCAAGGAAGTCGAGCGCCCTTGAGAAATGCCAGCTGCAATGACAGCCCCCGAGTGGATCATCGGCCCTTCCTGGGAGTGGAACACAAAGGGTCAAAGAGGCTTTTGGACAAGAGGGGGAACCCTGGAAGACGGAGCCTGGGCAGAGGAAGGCTCTCTCCAGTTGGGAATACCCATCCTCACTTACTGCTCCACCCAAACCAGCAGCCTGGCATCCATCACGCTCCTCTTAGCCGTTTCCCCCTTCCCTTGTGGGGCTGACTGCACCAAAGGCAGGCATCAGTTCATTCAGTGCCACAGCTGAACCAGGGTTGTTGGGGGTGCGGGGGGGGGGGGGACGGCAGGAGGACTGTTTCCCAGCACCCCCTTGCATCAAATCAATAGGGCAGCTCCTGCCCTCCTCCTTTACCTTCCCCACTGCCAGGCCTCCAACCACGGAGAGGATCACGCCACAAACTTTAACCATCAGGGTCTGCAAGGGGAGCACACAGGATGCCACGGGTCAGGGCAGCTCTGCTCTCCCTTCCAAGCTAGGCAGCCACAGGGCTGAGCAGGTGCCAGACTCCACAAGACCCCAACCCAACCCTTGCCAGAAGCATTTCTGCACCCCAAAAGGGACAGTCCTCCCAGACTCGCTGCTGCTTGGCTGCCAAAGCCCCCAGCTTGGAACACCACATGACAACTCTTCCTCATCAAAGCGAAGTCGGTCGGTGTGTGTTCTTGCGGAGAACCACAACACAACCAAACCCTACGCTCCTGACCTTCAGCCGAACCACGTGGGGGATCTTGACTCCATTCAGGTAGCACTTGATCTGTGGAATTCCGCTGCCGGCGGCCACGGGCTGCAGAGACAAAGCATTCGGTCACGGCGGCCCAGCTGCCACCACGGAGGGTGTGTGCCAGCCGATCGAGGCCTCACCTCCAGAAATGCAACAAGGATGGAACCGGCCATCACACAGCCTGCGTTCACAGTGGCCCAGAGAAGCAGAGAGAAGGAGAGACGTCCCGTCTCGGTGAATTTGTCAATATCTGGGCAAAAATAAGCTTAAAGGAAAAACAGACAGATGCCGATTGGGTTCAGGTTTTTTTAGTTTGGAATCCATGTTTATAGACCTGGGAGGAGGCGTGGAGGGGAGGAGAAGGAAAACGTCTTGGAAGAGGAGGAATTCCCCTGCAGCTAGAACCCCCCACCTGCCCCATTGCACCCCTCAAGGATACTGCCCTTCACCAGTTTGTACTTGAGTCCAGCTAAGGTCTCCACCATGATGTCGATGAAGCAGGCAACCAGCCCGGTCAGGATGCCGATCATGGCACAGATGAACCAGCGCTGAATTTCCACTGTCCGGAATGCCTGTATAGTTGGGGGGGACGGTGATCAGAGTCCAATCCCCCCCTTCTCAGACAGGCTTTGATGTTTGCTGCACAGTGGTCCAGAAGGCAGCATGGCCACTGACAAAGCAAGGTTCTAGCTCTGACATTACCTTTACCTGAAAGCCATTGATGTGGGCAAACCAAGGTCTCCCTCCTTGTTCTATGTGGGTGGGCCTCCCCCTCCCCCACTTTCAAGGCTTAGCTCAGCCCTCTGCACCCTCCCTCATTCCTGGCAGAGCTGATTAGGACTGGGGACCCAGAATCCAAAGCTAAATTTGGCTGCCAGAAGTCCCTTTCCAGTCTCGGCCGCAGGAGCAGCTGAGAACGACATTAGGAAGCCAGGGAGAATCGCCCCCACCCCCAAAAGAAGGGAGAGAGGATCCCGGAGCTGTGGCTGCAGCAGGGAGAGTTTCCACTGGTTTCCCCTTGAGGTTCTTCAGAAGTGCAGATCCAAGGAACGTAGCCGATGGTTTGCCCCAGGAGAGGCAGGCTCACCGTGTGGTTAATTCTCTTCTCCTCTTCCAAGAAGAGCTGGTTCTCACAGTTGTCATAGTCCAAGCTCTGCAGGGGGCCAAAAGATGGAGAACCCCTTCAGGAGAAGTGGACACCCCCAGCCCAGTTACAAAGCACCAGCTTTGCCTCCGGCTCACTGGAAGAAGGGCTCCCTTTCCAGGGTGACCGCAACCCCACCCCAGGCCCTTCCCAGGAAGAACAGAGGCACTCACTTCGTACTTGAGGGAGAGAAGCTTGTCGTTGTGTGGAATCTCGCTGGGGAGGGACCGAGGGGCCTCTGTTTCCTGCAAGGACTCAGAATTCAAATCAATCAAGACTCTGGATTTAGCCACATTCTACTGCCCCCCCTCCCACCAGATGTCTTGCTCACCGTGCTCTCGTGATCCCCAAGATCCACATTGCTCAGGCGCCCAAATCGCAAGGAAGATGAAGAAGGGCTCAGCTGCAGAGGCAAAACACATCTGTCTTGCTTGAGCTGCCCAGCTCCTTTCGGGGCTGAAAGGATCCAGGGCAAACACGCTTTATCCCTGGGAAGCCCAACAGCTCCGCAGGCAGCAGGGCTGTTTTATCAACAGCATGTGGGCTGCACGAACAATTATTACATTTCCCTTTTCAGCCCTGAGCGTGTGACATTCCAGCAGGGAATGAAAAGCCTCGTTCTGCTACACTGGGAGAAAGATGGTGGGGGTGGGGGGAAGAGGAAGGAAGAGCAGAAAAGTCATGGGAAACAGATTCACAAAGCCGCTGCAGACCTGTTGTCTGTGCCCAGTCGGACAGTGCTTGGGGCATTGGCATCTCAGCCATTCCCGGGGAGCATTTGTGCCACTCTCTGAATGAGGGATTTGTTTCTGGAGGGGCCCCAAATGGTGGCTGGCACAAACAACCTTTGCCTGTCAGCTTTGTGGCAATCCGTGGGCAGTTTCCGATAACTGGCCTGCTTTGGCTATGACCGAAGGATGCAGGACAGGCAGATTGAAATATTTCAATTTAGAGCAATATTTTAGGCAATAGAGAGACTGTTTCGTGAAACTGCTGTATGTTGGTAGTGTCAACATGCTGAAAAAGAGCCAGAGCTAGCCAGCTTTCAGAAACTGCCCACAGATTGCCACCAAACTGATGGGCAAAGGATTGTCTGTGCCACTTGGGGCCCCTCCAGAAACAAACCCCTCATCCCAGAGAGTACAGAGAATGATACAAAGGCTCCCCAGGAATGGCCAGGATCCCAGTGCCCCAAGCGTTGCCTGACTGGGCACAGGAAACAGGCATGGGAGGGATTCCAGGAGCGCCACTGGATCGCCAACGGGCATCACCTTGGCAGCCTCTCCCAGGCCCTCAATCCCAGAGGCTGTTTGGCGCCTTTCTCCCATCTTCAACTTCCAGGCCGCTTTCCCTCTCCTGGCCAAGAATGTCCCGGCCACCAGCTTTGGACGGCAGGGCTTGGAGGACGGCTGTCCCTTTAGCTATGGGCAAGAGGCTAGTCTTTGCTGAGCCTCAGGGACCCCGGGCCAAGGTTGCTTGGAAGCACAGGCGTGCGCCATTCCCTGTAGGGGTGGGAAAGGCATTCTACACATGCTCAGAAATCTTACGAAACGCTCCTGAAGGCTCAAATCCCCCAGCCCCGCCTGTCCCCGGACCAGGAGCCCAGCTGGCCGCGCCATGGGCTTCGCCCCGCCCAGCGATAGACTTCTCCTGGCCACGGAGGCTCCGCCAGCCTCACCTGCCCGCTCGTGCCGTTCAGCAGCGGCGTGGTCTCGCCCCGGCCCTCGGCCTCTCCCTCCCGGCCAGACCACGACACCCGGGTCGCTACGTTCGCCATCGCCGCTCCGCAGGCCGGCCGACTCGAGAGCAAGCGAGCGGCGATCAGGTGACTTGCCGCAGCTGGCGAGACACGTGATCCGCCCGCCTCGCCTGCCCCGGAGCATCACGGGGGATGGAGTCACCGGCATCCGCCTTGCCCTGCCTCGCGCCCCTCTGCGTCGGGATGCTCGTTCCTCGCTGGACCCGCCGCCGCTTGTCAGCCAGCGCCCGGCCGGGCCGCCACCCGGGACTGCGCGCCTCTGCGCTTGCAGCTGAGGGCGCAGCGTCCTTGCCGGGGAGCCCGAGCCAGGCGGGGAGGGCGCACAGGCGGCGGGCTGACTCGGGGACCGGGGTTTTCCGGGCCGGGAGGAGCCACCTCTCCTTCCCCACCGGGTTTGCCAGGGAGGGGTGGCGGTCGCCCGGGTTCCCTCTGCTCGCTCGCTCGCCCGCCCGGCGCCCTTCTGAAGGGCGGGGAGGACAGCGATGCCCCTTTCCCGAGGGTGTTTTTTGATGTGGCGACAAGATGAGGCGTTGCGAGGAATGAGCATTTTGGAAAGACCCGGTGGAGGGTCCAGCAGCCGGCAGCTCCCTGGCGGGGCAGCTTCCAAAGCTGGCCCTCCTTCTTCTCCCGCGGGCTCCCCAGCTGCAGCGCCCTCAGACGGAGCGCTGGCAGGGCTGGTCCCAGTTCTGGAGCATTGTCTGGTCTTTTATTAAAAAAAATAGGGAAAGTCAAATTTTTAAGCTCCGTCACACTGAATACTTTTTACTTATTTGATGGAAAAAGTGGGATGTCCTGGGTCTTGAATAAATATTTATTGCTCCAAGTCAAAACCCTAGTTTTCAACCATGAAATTAATTGGTTCTCTCTAGTACACAAGCTAAGCAACGCAGGGAATCACAATTGGTGCCAGAAATGTAAGAAGAAATCCTCATCTTGGGAGAAACTAGTGTACTTTATCAACAATGCCCACCATCTTTTTTTTATAAAAAAAATTATGAAAATTGCAGACGAGGAAAGTTTTTTGTCCAATCTCCTACCCCCGCCTCCAGGCCAGAAGGAAGAAATTGGAACACCAGACAGATGAGTGATGAACAGTTCCCGTCCCTTGCACAAATATCCTGGAAATCGGCAATGCGTGAGCCTATTTTTCCTTATTTCTGCAGTTGTGCAGTTGGTGTAACCTGGCGCCTGATGCTGCTGTTTGAGCAGGGGAGACTGGCTGGGTGACTTGAGCCAGAGTGCCAGCTATCCTGCCCCAGGCCCACCACCCGTCCCTCACTTGGGTGGTATGAACTACTGGTGGCCAGTCAGTCTTGGAGTCCGGAGTCAAAGGGGCTGAGGTGAGGGAGAGCAGGGGAAGCTCCCCCAACCGAAACAGGTGGGACGAAGACCATCCTAGGAAATACTGTACAGATGCGCCAGTCCTGCTTTGGGGCTTGAATGGCTTCTTCTAAGGGAGGCCTAGAGCAACTTTGGGGTCTCAGCTGCTGCCTTCAGGTTGACTCCGGCCCAGTGGTGGGATTCAGACAGTTCGCACCACTTTGGCAGAACTGGTAGCTAATTTTTTGTTGCCCAGGCCCAGAATGGACTTCCGGAAGCAGCTTCCACACAGAGAACCGGTTGTTCACATATTTGAATCCCACCACTGCCCGTTCCCTTTGGCAGGGTCCCTTCTCTGGAGAAAATCCAACTGAGCTCATTCTGCGGTGAGGGCAGGGATGGTGGGCAGCCTCCGAGGCTCCCGGGGGGGGGGAGTTCACAGGCAGTGCTCAAGGCAGGGGCAGTCTACCTTCTGCACAGAACCGCTGAGCATGGAGACGTTGGCCAAGGTGAGCACCGTCCCAGGGGGCAAGTCTTCTCCGAGGGCAATGCTAGAGACCTCCCCAGGCAGCAGCACTCGGCCCCACATGGCAAAGCCCGCCAGGAACCCCACAAATGATTCAGAGGATTCGAACCCTCCACCAAGCGTGTCTTGCTCCTGGCCAAGGAGCAGCGACCCTTGGGGCGGAATCTCATAGCCCTTCTGGAAGTTGGAGCCCAGGGAGGCCAGCCGACGGTCCAGGTAGAACCAGTAGCGCCCCTGGAGGGAGGACCAGATGACGCAGATGTGGTGCCACCTGCCGTCCAAGACGGCCCCCACTGGCAGTTCCCGGAAAGCGGGGTCGCCAATCACAAAATGGATGGAGTTTCGGGGGGCAGCGTCCCTGCCATGGAGCACCAGCTTGTTGTCGTTCTCCTCTGTGGCATACGACAGGATGGTGCCCAGGTAACGGGCGCTGGTCCTCACCCAGCTGCAGAGGCTCAGTTCCAGCAAGCTGGTCTGTAGGCCGGGCTGGAAGGCTACGAAGTTCTCGATGGAAGCGTTGGGGAAGACCAGCATGGCATCCACGTTGCACCCTGCAGGGAAGAAAAAGCAATGGGGCGACACAGCCGATTGCAGCTCTGGGTCACCACAGCTTGGGGCTCCAGTTCGGAATTTTACTTCAGGTGGTGACAGTTACATTGAAGATGTTCAATCTAAAGCGTGCATGTCACTCGGGGCCTAGACAATATTTAAAATGCCTACAGCAAATAAAATACAAAAAGCAAAGTACAATGCCAAAGCACCTCCAAGTTAGAAGCAGGCAGAAGCAGCAACAGCTTCTAAGTCCGCACAAGTGTCTCCCCAAAAGGAAAGTTCCACCTGTGGAAACAACTTGGCCACCTGAGGCAGAGGGCTGAAGGGTGGCCTTTGGCCAGATAAGCCTCCAGCGCATTTTAAGGCCGAGAAAGGCCACTGCATCAAAGTTTAAGGTGCCTCGCAGCATTCATGCATTATCTATACCTACTTGTTCCTGGTTTCCGAGGCCTTCCTGGAGGCTTCTCCTCTGCAGGGGCTTTGGCTGGGCCATGGGGCAGTTGTTCCAGGATCTGCTGCTCAGGTGAAGAGGCCGGACCCAGATCCACCTGAAGCGGGGAAGCCTCCTGGCTCAGAAGGGAGCTCCTCTGCAGTGCCACTTGGCTCTTGGCCAGGGCCTCCAGGTCGCCCCCCTGCTGGCGATGCCTGGCACCCAGCTTCTTCAAGGTGGGGCTCTGCCCTCCAGCCGCCTCTGGTGCTTTCTCTGTACCGAGGCGACGGGCTGCAGTCCAAGGAGTGGACAGCGCCTCCTTCTGCTTAAGACTCTTCAGCCTTCGCTTGATGTTGCCCAGCTTGCTTTCCTGGCTCCGGAGGGCATCCTGCAGGCTCTCCAGGGCCTTCTGCAGACTCCGCTGCTGGACAGCCACGTGCTGGAAGTCCTGCCGGTGGCTCTTGAACTCCTGGGTGAGGTTGGACAGGCGGCTCTCCTGCTGCCGCCTCGGCTGCTGTTGCAGCGTCTCCTGCCAGGCCTCTTCCAGGGCTCGGATCCTCAGCGCTTGCTTCTTGCCACTCCTTCCCAGCTTCTCTACCCAAGCCTGTAAGCGATGCAGCTCCTCCTGGCTGGCGGCCCGGGACCCGTTGGCCACCAGCTCCAGGCTCTCCTGCTTCTGCAGCAGCTGCTCCATCTTGGTGTGCAGACTGTGAGACAGGTTGTAGTTCTCTGCCATCTCCTGAAGGCGCATCAGGGTGACCTCCTGGAACCCTCGGAACTGGGGAACAGGAGTCCAGTCAGGCCCCTCAAAGCCCAGGGCAGAGGGGAGGCCCAGGACAACAGCATCGGGAAACGGGCGGGGGCAAGAAAAGTGGGATCCGTTCCTTCCTAGGACAGGCGCAGGCATGATAGCACCAAGAGCCTCGGGGCCCTTCATTTGGTGGGGAAGCCAGAGAGGAAGGGGGCAAAAGCCCAGGACTGAAGGCCCGTTTCCTGCCTGTCCTTGCAGCCTCACTCTACGGCACCCCACAGCATTAGAAATGTGCATTTCTGAAGGTGTCCAGAAGTGGAACTAAGACTATGGCTTCAAGCATTGCGCAAGATGCCCTCTGAGAGCAAAAGAAAAGGACCAAGTCAGGGTCCCAAAACAAGAACAAAATGGGGGAGTGTTCCCTTCCAATACCTACCGATGGTGTTGAACTAATATAGAAAGTTTCTACGAAGCCTTTAGACATGTCCTTGCATGAGGACACCGGCCAGCGGCCAGATATTTGGACCAAAATACATCATTATATTTTTCCACCAGCTTCATTGGAGCTACTGAGTAATCTCAACTATATTTAGGAAGTTGTATTTTTACAATAACAAGTACAATTATTTATAGCACTAACTGAAAATGGTTGGTGAGTGTAACGTTCAATGTGTTAATTTTGCTCTTTCGGGTGGCAAATATTTCATTGTTTTGAAGTTTTGAGATATCCCGAGATTGTTTTCTTGTCTTCTCCTGAAATCGTCGGGCAATTTGTGGCAATCTGCATTCGTTCATGTGCCCTGGCTACTCTCCCTCAGCCAGCTCTTCTAAATGTGGACCACCATTCCTCTTACTCCCAACTATCACGGGGAGTGGACACAATGGCTGTACTTGATGAGATTTGCAGTACAAGAGTGGAGGCCCAGGCTGGCAAGAAAGCCCAGACCCAGGAAAGACTTTCACAAAATAGCCTTCTTTAAATCCATCCAAAAATGCAGAAATATATTTTGCTGGGCCAATATCTGTGGCTAATCTTAGCCTAAAATGGCCTCTGGCAAAACCTGAAACGCTTATATATCACACCACCAGCTGTTGTCACTAACTTTTGCAGCGAAACATGACCTGGGTCTGAGCAAGGGAGGAAGGGAGCTGGAGCCACAATGGGGTGTGAGTTTTGAGCATCCCCCAGCAGTCTCCCAGGCTGTGGGAACCCAAGGGAACTGTAATAAGAAGGAGGATTGGCAACTCCCCCCCCCCCATTATTGCCTGTTGGGACCTGTAAAATTGGGAGCTTTTCTGAGCTTCAGTTCCTCCTTTATTTGTCCTGAAATGGTTCCATCACTTTATTTATTCTTGCCGATTATAGCTGGTTGTCAGGCAGACATCGCCAGGCTCCCTTTTTCCTCTGGGGACCCCCCTTTTCTATCCAGTTGGATCTGGCTGGAAACAGTCCCCTCCCCTCAAGCTGGTGGTTGTTGGGGCTCAAGAACAGAAGGGACTTAAGGGACTCAATGTGCTTGGCTCGCTTATTTGTTGCTGGTTAAGAAAAGGAGAGCTCGGATAGCAGAATAAGTACCATATAATAAGCTCGGGTCAAAGCTGGCAACCGAGTTCAACACGCTGCCTTTTCCTGCTCCCGAGTCCATCATTCTGGCCCGATTTTGCTGGCCTTTTGTATAGTGAACTCGTTGAAAACGCCCCCTGGAAAAAGTGACCCTCAACACACAAAGAGGAACTTCGAAGGGGAGAGCAGGAACCTCCTTCGCCGTCGCGTTTCAGGAGATCAAAGCCAAGCAGAAAGTCTGACTAAAGAGGAGGCCAGCAGTGGAGACCGGGCACCGCGTCCTCCCCCGGGGGGAAAGGGGATTCGGCTGCCCGGACCGTCTGCGCTTCTGGGGTCAGAAGCGGAATATACGCGGGAGGCTTCCCCGTGGACTCCCGTCGGGGCGGGAAAAGGACCGGCGCCCGCTCTGACCGCGGACAGGGAAGGGAAGGAGGGAGCAGAACGGCTCACCTGGGCTTCCAGGCGCCGGAGCTTCTCGAAGAGGGGTCGCCGCGGCTCAGCTGCCCCCGGGGTCTGCAGCAGGGCGCCCCGCAGACAGGCGGCCGCCAGGACCAGGGCCACGGGCACGAACCTCCCCGCCGCCGCCCGCATCCCGAAGCCGCTGCGGATCCCAGAGAGACGAGCCTGGCTGGCACGAGCGCCTGGCCGTGCCCGGAATAGACCAGGCCCGCTGGGACCCCGGAGCCCCCTTTAGCTGCGCCGCGGGAGGGAGGGGGGAGGGAGGGGCAGAGGGAGCGCGATCCCAGCCCGCGGGGACAGGACGGGAGGCCACGCGATGCTGCGTCGCGCCGAGGGCTGTTGGGGGCGGGCAGGAGACAGGCGGAACGAGTCAGGTCGGACGGGACGGGGGACACCCCATCTCAGGAAAGACCCCGGGGCCGCAGGAGGCAGCTGTCCGCAGGGAGGAAAGCGGCGAAAAGACTCCCCTCCGTGGCTCAAGCGCCAGACGCCGCCACGAAAGACCACCCTGGGGGGCAGCTGCGGCCCTTCTGAGCCTGGACTACCTCGCAGGGCTGTTAGCAGCTCTTCCTCGCCTCCCCCCCGCCCCGCTGCCCGGGAATGAACGGCAGGGGGCACTGTGGCAGGTCCGCGTTCGGCAGAGCGCCCCCTCTCGCGCAGGCGCGCTGCCGGTTCAGGCGTGAGAAGGCACGGGTGGCACGCATGCGCGGCAGGAAGTGGCTGTCTGAGGGGCTCCGCGGCCCCCCGGTGAGTGAGCGGCGCTCCGGTGTCTTGTCGCCCTCCTGGCGGCGGCTGGTGGTGGGGCAGCGGCCGTTCTCGGTTCTCGACGCCAATTTGCCTCGGTCCCGTGGCTTTGCGTCGCTGCGCCCCTCCCTCCCCCGCCGCTGGCATCCCCAGGTAGACTGCCCCTGCCTCCGGAGGCTCCTCCGGACCTCCCCCCGCAACGCCGGACGCCCAGCAGCCCTGATCGCCCCGGGCCGCCTCCCAGGAGGGTCCTGCGGTGCGGAAGGGCTTTCCCGCCCTGCGGGCAGGAGTAGCTGCCCTGGGGCCGACCGGGGGTCCGAGTGGCCATCGTCCCGGGCGGAGGGGGCTGCAAGTGGGGGAGGGGTAGACTGCCTCTGAAGCGGGGGGCTGCGCTTGCCCGAGACTCCTTCAATGAATACCTAGATGGTTGCTCTTGTTCCCGCTGGAGAGTAAGTAAAAAACGCTTTATGTCCTGTTGGATGAAGCCCCGGAGTGCCTGCGTGCTTCCTCCACGGCCGCTCCGGCAAAGCCCTCCGTGCTTGTGTGTGTGTGTGTGTTAGAATGCTCCAGCGAACAAAATAGAATTTTCTCTCTGCCTCGACAACAAACAAGAGCAGTTCTTTCCCACTTCCCTCCTGAAATGCTGCAGAATTCGAATATTCTCTCCTGTTTCGGGTGAGCCTGGGAGGATAAGAAAGGAGCTCCGAAAGGCCTTCAAGCAATGCTTTAATTCTGCTTTGTAGAAAAAAGAGTCAAACCCAGCTTCTCTTTGAGGTCAGCTTCTCAGTTCACAAGGAATTCTGTTCTCAATAGTCTGCTTTGCTAAGGTGAGGATAAATAACTGATTGCAGATAGAGAGGAGCTACTTTCAGAGGCTGATTTGCACTGAAGTAGCAACACAGAGGTGTGTTCTTTTAGGATATAGGATGTTTGCACTTCAGTAAGAAAAACAGCCAGGTGTTTAATGATGGTCAGAATTGGGGATTTATTACAAAGCAATTCTACCGTTCCTTTACATGCCCAGAGTATTCAGCAATATCTTTACTTTGTTTTTTTTTATCTTGTTGCTTTAAATCAAACCACCTTTTTGACCCACTTAAAAATCTTGGTGTGCATAAGACACAGTACTATGGAGACTAATGCTCATGTTGCATAGTTAATTGATCTTTTTCCATTTCTACCCAGAAGGAAGGCAAAACTGGTAATAGTAAAAATATAAAATGAATCTAAATTCCACAAATGATGGTCCTTATTAACTGGAGCAATTATAATCTAGGAAGCATTTCAGGAGCTGCTAAGAACTTCTCCATGAGACAAACAATTCCTGTCTCTGAGGTGTGTAGAAACTAAAGGGGCCTCTTTTGCCATCTTCCAGTTGCCCTGAGGGCTGGAGAATGTGAGGCCACTGTCGTCTCTTGTCAGCCACAGACATGGAGGAGGAGAGCCTTCCTTCGCCAGCAGACAGGCTGGATGCTCCAGGGATCAGCCGGCGGGTCTCCGCCAGCGAGTTCTCCTGCCACTGCTGCTACGACATTCTCATCAACCCCACCACCTTGAACTGCGGGCACAGCTTCTGCCGGCACTGTCTGGCGTTATGGTGGATGTCTTCCAAGAAGAACGAGTGTCCGGAGTGCCGGGAAAAATGGGAAGGGTTCCCAAAAGTCAACATCCTCCTCAGGTGAACATTGCCTGCCAGCTTCGCCCACCCCAGTTGCCAGGCTGAGACCCAAGCAATGGTTCCAAGACATTCAGAGGCGAGCGGGTGGGGGGAGGCAAGTTGGCCTAGGGCTTGTTTCTCTGCCCTAGCCAGGAGCCTTGGTGCCTCCCCAACTGCGCCTTGGGGCACATCAGGAGGGAGTGACTGAATGCCGTCCTTTGGCCTAGTTGCCTCTGCTCTTAGCAGGGTGCGGCCTTGGCAAGAAGCCAGCCTGACGTTGCATTGCTTCCTCCAAAGGCAGACGGGTCTTCCTTCCCCAACCCACTGCAAGGTGGGCAGAGCCAAACAAAGATTACTAGGAGAACCAGCAAGTGATTCCTGTTGAAGGATTTGGGCAGGCCTGAGTCGGGATGCTCTGGACGTGTCTCTCGCTGCAAATTAGAAAAGGCTTTTCCAGAAACCAAAGTCGGCTCAAGCAGTTTTTTCCCTTCCAGGAATGCCGTTGAAAAGTTGTTCCCGGTTGCCATTGAGCAGCGCAAAGACGACATCCTGCAAAACCACGAGGCAACGCAAAGTCTGGCTGCCTTTCAGAAGTATGGGAGCGACCAGCCCACGGCAGCCCCCAGTGCCGGGAGGGTGAACCCGCCTGGAGGAGGCTTTTTTTCCGGTGTCCTGACCGCGTTGACCTGCGTGGCGGTACAGCTCCCCGAGGACATTTTTCACAAGCACTGCCACGACGGGCGGGGGGAGGCCTTGCAGGGCACCGTTTGAGCAGTGGAGCCGAGCAGGCTCTGCAAGGGAGGCTGAGCTTCCAGTGTGGTTCTCTGACTGCCTGCATGGAAACCAGGGAGGGGGCTTGGCTGCCCGCCCAATTTCTGTCCCCCGCACGTGGCTGCCACTTTCTCTTTGGCGCTCAGGAAGCGAGGCTGAAGGGCAGTGGCTGTGGCTGGCTGGCCTCTTGTGCCACCTGATCCCAAAGAACTGGCCACATGTGGCTTATTGAAAACAGTGTTCCTCAGACATTAAGGTATAATTTAAAGTTGCTTGCAACCAGGCATGGATGGCTTGTCAAATCAGACTTTGAACATGATGCTTATTGTAGTTGCTTTAAACACCCCGAGCCCCTCCCCAGCCCAGCCTCAGATGCTCTCCATTGGTCTCTTAGGTGGTTTTGCTGGGCTACCATTGGAGCAGCCGGGAGTCAGAGGACAGCCTGTTGGTCCACAAGCCTGTCGCCAAATGGACGGCAGAGGAGGTGGCCCACTGGCTTGGGCAACTGGGGCCTTGGACGTCCCTCTACAAGGAGAGGTTCCTGCAGGAGAGGGTGAATGGACGGTGAGTCAGAATGTTTGGGCGGAGGGAGGATGGGAGGATTTGAACACAAAGCTTTGCCTGTCATTCTCGGGGGATGTGCAAATGGGGACAAAC
This sequence comes from Crotalus tigris, assembly GCF_016545835.1. NCBI lineage: Eukaryota > Metazoa > Chordata > Lepidosauria > Squamata > Viperidae > Crotalus > Crotalus tigris. The sequence continues at coordinate 6,439,676 of NW_024097414.1, forward strand.
GTGCTGATGTTCATGGCCTGCTTGGGAGTCATAGGCGATTGGCTGCTACCTCGCCAAGGATTTCTGCTCCCTTTAGAGTTTCATTTTGCTCTGGGTGAAAATGTCTGTGACTTCTTAAAAGTCTCTGATGGAGACTTTCGGGCTTTGCAGTGCTAGAGCCGGGCACCGGGTTCTCTGGCCTGAATGGTTCATCTTGCAGGCTGCTTCTGACGCTGACCGATGAAGAACTCAGACAGGCTCCTTACCAGGTGGAGAACAGCAGCCACAGAAAAGCCATCACAATGGAACTCGAGTGGGTGAAGATTCGGGGGGTGAAGCCGCCACAAAACCTCTGGGAGTACAAAGTGAGTGTCTGCTGCAGGGTCAAGTGGAGCCGTTGGTCGTTTCTCTTGACCGTTCAGACTGTTCGGATCCAGAGGATCAAAACCGAAGGCCAGCAGCCCTGGCCTCTTCACCCTCCTGGCTGATGGGACTTAGAGGGGGTCTTCTCCCACATCTCACGTCCCAGGCCTAGCAAGCAGCATCGTGCCTGGGAGAGCCCGGCCAGTGGCGGAGCAAAGTCCCTGGCCATTTCGTCCATAAATGTCCCTGGCCTTGCAGGCGGTGCAGCCCGGAAAATCGCTGTTCCTGCTCTACGCTTTGAAGAGCTCCCCTCGGCTCACCCTGCTGTACTTGTACCTGTCGGATTACAGCAACACCTTCCTGCCCTTCATCCACACCATCTGCCCGGTGCCGGAGGACGAGGAGCTTGCAGACGTTATTGCAAAACTGCATGTAAGTGTGGGGTCCCGGGCAGTTTGGCTTTCGATCCTGGCAAGAAGCAAAGGGTGTCTGCGCCTCCAGCTGTTGCTCTGGAGCTGCCGAGGCTCCCCCAAGAGGGCTGTGAGGCAGCTGGTGCTCGTCTTCTGTCTCTGCAGGACCACAAGGACCCGGTGTGGAAACAGTGGCGGGAATTCCTGGTGAAGTTTGCTTTTCTGCCCTATCAGCTGCTTGCCGAGTTCGCTTGGGACTGGCTGGAGGTCCATTACTGGACCTCCCGCTTCATCATTGTGAATGCTATGCTGCTCTCTGTGCTGGAGCTGCTCTCCTTCTGGCGACTCTGGTCAAGGCGGGAGCTGAAGTGAGTCCTTTGCCTCCCTCCTGGCCGGGGGGGGGGTGTCTTAATGACAGACTTAAATTATTGGCCACAGTTACATTGGTCCATCTCAAAGGAAGACTTTCCTAGCTTTTCCTGCTCCAGCACAGAGGAAGCCTGCTCAGAGGGACCTACTTGAAAACAGTCCATCTTTAGGCTCTGCCCTTCACAAAAAGTCCCCCCTCCCGGGCTCGGCATTCATGCCGTTCGTTTCCTTTCAAGCTCATCCCTACCCTCCTTTCCATCTCAGGATAGCCCGATACGTCCGGCCTGGCCGGTATTGCAAGGACAAACAGGGCCTGCAAAAGACCCGGGATATCGATGGGGTGAATCTAAAAGCTGCCAAGCCCAGATGTTAACCCTGTTCTCTCTCTTCCCCTCCTTCTTTTCAGAAGAATTCCCTACCGGATGTGGAGCCACTTCTGGAAAATGTCAACCCAGGGATTCCTAATGGCCATTTTCTGGCCATTTATTCCCCAGTTTGCCTGCAATTGCCTCTTTTACTGGGCTTTGTACTTCAACCCGATCATTAATATTGACCTTGTAGTGAAGGAAGTCCGTCGGCTGGAAACCCAAGTCCTGTGAGGCAGAGGATCCTGGCCTTGGGACGGCCGGACCCTCCACCGTCTGGGGCAGGATGCTAAGGGATCAGCTCTGTCCTTCTGCACTTCTAAATCAGCTGATACTTCCTCCATGGGTAACTGAACCGTCTAGTTTTGCAGCTCTTTGCGTGCCCCACTTCCTTTTCAGGGGCAAGAGGCACTTTTTCCCGGGGGCAGAGAAGATGTAATGTTTGCATAATCCAAACTCTTAGTTTGAGCCGACTGAAGCAGGGGTTGCAAACTCTTTGGAAAAGGATACCTTTCGTGTAAATAGGTGAATGGGTTTCTCTGTGTGTCTAAATCTCCTCTGTGTTGCTTTGTGTTAAATCTCTGGTGAAACCAAGACGATCATGTTAAATGTGATGTCCCTATAAATGAAATTTGACTCTGCATTTGTATTAACATGATCTTTAAATTTGCATAGAACATTTTTACAAATTAAATAATATTTTCTAAAAGTAGCAATATTTGTTTTTTTCACCCAGTATTCCCTCCTTCCCTTTCTTGTTTAGATTGTGAGGTAGGCTGGACCGAACAATGGCTAGTCTCCTGGCTGCCTGGTGATCATCAGTGTCCAGGCTGTGATGACGGGAGTTGAACCTTGCTATGTTCATTAAACTAGTTCTTTTCTATGCCCTCCCTTGCCGCCCTGGGTGCTCTTTCTTTCTGTACAGTAATGGAATGTGGGAATGACCAGGGGAGGGGGAAGAAGGTCAGAAAAGCCCTCCCAAGCTTCTTGGGCTGTAAAGGAGATGGGGAGAGATTTGGACTTTCAGACTTGCAAGATTCTGTTAATGTAGCTTTACAATAAAGTAGAAATAGTCCATCTGGTCGTGTTTCTTCTCTTTTCTACCTCGCATGGCTGACACCAATCTTGTAAGTTCTAAAATTTCTCTCCTGTCTCCTTCTCCTTTACAACCACAAAACTAGGGAGGGGCTCTTCTAACCCTCTTGCTCCTCCCACTTTCCTGCTGAGGGCTAAGTTGCCTTTTCTCTGACCATCCCTGGCTGCCTCTCTTTGCCCAGTCTCATTCCCACGTGCCATTACTCACTAGTTCAAAATTTTGCATCCCAAAGGAGTTGGGCTTGCGCTGGGTGACATCCTGGAAGTGAGATCCCAGCATTGCCCACAGACTCTCCCAGTGCAGCAGGACGAGGCTGGGCCCTCCGAGGGGGAGTAGCCTGAATTGGAAGGTGGACAGGCAGAGAAGCTGCGCAAGGGGAGCGTCAGTCGTCTGGGCAGGTGGGCCCCTTCTCTCCACACTGGGTGTCTGGCCAGAACAAATAGGTCATGTTGTAGGGAGCTTTTGCCAGGCACTTGGCTGCGCTGCGGTCACACTCACAAGCCATCTTTTGGCACTTGTCTTCGATGTCGTCTGCAAAAGGAAAAGAGACCAACAAGCAGTGAAGCCACATGAGTTGCCACACGAAGCTTTCCAAGTAGGCTGGATGGGGCACCTGGAAGGGTGGATGCTCCGGCCTGTCCTTCTGCCGCTTTTCTCTCGAGCAACTCACCACACTTGGCTTTGCTGTCCTGGCACTCCCAGGGGTACCACCGCATCTTCGGGGCGCAGCTCTCCTCCTCGGCTCTTGTATAGCAACAGTCGTGCTTAAAGCAGCACCTGTCAGAACCAGAGGAGACCCACTGAGCCAAACTCAGGTGAGCCCCCTCACCCACCCCCTCTCAGCCTGCTGGTCAGGAGTGGACGCTGTGCTTCCTGCAATAGGCAATGGTGCTTACTCAGGTGGGTGATCATTTTTATATCTATAATGTAGATAGATGGTGTGTGGTAAAGACAACTTTTGGAGAATTAATTATTGCTCTTTTGGACAGTTGGAGCTCCAAGCCGCCAAGGGAGCTGCTCTTTCCTCATGTTGCATCCTCGTACCTGAAGCGGCTTCTGTGCAGAAACGCAGGAGGGCTGTTTCCCCAATTCCCCAGTGCTATCACTTTCAACTTCATTTTAGCTTCCCCCAATAATCCTGAATAATTTATAGTTGAGCTGGATTTGGAGGTATCCCATTCAAGGGCCAGTCCCAGGGGTCCATTAGGGCAGCTGGCAGGAGGAGCGCCCAGAGGCCATCCAAAGCCCCTAGTTCTACACGGTGCTGTGGCAGCTTAATTTGATGTGAAACCAGTGCCCAGCTGGCCTCTACCCCTGCCTTTAAAAACGAAGCTGGGCAGCTGGCCCACATCAGCCAGGATGTGGGCTAAAATACGAACAAAGGAAAACATGTTTCCTGGCCAAAATGGGTCCATCACTCCTGGCTGGACTTGACCTTCGCAACTGAAGCAAAGGTCTCATTCTGCCAAACTAGTGGAAGCGAAAGAACATGCGTTTCCAACTGCTTAAAATACACTACAGCTAAATATTACTCTTTGGGGAAGCTTCTATTCTGAGTTTGGTTTATAGCGATGGCAGGATGTGGTGGAAGGAGGGTGGCTTGGTATCGCCTGAGCCTTCTCAGGATGATGTGCCTTCCACGTTTGCACTTTCAGTTACAGGCGTGAACTCAGCCACTTCCCAGAATCCCTCCAACTGTGCGCACTCTTAAAAAAAGACTGCTGATCTCTTAAAAGCAAAAGCACCTGGCAGTTTCTCTTTTTAATCCATCTTCCCAGTTCCTTTGCCTCAGGATTCCAAGCCTAAGAAGCAGACCAGAGGGAGGCTGCTTGGCGCCCAGTGGGAGCCCTCGCCGGCCATGGGCAAGAGGCCAACGGGAGCACTTACCAGTCAACTTGGTCCTTGGGCCAACCACGGCCTCCCCAGCCACAGTAACATCCGTAGCGAATATAGGCCAGGGGCGTTCGCCCCGTAGTGCACTGGATCATCCCGGCCAGCTGGAGGATTCCTCTGCGGGGCCGAGAAGGGGTCTTGCCCAAAGGGCATCCTGCCATTGGGAAGGAAGGAAAGCAGCATCAGGAGGGCAGCTCTGGGGCGGGGGGGGGGGTCTTGCCTGTCCTCTGCTGCCATTCCCAGCTGACTCTGCTCCTGGTTAAAGGGGGTGGGGGGGCAATTCCAATAAAGCTGCCTAGCGGCCCCAGCGATCCACTTGAGAAGCAAGGGAAGAAGATGCACACATGAGGACAGCCTCTCATTCACGGAGGTGCCCCAAAGCAGGACCCACCCAAAGCTCTGACTCCCAAAGGAGCTCCACGTCCAGCAGCAGCAGCAGCAGAGGTCCCAAGAGATGCCCAGGGCTTTTTTCAAGGTGGGTTGCCGGGGTTCAAACAGGAGGTCGGAGGCTCCCCACCCCCAGCTTCCTGGGGCACTAACAGGAGCCCTCTTCCATCAGCCTTCTCGCTGGGCGTATGGAAGCTGTAACTGCCTTTTCCCATCTCCCTCTTCGCTTTACGGCATCAGGTAAACAGCACAAAAAGGGAAGCCACCTCCGTGGGAAGGCCAGGTGCAGCCCGCAAGGGGGCCAGGGGTGCTGGGAGAAAAGATTCTGTCAATCTATATTAGGATAAAGTAGAAATGGCTCCTCTGGTCATGTTTCCTGTCTGGTCTATCTCACAGGCTGACACCAATCTTGCAAATCCATAGGAACCCCAATACCTCAAATGACACTTGCCCATCACAGAGCGGAGTCCGAGGCAATTCCCCCAACATGCCCCTTGAAAAGCAGCAGGTCCCTTTCTCCGGGACTCCGTTTGGGCAGGTCACCCCCTTAAGCCGGCCCGGAAATGCGCCCCCCCCATCAAGCCAGAGACGTGGGTTCAGCTCGATGACTTTGGGCCAGTCCCTCCCTCTCGGCCCTAGGAAGTAGACAATGGCAAGCCATTTCCAAAAAAAGTGGCCAAGAAAACTTCAGGGACCTGTCCAGACAATGGCCAGGAGTGAACACTAATTCGTTGTCACCAACCCTCCCCTTAACCTGGTTACCGAATTAACCCACACTCTGGATTCATCCCACGAACGCGTTCATACAAGCCCAAGGTCCCTCGGCAGCGCCGCCGGGGAGGGCACCCCGCGGGGAAAGAGGGCTCGCCGCCAACTCACCGCTCCGCACCAGCCCCAGCAGCAGCAGCAGCAGCGGCAGCAGCGGCGGGGCCATCAGCGACAATCCGGGGAGACGACCGATCCCGCGCTCTGCCCGTCCGTCCCGTCCAGGCGCCGCCGCGGAAGCCTCTGCTTCTCCCCGTCCGGCCGAGCGTTGCGCTTCTGCCGCCGCCTCTCGCCGGTCTTCATCCCCTTCTCCGCCCACGCGGCCGCCGCGCCCGCCCCACACGCGCCACACAGCCCGGGCGGAGCGGCGGCTGCTCAGGGCCCTCCGGGGCTCCCGCCGGCGTCGCCGCGAGGCTGTTGACGGGCGTCCCTTCGCAACTGCGGGGCCCGCCGCGCGCGAGAGAGGGGCAAGCGTGGCAAGCTGGAGCGCGCAGCGGTCCGTCTGTGGGGGCGGGGCAGCCCCCAGCCCCACCTGAAGGGCACCGCGAGCGCTCGCCCCCCCACTCCCCTCCCCCGCCCGTCAGCTTCCCGGGCTTCCGGTGCTGGGGAGCCTGCCCAGGCTTGGGGGTCCCGTGCCTCACCGTGGGGCTCAGCTAATGGCCGGCCGGACCTTTCTGTGGAAGTCGAAGGGCAGGCAGGATTGGGTTCCCTTGGAAAGCTCCCCCCCCCCCGTCTCAAAATGAAAGAGCTCAAGGACAGAGAGAGCCCAGGGAGCCAGCGGCACTCCAGCTGGGCCTCTGAGCTGCTGGGCCTGAGCCTGGGCGAAGGTGGTACCCGAGTGCAGCAAATGGGGGAGAAAAGGCCACCCGTTCGTTCTCCCGGCCCTGTCTCTCCCTGACCAGGTGCCCTTGTCTCTAATTAAGATTGTTTGTTCTAGATAACGTGGCAAGCATTGCGGGTGTTCCTGGCACAAGCGCTCCCTGGCATTCTTGTCATTCACTCTGGCTTTCAAAGGTGTTTGCGGCGGAAGACGCCCAGCAGCACAAGTAGTCTGAGGGCCTGGCAGCCGTCTTCCTGCTTTCTCTGAGTGATAGAAAGTGGTGTGTCTGCTGCAAAATGAATTCCACCCAGTCCCACATGACCTTGGACTTCCTGCACCTGGTCTCCCCAAAGGTCCCCTGCCCATTAGCTGGACCCTTCCTGCTGGCAGGGCTTATAAATAATCCCAACCTCGGCTTCTCTCTTCAGAAAGGGGGAGTTGAGCCTGAGCCCCTTCTTTTGGGTCATTTCATCGTGTCTGACTAGCACCACCAAAGCAGGATGGACTCGTTGGACAATCATGTGGGGCTGGCTCATCCCCCAGGACATCTTCCTTCCTCCAGCCTGCCCTTGGCACACCCCCAGCCCCTCTAGGATCTTCTTCCGGCTGCTCTCCTGCTCCTTAGGAGGAGGCCTACTTGAAGCCAGCTAAAGTTCTCTCTCAGACTTTTAACTTGCTATTTAACCTGATGGTGGATGACACTTCTTTGTCTCATGGCTTCTTTGCAAAGAAAGACAACCCCTTTCATGGGGGGGACACTGTGTCTCTCCCCCCCCCCTTGCAATGGAAATCAGGCTCCAGGCACACCACCAAAATTGCTACAGGAGACAACCTGAGCACTAACAGGCACACTGAAACTTTCTCAATATTTTTTTTCTCCTCCTGTATTTCCCAGAAGTGGCACCATGAACATCCAGCTAATTGAAGCTGTGGGCAGGTGACTTGCACTGGAAACACACCAACTTGCACAAGATGCCAGTGCAGCGTCTCCTGCCTGCACGCAAGGAGAGTTGGCCGAGACATGGTTCCAGGATTTTCACCACCACCTCCTTTCTGTAGACAACCCTGGGGCTGGTTACTCTCTTGCCCTATTTCCCCTGGCTCCAAAGGAGACCCAGTAAAAAGAATCTGTTTTATAATATTTGTCCAGCTGGCATCACAACAAGGCACTTTAGCAGCAGGTTCCAGATACTATTGTGTTCTCGCAGCTGCAGGAACTGGCATGAGTGCAAACAGCCATCCTGGCAGCTGTAGGCTGAATGAGTCCTTTGCAGTTTTGTGTGTGAATTATCCCTCTTCCTGTGCAGAAGCCCCAAAAGACGCCCTGGTCCCAGGACCGCTCCTGTTAATCTGAGCCTGAGGTGATATTCCTCATAGCTGTTTCTTGCTAAGATGTTGCCATCCGGGATTAAAGGACCTTGCAAAAATCCGGAGTATCTGAACAGCACAGTGAAAGTTGAGAGATGCATCACCCTGCTGGCTAACACTCCAGTTGCAATCCAGTAAAACCCCTTTCCACATGTGTCCTAGCTGAAACAGGATGTACGGTGGCTTCTTTCAGTGTGTGCCCTCTGGGTCTCAGCTGGGAGTTACTGACACACCTGGTAATATTGTAATCCCCTCCCCTAAATCATGTACGAGTGCATTGATTTTAATTTATTTTAAAGAGTCACATGTCTGATCATCTTAAAAACAGAACTCTGGACAGCTCTAACAACAATAAAACCCCCAAACCATAAAATTGTAAAACAACCCAAACCTGCTGCCGCCTTCATCCCCTAGGGATGCCCGGGTGCCTGGGTGAAAAACACATCTTGATGGCCCTCTGGAAGGCTGGGGGGGGGAGGGGGGAGGGAGAGCTGCCACTGGTGTCACTGATGAACAGGAAGCCGTGCACTCACTAACAACAGACCTTCCAGTTTAACGATTACAAAAATTGGTGCGAGTTTCATTGTAACAGTCACATGCATACGTGCAATTAGCAAATCATTTAGACCGGATACATTTTGCAATTATATATTTGGTTATCATTAATATATTAGTCATCATTTCCAAAATGATTTTGGATGTCTCATTTAAATATAACCACAGAATTAATAACTCAGTTGGTTCATCAGAAGACAACCTATAATTTCCTACACCATTTGGACTTTCGCCATTTAGCCAGAAGACATTAACCAAAAGGCTAATTGTACTCTGACTACATTATGTACTAATCCTTCTGATACTGAATGCAAAAGGTAGTTTTTCACGTTGACCTCCTTCCCTATGGAAACCCAGTTTGCTGTAAAGGATTCCGGGACATGTCAAATTCCCATAAGGCACAATCAGAGCATGGAAACGGCGACGCTTCTCAGAAGGTGCTCAAATCAGTCATGCGGCAATGTGTCTTTCACTGATGCTCAGGGTTGCTACTCTTGATCTTCCACATTTTGATGGGTAACTGCAAAATGGCGCATTGAGACTCCAAATTGGCAGCTTCTGCAGACTGAAGAGGTAGCCACAAACATGGACATTGGAGCAGGAAGACCTTCAGGGTTATTTATTACTGTGGCATTTCTCCACATAAATAAGAGATACATTCTAAAACTCAAAATATTGAAAAATAATACATATGTACCCTATCAGGATTCAGAACAGATGACTACAATCTGGATACGATCTTAAGGTGACCCAGATCAAGTGCATCAAAGCTCCTCCATTTTGGCTTCCCTCAAAGCAGCCACTTCTTCCCAGACCAAGGGCTTGCTCTAGCAGCCCTCTGAGGGAAAAAGAGCCGGGGGAGCCCCCAGTAGCCCCTCAGCCATGGAAAGTCTCTCCAGGAAGATCATCACATTCAAGAGCCTTTCGAGGGGGGTTAGGCCGGTGCCCAAACTGACCGCTGCCTGGGCTTGCCGGGCACCTCTCAGGCCTCTGCTCTGGCTTCGCTCGCCTTGCACAGCATGGCTGCCTTTTGGACCCTTTTGCTGGTTCTGCTGGCCACTCCCTCCGAATCTCCAAGCGGAAGCTGAATGTGGGCTTTCAGAGAAGATTTCTGTGGGGGAAAAAGAGATTTCGGGCTGGGTGAAGGAAAACAGGCCAATCAGAGACGTCTCCCCTCCTTTCTGAACCAGAGCAACATCAGCAACCTGCAAATCCCGCCCCTGCATGCAAACTTAATTGGTTCCTCTGCTTCCCCTCGTTTGGCCCAGCAGATGCTGGGTGCACCACCATATGAGACACGTTGGAGAGCAGGTGAACTGCCCCACCCCACCCCTCTGCCTCTCCTGGTTTTTGGAAGACAACAAATACTGGATTACTGGAGCAACTGAAACGAGAACCATTTAATTCCAGGGAAGATGAGCAGCTTCTGGATCCAGCCTCATTGAGAAGGGGATGCAGCCAGCATCAAAGCTGGTCCCTGCCTCGTGACAATCACTGAGTCCCAGCCAGGAGCATTGGCTACAGATGAGCTTTGGTGCAGGCCTGCAGTTGCAGTGAGCTCTCCATCCTTTGCACTTTGTGACATGAGACCCCTCTTGGGAGAAGCAGCACCAGCAGGACAGATAGGAAGTGGGGGGCTCACTTTACCTTCAGCTTCACTGCAAGGAGAAAGCAGCCAGTCCTTTCCAGAAATGCACCCTGGGCTCCCTCGCCCTCCGCAATGAAAGGATTAGCACAGCGGGTTCAGGAAGAGCAGCAGCACTCCAGTGGGCGTCACCTTGGCACTGATGGTGTCATTGAGGGCGTAAATGCCCATTGACAGCTTGCCCAGCACATCATAGAGCCTGTAGCCTGCTCTGCAGCCTGAGATTCCCAGAAGGCTCGGGGTTGTGGCAAATGACCGTGGGGCCCCATCAGTTCTGTTGTTCAGGACTGCGACCGCATACTGGCCATTGACCAGGGGCCTCTTCCATACTTCAAAGTTCTGCTTCTGTTTGAGAGACAAGCCGGGGCACAGAGCGGTGACCAGCCTTGCTCAGGCCACAGATACGTTTTTTCCCCCACCCAATTTGCTCAAAGACTCACAACAGCTCCTGCGCCCAGAGAAAGGCTGCCACCCAGTGGCAGAAGTGTCAGGGCAAGGGAACCGTTTTTCCCAAGCACAAGACAGCCCTGCTCTGGTGAAGAGATTTCCTTCACACATACCCTGGCCAGGAGTCTGCCTTGAACTCCCCTCAGGTCCTGGTTAATATAGATCAGGAGCGGATTCTGCAGCATGTCTTTGGCCTCCTCTGAGATGTTCCTCAGGTTGCAGGAGATGAAGAAGGGGGCTGCCAGGATCGCCCACAGCGCTGCCTGCACCTTCGACTGCTCGTGGCTCAGGCCAAAGTCACTGACAATCAGCTGGAAGGAGACAGGATGCCAGGCAGCCGGGAAGAGAAATCAAAGGAAGCCCCCCTTTGGGATCCCGCAGACCCCAGAAGCAGAGCTGCTGCGGAACTGTAGAGTTGGACACTGAAAGCAGAATTTCTATTTGTGCATTTCCCAGCCCACTTCTGCGCATTTTCCCCTCACCTTTCCTGGCAGCTGATCTTCAGGGTCCCTGAGGAATGGCCTCCAGATCTCAAACTCTTACCTGGGCTCAGGGGCTGGGTTGGAGGTAAGGAAGAGGGTCTCACCATGTCGGGGTCATTCCACCTTCCAGGCCCTGAGGCTGGCTGCAGGATATCCTGATTGTCTCCGTACCATTCAATGATGTGGAAGAGGCTGTTCCAAGCATCTTCAATGTCCGCGTAATTTCTCCAGAAATTACAAATCTGGCCCAGTAAGGTGTAATTCACCTTAATTAAAAGAAGCAGATGTATGCTTCTGAAATGAAAGACAGGCCTACTACGTATCGGAGAGAAGCAATTATAACTACTGCTATCCTGAAAACTGCTCAGTAGACCAAAGGAAAACCAAAAGAATTGCCACAACTAATGGAGTGGGGTCTTTGGCTGGAATACAGATTGGATTTTGATTTGATTTGCCATTTTGTGCTTTCTGGAAGGATAGGTGCTCTGCAATTTTGCTAACTTCCCCCAGTCACGGCTGCATCGACTGATGTAGCGGCCAGGAGGAAGGGTGGGGACGCCTGCCGGATGAAACCTTCAGTCTTTTTGGAAAAGGCAGTGGAGAAAGGAGGTTACGCTCCCTGGATTTCCAGCCTAGAGCCTCCGCCGGATGGGTGACCCCCCCACCCCTTGCTGTGGCTATTAAGAAGGAACTGGGGGAAAACAGGTAAGTTGTCCTTGAGGATTCCCCCCCCCCCTTTTTTTGCCACTTTCAGTGAGGTTAAGGCTTTTCCTTTTAAAGAGACAGGGATGGAAATGGAGTAAGGTTGGGAGCCCAGTAAAAACCCCAAGAAGAAGCGGGGAAACAGGGTGGGAGGTTGCGATCGCCACGGCTCCTCTCAATATTGCAGTTTTGGTGGGGAATAGCGGGAGGGACCTCTCCAAGGGCCTTCCCACTAGCAGAGCTTGGCAGTCTACCGGAAAGGGCCTTTTCTGGCACACCTGGCAGGCCGTGCGACAGAATCTTTGGGTGATGCTCACGGGCCCCGCTTTCCGGGCATTTAGGGACAAGGTAAGAACGCATCTCTTTGGCTGAACTTTTGATTTCTGAGCAATCCTCTTGTGTAATTTTAACAGCGATTTCAATTGCGTTAATGTGGTTTGTAGATTACAGCGTTAGCGTTTTATGAAGCACTTTGATGGCAGAAGAAACAAAAATTGCCAACAAACTCAGAGTGCTTGGGTATGGTTAGGAGGGCACTGACTTTTCTAGGCTGCCCTATCTATGTTTCCTGGTAAAATACATGGGAAAATCCCATTGCAGGAAAATTCCAGTTAGGGTTACGTCACCATGAACTCCTAGAGCAAAATGGACATCGCCAACAAACTAGGAGTGCTTGGGTATGGTTAGGAGGGCACTGACTTTTCTAGGCTGCCCTATCTATGTTTCCTGGTAAAATGCATGGGAAAATCTCATTGGAGGAAAATTCCACTTAGGGTTAGGGTTACGTCTCCATGAACTCCTAGAGGAAAATAGACATCGCCAACAAACTCGGAGTGCTTGAGTATGGTTAGGAGGGCACTGACTTTTCTAGGCTGCCCTATCTATGTTTCCTGGTGGTAAAATACATGGGAAAATCCCATTGGAGGAAAATTCCACTTAGGGTTAGGGTTACGTCACCATGAACTCCTAGAGCAAAATGGACATCGCCAACAAACTCGGAGTGCTTGGGTATGGTTAGGAGAGCACTGACTTTCTAGGCTGCCCTATGTATTTTCCTGGTAAAATACATGGGAAAATCCCATTGGAGGAAAATTCCACTTAGGGTTAGGGTTACGTCACCGTGAACTCCTAGAGCAAAATGGACATCGCCAACAAACTCGGAGTGCTTGGGTATGGTTAGGAGGGCACTGACTTTTCTAGGCTGCCCTTCTATGTTTCCTGGTAAAATACATGGGAAAATCCCATTGGAGGAAAATTCCACTTAGGGTTAGGGTTACGTCACCGTGAACTCCTAGAGCAAAATGGACATCGCCAACTAACTCGGAGTGCTTGGGTATGGTTAGGAGGGCACTGACTTTTCTAGGCTGTCTTATCTATGTTTCCTGGTAAAATACACGGGAAAATCCCATTGGAGGAAAATTCAACTTAGGGTTAGGGTTACATCACCATGAACTCCTAGAGCAAATTGGACATCACCAACTAACTTATAGTGCTTGGGTATGGTTAGGAGGGCACTGACTTTTCTAGGCTGCCTTATCTATGTTTCCTGGTAAAATAACATGGAAAATCCCTTGGAGGAAAATTCCACTTAGGTTAAGGGTTACGTCACCGTGAACTCCTAGAGCAAATTGGACATCGCCCAACAATCGGAG